>NC_084614.1:4511421-4643921 GCF_033978795.1 Nerophis ophidion
TTAAGTGTGTGCTTGTAACCTCATACACTTATACACTTATCTCAATTAAGTGTGTGCTTGTTACCTCATACACTTATACACTTATCTCAATTAAGTGTGTGCTTGTAACCTCATACACTTATACACTTATCTCAATTAAGTGTGTGCTTGTAACCTCATACACTTATACACTTATCTCAATTAAGTGTGTGCTTGTAACCTCATACACTTATACACTTATCTCAATTAAGTGTGTGCTTGTAACCTCATACACTTATACACTTATCTCAATTAAGTGTGTGCTTGTAACCTCATACACTTATACACTTATCTCAATTAAGTGTGTGCTTGTAACCTCATACACTTATACACTTATCTCAATTAAGTGTGTGCTTGTAACCTCATACACTTATACACTTATCTCAATTAAGTGTGTGCTTGTAACCTCATACACTTATACACTCATCTCAATTAAGTGTGTGCTTGTAACCTCATACACTTATACACTCATCTCAATTAAGTGTGTGCTTGTAACCTCATACACTTATACACTTATCTCAATTAAGTGTGTGCTTGTAACCTCATACACTTATACACTTATCTCAATTAAGTGTGTGCTTGTAACCTCATACACTCATACACTTATCTCAATTAAGTGTGTGCTTGTAACCTCATACACTTATACACTTATCTCAATTAAGTGTGTGCTTGTAACCTCATACACTTATACACTTATCTCAATTAAGTGTGTGCTTGTAACCTCATACACTTATACACTTATCTCAATTAAGTGTGGGCTTGTAACCTCATACACTTATACACTTATCTCAATTAAGTGTGTGCTTGTAACCTCATACACTTATACACTTATCTCAATTAAGTGTGTGCTTGTAACCTCATACACTTATACACTTATCTCAATTAAGTGTGTGCTTGTAACCTCATACACTTATACAGGTAGCCTACACAACAGGCTAATAATGTAAACAGAGGCCCCACTAAATCTCAATAAGTGTGTGCTTGTAACCTCATACACTTATACAGGTAGCCTACACAACAGGCTAATAATGTAAACAGAAGGCTCAAGTAAATCTCAATAAAGTGTGTGCTTGTAACCTCATACACTTATACAGGTAGCCTACACAACAGGCTAATAATGTCAACAGAAGGCTCAAGTAAATCTCAATAAAGTGTGTGCTTGTAACCTCATACACTTATACAGGTAGCCTACACAACAGGCTAATAATGTAAACAGAAGGCTCAAGTAAATCTCAATTAAGTGTGTGCTTGTAACCTCATACACTTATACAGGTAGCCTACACAACAGGCTAATAATGTAAACAGAGGACCCACTAAATCTCAATAAAGTGTGTGCTTGTAACCTCATACACTTATACAGGTAGCCTACACAACAGGCTAATAATGTAAACAGAAGGCTCAAGGAAATCTCAATTAAGTGTGTGCTTGTAACCTCATACACTTATACAGGTAGCCTACACAACAGGCTAATAATGTAAACAGAAGGCTCAAGGAAATCTCAATTAAGTGTGTGCTTGTAACCTCATACACTTATACAGGTAGCCTACACAACAGGCTAATAATGTAAACAGAGGCCCCACTAAATCTCAATAAAGTGTGTGCTTGTAACCTCATACACTTATACACTTATCTCAATTAAGTGTGTGCTTGTAACCTCATACACTCATACACTTATCTCAATTAAGTGTGTGCTTGTAACCTCATACACTTATACACTTATCTCAATTAAGTGTGTGCTTGTAACCTCATACACTTATACACTTATCTCAATTAAGTGTGTGCTTGTAACCTCATACACTTATACACTTATCTCAATTAAGTGTGGGCTTGTAACCTCATACACTTATACACTTATCTCAATTAAGTGTGTGCTTGTAACCTCATACACTTATACACTTATCTCAATTAAGTGTGTGCTTGTAACCTCATACACTTATACAGGTAGCCTACACAACAGGCTAATAATGTAAACAGAGGCCCCACTAAATCTCAATAAGTGTGTGCTTGTAACCTCATACACTTATACAGGTAGCCTACACAACAGGCTAATAATGTCAACAGAAGGCTCAAGTAAATCTCAATAAAGTGTGTGCTTGTAACCTCATACACTTATACAGGTAGCCTACACAACAGGCTAATAATGTAAACAGAAGGCTCAAGTAAAGCTCAATTAAGTGTGTGCTTGTAACCTCATACACTTATACAGGTAGCCTACACAACAGGCTAATAATGTAAACAGAGGCCCCACTAAATCTCAATAAAGTGTGTGCTTGTAACCTCATACACTTATACACTTATCTCAATTAAGTGTGTGCTTGTAACCTCATACACTCATACACTTATCTCAATTAAGTGTGTGCTTGTAACCTCATACACTTATACACTTATCTCAATTAAGTGTGTGCTTGTAACCTCATACACTTATACACTTATCTCAATTAAGTGTGTGCTTGTAACCTCATACACTTATACACTTATCTCAATTAAGTGTGGGCTTGTAACCTCATACACTTATACACTTATCTCAATTAAGTGTGTGCTTGTAACCTCATACACTTATACACTTATCTCAATTAAGTGTGTGCTTGTAACCTCATACACTTATACACTTATCTCAATTAAGTGTGTGCTTGTAACCTCATACACTTATACACTTATCTCAATTAAGTGTGGGCTTGTAACCTCATACACTTATACACTTATCTCAATTAAGTGTGTGCTTGTAACCTCATACACTTATACAGGTAGCCTACACAACAGGCTAATAATGTAAACAGAGGCCCCACTAAATCTCAATAAAGTGTGTGCTTGTAACCTCATACACTTATACACTTATCTCAATTAAGTGTGTGCTTGTAACCTCATACACTCA
Organism: Nerophis ophidion; assembly: GCF_033978795.1. NCBI lineage: Eukaryota > Metazoa > Chordata > Actinopteri > Syngnathiformes > Syngnathidae > Nerophis > Nerophis ophidion. The sequence continues at coordinate 4,514,312 of NC_084614.1, forward strand.
TACACTTATCTCAATTAAGTGTGTGCTTGTAACCTCATACACTTATACACTTATCTCAATTAAGTGTGTGCTTGTAACCTCATACACTTATACACTTATCTCAATTAAGTGTGTGCTTGTAACCTCATACACTTATACACTTATCTCAATTAAGTGTGGGCTTGTAACCTCATACACTTATACACTTATCTCAATTAAGTGTGTGCTTGTAACCTCATACACTTATACACTTATCTCAATTAAGTGTGTGCTTGTAACCTCATACACTTATACACTTATCTCAATTAAGTGTGTGCTTGTAACCTCATACACTTATACACTTATCTCAATTAAGTGTGGGCTTGTAACCTCATACACTTATACACTTATCTCAATTAAGTGTGTGCTTGTAACCTCATACACTTATACAGGTAGCCTACACAACAGGCTAATAATGTAAACAGAGGCCCCACTAAATCTCAATAAAGTGTGTGCTTGTAACCTCATACACTTATACACTTATCTCAATTAAGTGTGTGCTTGTAACCTCATACACTCATACACTTATCTCAATTAAGTGTGTGCTTGTAACCTCATACACTTATACACTTATCTCAATTAAGTGTGTGCTTGTAACCTCATACACTTATACACTTATCTCAATTAAGTGTGTGCTTGTAACCTCATACACTTATACACTTATCTCAATTAAGTGTGGGCTTGTAACCTCATACACTTATACACTTATCTCAATTAAGTGTGTGCTTGTAACCTCATACACTTATACACTTATCTCAATTAAGTGTGTGCTTGTAACCTCATACACTTATACAGGTAGCCTACACAACAGGCTAATAATGTAAACAGAGGCCCCACTAAATCTCAATAAGTGTGTGCTTGTAACCTCATACACTTATACAGGTAGCCTACACAACAGGCTAATAATGTCAACAGAAGGCTCAAGTAAATCTCAATAAAGTGTGTGCTTGTAACCTCATACACTTATACAGGTAGCCTACACAACAGGCTAATAATGTAAACAGAAGGCTCAAGTAAAGCTCAATAAGTGTGTGCTTGTAACCTCATACACTTATACAGGTAGCCTACACAACAGGCTAATAATGTAAACAGAAGGCTCAAGTAAATCTCAATTAAGTGTGTGCTTGTAACCTCATACACTTATACAGGTAGCCTACACAACAGGCTAATAATGTAAACAGAGGACCCACTAAATCTCAATTAAGTGTGTGCTTGTAACCTCATACACTTATACAGGTAGCCTACACAACAGGCTAATAATGTAAACAGAGGCCCCACTAAATCTCAATAAAGTGTGTGCTTGTAACCTCATACACTTATACACTTATCTCAATTAAGTGTGTGCTTGTAACCTCATACACTCATACACTTATCTCAATTAAGTGTGTGCTTGTAACCTCATACACTTATACACTTATCTCAATTAAGTGTGTGCTTGTAACCTCATACACTTATACACTTATCTCAATTAAGTGTGTGCTTGTAACCTCATACACTTATACACTTATCTCAATTAAGTGTGGGCTTGTAACCTCATACACTTATACACTTATCTCAATTAAGTGTGTGCTTGTAACCTCATACACTTATACACTTATCTCAATTAAGTGTGTGCTTGTAACCTCATACACTTATACAGGTAGCCTACACAACAGGCTAATAATGTAAACAGAGGCCCCACTAAATCTCAATAAGTGTGTGCTTGTAACCTCATACACTTATACACTTATCTCAATTAAGTGTGGGCTTGTAACCTCATACACTTATACACTTATCTCAATTAAGTGTGTGCTTGTAACCTCATACACTTATACACTTATCTCAATTAAGTGTGTGCTTGTAACCTCATACACTTATACAGGTAGCCTACACAACAGGCTAATAATGTCAACAGAAGGCTCAAGTAAATCTCAATAAAGTGTGTGCTTGTAACCTCATACACTTATACAGGTAGCCTACACAACAGGCTAATAATGTAAACAGAAGGCTCAAGTAAATCTCAATTAAGTGTGTGCTTGTAACCTCATACACTTATACAGGTAGCCTACACAACAGGCTAATAATGTAAACAGAGGCCCCACTAAATCTCAATTAAGTGTGTGCTTGTAACCTCATACACTTATACAGGTAGCCTACACAACAGGCTAATAATGTAAACAGAAGGCTCAAGGAAATCTCAATTAAGTGTGTGCTTGTAACCTCATACACTTATACAGGTAGCCTACACAACAGGCTAATAATGTAAACAGAAGGCTCAAGGAAATCTCAATTAAGTGTGTGCTTGTAACCTCATACACTTATACAGGTAGCCTACACAACAGGCTAATAATGTAAACAGAAGGCTCAAGGAAATCTCAATTAAGTGTGTGCTTGTAACCTCATACACTTATACAGGTAGCCTACACAACAGGCTAATAATGTAAACAGAGGCCCCACTAAATCTCAATAAAGTGTGTGCTTGTAACCTCATACACTTATACAGGTAGCCTACACAACAGGCTAATAATGTCAACAGAAGGCTCAAGTAAATCTCAATAAAGTGTGTGCTTGTAACCTCATACACTTATACAGGTAGCCTACACAACAGGCTAATAATGTAAACAGAAGGCTCAAGTAAAGCTCAATAAGTGTGTGCTTGTAACCTCATACACTTATACAGGTAGCCTACACAACAGGCTAATAATGTAAACAGAAGGCTCAAGTAAATCTCAATTAAGTGTGTGCTTGTAACCTCATACACTTATACAGGTAGCCTACACAACAGGCTAATAATGTAAACAGAAGGCTCAAGTAAATCTCAATAAAGTGTGTGCTTGTAACCTCATACACTTATACAGGTAGCCTACACAACAGGCTAATAACGTAAACAGAAGGCTCAAGTAAATCTCAATTAAGTGTGTGCTTGTAACCTCATACACTTATACAGGTAGCCTACACAACAGGCTAATAATGTAAACAGAAGGCTCAAGTAAATCTCAATAAGTGTGTGCTTGTAACCTCATACACTTATACAGGTACACAACATATCCCAACGTCACCTCGTCAAAAAATTGCGTCACACGCCACTATTCGGCCCTGTTTTTTACTCATTCCACCGAAAGCCGAATGTGGCATTTTTTTGCCACATCTGGCCGAATATATTCGGTTACCGATTAATCGGTGCGTCCCTAGAGATGTCCGAGTGTCCCGTCAGGCTCATCCGTCGAGAGAGTCGATGCTCCCGGCCGATAAGAATCACTCGCTCCGTGCGGCTCAGCAACTTTTGCACTTAATCCACTCGTCCGTCTCTCCCACAGGAGTGTCGTGGTTCCCGTCAAAAAGCCGCCGCCCGGCAGCCTGTCCGTCAACACCGTGGCCACGCCCACCACCGGCGCCGCCTCCACGGCCGGCAGCACGCCGAACATCTTCGCTGCGGCCACGGCGACGCCCAAGAGCATGATCAACACCACAGGTGACTTCGCTCTTTCTCTAAGACTGTCGACCCAAGGTGTCTTGGGACTTTCATAGTCTACATTGCCAAGGTTTATGTTATAGTCCAGGGGTAGGGAACCTATGGCTCTAGAGCCAGATGTGGCTCTTTTGATGACTGCATCGGGTTCTCGGATAAATCTTAGCTGACATTGCTTAACGGGATAATTATGAATAATTTCACTGGTAATCACAGTGCTAAAAATAACGTGCAAAATATAAAACATTCCCATGCATTTATATCCATCCATCCGTTTTCTACCGCACCTGTTCAAGAAGTCGCATTAACGGTAAGAAGTATTTTATGTCACGCTTGCTGCGGGGTCGTTCTCCCAGGAAGGCAGACATGGCATTTAGGTAAAAACATGATTTAATTTGAACTAAAAAAAAGATACAAACAAAAATCGCACAACTTGGGCTAAAAAACCAAGCTAACGCATAAACAGACCAAGAACATAAATCAAACTAAACGTACTTAGTAGGCATGAGGCACGAAACTATGGCAAGGCATGAAACAAGTCAGCACAGGGCGACTGACTGGCGAAGGCGAGCTTAAATGCTGCCTCTGATTAGTGCTCGGGAAGCAGGTGAGCGGGGATTTTGTCCACCAGAGACCGGTGGACAAAATGAGTAACCAAGGAAACCAGACAAGGGAGTGGGAAAAAAAACAGGAACTTAAAGAGTCCAAAGGACAAACAGCACATGGCCAAACAAAAACATGATCAACAGACATGACATTTTATTTTTTATTGGTTAGCTTCAGAATAATGTTATTAAAAAGAAGAAGGGACTTATTATACTCAAAAAATGTTGGTCTTACTTAAAAATACACAAATTTAGTTGTATTCAGTGTTAAAAAAAATATGATATGGCTCTCACGGAAATACATTTTGAAATATTTGGCTTTCATGGCTCTCTCGGCCTAAAAGGTTCCCGACCCCTGTTATAGTCCAAACTATAATTGTGCGTTTGAAAAGACTTGGTAAAATGCTGCCATTTTTGTCACCAGAAAGTGTACAAAGTGACCTTTTAAATATGCCCCGATGCAAACAACCTTCCCTAGTCATGGTAAACACAAAATGTCAACACCTGCTCCCTGAACTTTCTGGTGGTTATAAAAAAAAAATGTCCATGCACTAGAAACATTTTTGAAATGACACTCATTTAAATTCATTGCAAAGCATGATGGGAAAAAAATGTCAAACACTCTTTGGACACTTATCCATGTTTGGTGCTTTTTAGCTGCTTGATATTTCTAACTTTAAGGAGGTCGTCACGGAAGTAAACAAGGTAGGAGTCGAAGTTTCACATACTCTTAATATCCATTTAGATTACTTATAAATTATATCGGTGGCAGAGGGGTTAGTGCGTCTGCCTCACAATACAAAGGTCCTGAGTAGTCCTGGGTTCTGTGTGGAGTTTGCATGTTCTCCCCGTGACTGCGTGGGTTCCCTCCGGGTACTCCGGCTTCCTCCCACTTCCAAAGACATGCACCTGGGGATAGGCCCCTCCCACTTCCAAAGACATGCACCTGGGGATAGGCCCCTCCCACTTCCAAAGACATGCACCTGGGGATAGGCCCCTCCCACCTCCAAAGACATGCACCTGGGGATAGGCCCCTCCCACTTCCAAAGACATATTCTATATCAGAGGTCCCCAACCTGGTGCCCGCGGGCCCGTAAGGACCAGATGAGTCGCCCGCTGGCCTGTTCTAAAAATAGCTCAAATAGCAGCACTTACCAGTGAGCCGCCTCGATTTTTAACATATTATTTTTTTACTAGCAAGCTGTTCTCACTTTGCTGGACATTTTTAATTCTAAGAGAGACAAAACTCAAATAGAATTTGAAAGTCCAAGAAAATATTTTAAAGACTTGGTCTTCACTTGTTTAAATAAATTCTTTTTTTTTTTTTTACTTTGCTTCTTATAACTTTCAGAAAGACAATTTTAGAGAAAAAATACAACCTTAAAAATGATTTTAGGATTTTTAAACACATATACCTTTTTACTTTTTAAATTCCTTCCTCTTCTTTCCTGACAATTTAAATCAATGTTCAAGTAAATAAATTTTTTTAATTGTAAATAATAATAAATGCATTTTAATTTAATTCTGTTTTTTCGACGAAGAATATTTGTGAAATATTTTTTCAAACTTATGATTAAAATTCCAAAAAAATATTCGGGCAAATCTAGAACATCTGTAGAATCAAATTTAAATCTTATTTCAAAGTCTTTCGAATTTATTTTAATTTTTTTTGTTCTGGAAAATCTAGAAGAAATAATGATTTGTCTTTGTTAGAAATATAGCTTGGTTCAATTTGTTATATATTCTAACAAAATGCAGATTGGATTTTAACACATTTAAAACATGTCATCAAAATTCTAAAATTAATCTTAATCAGGAAAAATTACTAATGATGTTCCATAAATAATTTTTTTCAAAAATATTCGAATTAGCTAGTTTTTCTCTTCTTTTTTTCGGTTGAATTTTGAATTTTAAAGAGTCGAAATTGATGATAAACTATGTTTCAAAATGTAATTTTCCTTTTTTTTCCTGTTTTCTCCTCTTTTAAACCGTTCAATTAAGTGCTTTTTTCATCATTTATTCTCTACAAAAAACCTTCCTTAAAAGGAAAAAAAATGTACAACAGAATGACAGACAAAATACCCATTTTTTTTTACACATATATAGATTTATTTATTAAAGGTAAATTGAGCAAATTGGCTATTTCTAGCAATTTATTGAAGTGTGTATCAACCTGGTAGCCCTTGGCATTAATCAGTACCCAAGAAGTAGCTCTTGCTTTCAAAAAGGTTGGTGACCCCTGTTCTATATAATGTGATATATTTGACTTTAAATATGTATAATATCTTGGATAAATGCGCACTTTTTCCTCACTTTAGCACATGGGAGAATAGTTTAGAATAACAAAACAGAATGAGTTGATTTATATAGCTTTTTTTTTTTTTACATGGACCATCTAGAGAGGTGTGAATACTCAACAAAGACCCCTCCTGCTACGTCCTCTTATCCTCTGGCGCAGCAGGTGTGTGAGGAAGCAGAGAGTACTGTGCTAGTCCCATTATAAGGTGTTAGACTAGATCTATTTGTGTAAGACGCGACACAGAGCGCTCATCAGGGTGTGAACGCGCTAACGAGAGGGGGCGGGGCCCATCCGCAGGCGAGAAGCGGCGACAATAGCGGCGTTAAAACATCCCGAAGGCTAACCTGGCACTTCCTCTGTCCTACCTGACCAGGTGCCGCCGACTCCGCCTCCTCCTCCTCGTCCTCGTCCTCGTCGTTTGTCAACGGCGCCACCAGCAAGAACCTGCCGGCCGTCCAGACGGTGGCACCCATGCCTGAAGACACCGTGGAGAACATGAGGTCAGCATCACACACACACACACACACACACTTCCACCAGTGCACTTCACCAAGTACACACTTGTCCAACACTGCTTAGGGCTGGGCCACACGGCTGAAAACTCTACCACCGTATTTATATTGATAAATATTGTTCATTTTTTATGAACTATGGAAAATAAAGACCAGGAGAAAAATATGATAAATATTTTTGATTAGAAATGTGATTATAATCCCTCAGCTATCGAAGTAGAAAGTAAAGCATGGATAACTCAAACTATGTCAACAAAGTGGAAAAATCACTTTGAAGAATAAGATCTTGAAGTGAAATAAAATGTAAGAAATGCTGCATAAAGTGTAAGAACATGGTGTGACATAAGAAACTTGAGAAGGAGTATTTTCTGCAGGTTTAGCGGCTGTGCTCTAAAGGGTGAGCGCGGCTAAGGTGGATTTTGGGGGTGAGGATTCGATTCAGAATCGATTCTCGATTCAAAATCAATACTTTTTTTTTTTTTTTTATAACTTTGGGTGCCGATTCTACGATGAACTACATTCCTCCATAAATTAGATGAACACCTCTGATACATTTCTATATACTGTAACTTCAAAGAAAACTGTTTTTTTTTTAATACAATTCTACCCAAACATTTTAAGTTGCGGAAAAGGACAGATATAAAAATAAAAATAAAATTGAAATATGTAGATTGTGTGTATGTATATATATGTATATATATATATAAGTGTGTGTATTTATATATATATATGTATATGTGTGTGTGTATATATGTGTATGTATATATATATATATATATGCATGTGTGTGTGTATATATGCGTGTGTGTGCATGTGTATATATATATATATACACATAAGTGTGTGTATTTGTATATGAACATATATGTATATGTGTTTGTGTGTGTGTACGTGTATATTTATATGTGTGTGTGTATATATATATATATATATATATATATATATATATATATATATATAAAAGTGTGTGTATTGTGTATATATCAATCAATCAATTAATGTTTATTTATATAGCCCCTAATCACAAATGTCTCAAAGGACTGCACAAATCATTACGACTACAACATCCTCGGAAGAACCCACAAAAGGGCAAGGAAAACTCACACACACATATATATATATATATGTGTGTGTATGTATGTGTATATATATGTGTGTGTGTGTGTATATGTATATGTGTATATATGTGTGTATATATGAATGTATATATATGTTTGTATGTATATATATATATATATATATATATATATGTGTGTGTGTATGTATAAATGTATGTATGTGTATATATATATATGTAAATAAGTGTATATGTGTATATATGTATGTATGTGTACATATATGTGTGTATATATGTATATATACATATATATAAAAAAAAAATATATATATATATACATGCATATCTCTGTATATGTATACTTAAAATATGTATGTATGTATATATATTTTTTAATATATATATATGTATATATATGTAGTTATTTTATGTATGTATTTTTTTCAATTAGCTTTTGCAAATAGGAACCAGGATTAATTTGAAAATCGATTTTTCTTTTTTCCTTTGGGACACCCTTTTCATTTACACACCACGTTGGTCTAACTCCGCTCCCTTCGGTGGCGGGAAAATAAAAAAATCCCCAAAACTGTCCGGGTGACTTTTCCTCTTTTATAAATATAAATGATTATAATTATTATTATTATTACGTTTCCCCTTTTATCCACAATTTCTTCCTCTCGATTTCCTCTTCTCACTCCATGCCAAGAACCAACCACACCTGACAGTCGACACTGTCACCTGATTGGCTGTGGGCGTGTCCCCTCCCACTGCTCAGCGATCACTTCCTGCGCGCCTTTTGTCCACGCAACCAACCCTGCTCGGCACAAATTCAGTCACAACTTTTATTTTGTTACTTTTTCTCCTTCACTTCCTTCCTGCACCTGCTGCGGCTTCACTCATTGGTCCTTGTGCTCTTAGCCCCGCCCCCCCTGAGCACTTCTTCTTGTTGCCTATTTTAATAAATACTTCTAACGTCACTTCCGGAAAGTCGCTTTTAACGAGTGACTAAATGTGTGTTTTCATTGTGCCTTAATCAGTGTGTGTGTGTGTGTGTGTGTGTGTTTGTGTTGCAGTGCCTATTGTGAGGTGGCGCAGTGTGCGTTGCGCAGCGGTCAGACGCCCCCTGAGCTTAAGTCTTTTAGCTCCCTGGCAGGCTTCCAGGCAGCCCCCCGAGATGCAGGACAGTGTTTTAGGTACAAGCCCCGCCCCCCCTCGTCACCCGCCCTGACCCCGCCTCCATCTCACAATTTTAAAATTAATTCTAACTGCTCATTCTGTGTCGTATAAGCGCCGCCACACACTTCCAGTAGGTGGAGGCTTTGTGTTGCCCCCTTTAGCTCGCGTGTCGTTTCGCCCTCCGCCTGGCACGGCGCTAACCCGCGTGCTGTGTCATGTGACCGCAGCATCACCACCAAGCTGGAGCGCGCCCTGGAGAAGGTGGCCCCCCTGCTGAGGGAGATCTTTGTGGACTTTGCCCCCTTCCTGTCCCGCACCCTGCTGGGGAGTCATGGGCAGGAACTGCTCATTGAAGGTACAGGTGCTGTACACGCCCCCTTTTTCTCTAAGTGGCGTCTCCTGTCTCACTGTCCCTGTCTCACTGCGTCACGCCGGCACTCACTCACTCACTCACTGACTGAGTGTGAATAGTTATTGTTAGTGAGGGAGTGAGATTGTTTGTGAGGGAATGAAAATTACTTACGAGTGAGAATTGTTAGTGAGTGAGTGAGAAATGTGAGTAAGGTATCGGGTTTATGGGCATTGTTAATGAGCGAGTGAGTGACTGAGTGAGTGAGTTGGACAGTAAAGAAATGTGTGTGAGTTAGAATTGTTCGAGTGTGCATGAAAATTGTTAATGATTGAGTGAGTATTTGGAAAATGTGACTGAGTTATTAAGTGTGTTGTAATTGTGAATGAATTAGCAATGTTTGTATGTGAGTGAGTGAGTGAGTGAGTGAGTAAATGGAAAATGTGAATAAGTTATTGAGTGTGTGGTAATTATGAGTGAGTGAAAGAGAAATGTTTGTATGTATGTGAGTGAGTGAATGGGTGAGTGAGAGAGTGAGTGAGAAATGTTTTTGTGTGAGTGAGTGAGCGAGTGAGTGAGTGAGTGAGTAAATGGAAAATGTGAATAAGTTATTGAGTGTGTGGTGATTATGAGTGAGTGAAAGAGAAATGTTTGTATGTGAGTGAGTGAGTGAGAAATGTTTTTGTGTGAGTGAGTGAGTGAGTGAGTAAATGGAAAATGTGAGTAAGTTATTGAGTGTGTGGTAATTATGAGTGAGTGAAAAATAAATATTTGTATGTGAGTGAGTGAGAAATGTTTTTGTGTGAGTGAGTGAGCGAGTGAGTGAGTGAGTAAATGGAAAATGTGAATAAGTTATTGTGTGTGATAATTATGAGTGAGTGAAAGAGAAATGTTTGTATGTGAGTGAGTGAGTGAGAAATGTTTTTGTGTGAGTGAGTGAGTGAGTGAGTGAGTGAGAAATGTTTTTGTGTGAGTGAGTGAGTGAGCGAGCGAGTGAGTGAGTAAATGGAAAATGTGAATAAGTTATTGAGTGTGTGGTAATTATGAGTGAGTGAAAGAGAAATGTTTGTATGTGAGTGAGTGAGTGAGTGAGTGAGTGAGTGAGTGAGTGAGTGAGTGAGTGAGTAAATGGAAAATGTGAGTAAGTTATTGAGTGTGTGGTAATTATGAGTGAGTGAAAAAGAAATGTTTGTATGTGAGTGAGTGAGTGAGTGAGAAATGTTTTTGTGCGAGTGAGTGAGTGAGTGAGTGAGTGAGTGAGTGAGTGAGTGAGTGAGTGGAAAATGTAAGTAAGTTATTGAGTGTGTGGTAATTATGAGTGAGTGAAAGAGAAATGTTTGTATGTGAGTGAGTGAGTGAGTGAGTGAGTGAGTGAGTGAGTGAGTAAATGGAAAATGTGAGTAAGTTATTGAGTGTGTGGTAATTATGAGTGAGTGAAAAAGAAATGTTTGTATGTGAGTGAGTGAGTGAGTGAGAAATGTTTTTGTGTGAGTGAGTGAGTGAGTGAGTGAGTGAGTGAGTGAGTGAGTGAGTGAGTGAGTGAGTGAGTGAGTGGAAAATGTAAGTAAGTTATTGAGTGTGTGGTAATTATGAGTGAAAGAGAAATGTTTGTATGTGAGTGAGTGAGAAATGTTTTTGTGTGAGTGAGTGAATGAGGGAGTGATTAAATGGAAAATTTGAGTAAGTTATTGAGTGTGTGGTAATTATGAGTGAGTGAAAGAAAAATGTTTGTATGTGAGTGAATGAGTGAGAAATGTTTTTGTGTGACTGAGTGAGTGAGTGAGAATTGTTTGTGAGTGAGTGTGAATAGTAATTGTTAGTGAGGGAGTGAGATCTTTTGTGAGTGAATGAAATTTGCTTATGAGTGAGTGTTTATGGGAATTCTTAATGAGTGAGTGGGTGAGTGAGTGAGTATATGGAATATGTAAGTTATTGAGTTTGTGGTAATTGTGAGTGAGTGAGTGAGTGAAAGAGAAATATTTGTATGTGAGTGAGTTAGTGAGAAATGTTTTTGTGTGTGTGAGTGAGTGAGTGAGTGAGTGAGTGAGTGAGTGAGTGAGTGAGTGAGTGAGTGAGTGAGTGAGATTGTTTGTGAGTGAATGAAGATTACTTAGGAGTCAGTGTGTATGGGAATTGGTAATGAGTGAGTGAGTGAGTATATGGAATATGTGACTAAGTTATTAAGTGTGTGGTAATTGTGAATGAGTGAGAAATCTTTGTATGTGAGTGAGTGAATGAGTGAGTGAGTATATGGAAAATGTGAGTGAGTGACTGAGTGAGTGAGTGAGTGAAAGAGAAATGTTTGTATGTGAGTGAGTTAGTGAGAAATGTTTTTGCGCCCTTGAGTGAGTGAGTGAGTGAGTGAGGAATGTTTGAATGAGTGAGTGAGAATGGTTTGTGAGTGAGTGTGAATAATAGCTGTTAGTGAGGGACTGAGATGTTTTGTGAGTGAATGAAAATTACTTATGTGTGTGTGTTTATGGGAGTTGTTAATGAGTGAGTGAGTGAGTGAGTATAAGGAATATGTGAGTAAGGTATTAAGTGTGTGGTAATTGTGAGTGAGTGAAAGAGAAATGTTTTGTGTGAGTGACTGAGTGAGAATTGTTTGTGCGTGAGTGTGAATAGTAATTTTTAGTGAGGGAGTGAGATGTATTGTGAGTGAATGAAAATTACTTATGTGTGTGTGTTTATGGGAATTGTCAATGAGTGAGTGGGTGAGTGAGTCAGTATATGGAATATGTGAGTGAGGTATTAAGTGTATGGTAATTGTGAATGAGTGAGTGAGTGAAAGATAAATGTTTGTATGTGAGTGAGGGAGTGAGGAATGTTTGAGTGAGTTAGTGAGAAATGTTTTTGTGTGAGTGAGTGAGGAATGTTTGAGTGAGTGACTGAGAATTGTTTGTGAGTGTGTATAGGAATGGTTAGTGAGTGAGTGAGAATGATTAGTGATTGAGTCAGTATGAGAATTGTTAATGAGTGAGTGACTGAGTGAGTTAGTCATGGAGGAATGTGAGTGAGTAAGAATTGTTTGAGTGTGCATGAAAATTGTTAATGATCGAGTGAGTGGGTGAATGAGTGAGTATATGGAAAATGTGAGTAAGGTATAGAGTGTGTGGTAATTGTGAGTGAGTGAGAGTGTTAGTGAGAAACGTTTGTGTGTGAATGAGCGATAATTGTGAGCGTGTATGGGAATTGTTCATTGAGTGAGTGAGTGAGAAATCTTGACGATTGAGTGTGTATGGGAATTGATAATGAGTGAGTGAGTGAGAATTGTTTGTGTGTATGACAAATGCGAATGATTGAGTGAGTGAGTGAGTGAGCGAGTATATGGCAAATGTGAGTAAGGTATTAAGAGTGTGGGAATTGTGAGTGAGTGAGTGTATTATAAGTGTGAGTGAGTGAGCGAGTATATGGCAAATGTGAGTAAGGTATTAAGAGTGTGGGAATTGTGAGTGAGTGAGTGTATTATAAGTGTGAGTGAGTGAGTGAGTGAGTATATAGGAAGTGTGAGTGAGTGAATAGAGGCATACGTGAATGTTGTCAGTAAGTAAACAGTTGGCGACTGGAGTGTTTTGACTTGTCGCTGGGTGAATGAGTGAGTGGCTGCAAAGTGAATGTGAATGAGAGGGTGAACGATGAGGCGCGTGTGTTTATCTCCGAGCTGGCTGCTGCACCCATTCATCAAGCGGGTATGTCTCACGTTGTTAGCTGTCGCCCGTCTTGTGTGACGTTGTTATTGTCGTTATGAACACATGAATGGTGTCTAAAGTAGGGCCGGGATGTGATGCACTCCTCCGCTCTCTCTCTCTCTCTCTCTCTCTCTCTCTCTCTCTCTCTCCTTCTTGTCTTCTCTGTGGCATGACTTTGTTCTTACATGGCAAATGAAGTATTGATCGTAGAATATTGATGTAATATTGATGTATTATTATTATTGTTTATTGATCTGATATTGATGGGATGTTGTTCTTGCGTTGGTGGCGTGTGAGCGATCGGCAAGACTTGTGACTGAGTGTGTGTGCCGTGCAGGTCTGGTGTGCATGAAGTCCAGCACGTCGGTGGTGGAGCTGGTCATGCTGCTCTGCTCTCAGGTGCGTCCACTTCCCGCCTTCAGGTTATTGATCGGTCCTGCAGCTTTGCAGCGGAACACAATAATACTTCCACTTCCTGTCTTGTGGCCCCAGTCTGCATCACAACAACTTCCTGTCCTCTTTTGCACATCTCGCAAGATTCAAAAGTCACCTCGTTAGCAAGTTGGCCCGGGACTAGACTCCAGCTGCCCTACCTAGTCTTGGACCTGAAGAGTCCAGTCGGGATGGGTTCAACCGGAATAAATCGGTCTTTTTTTTACCAAAGTTTTTTTAGATACTGAATTTAAGTACCATATAATATATTTTTGTACTGAATTATGCAAACACTTTAATTGGATTAAAATGTGTTTAAAAATTCAGTGTGTAAAGAAAATCAGTTTTAAAAAAATTGTGGAAAAATTATGTTAAAAATATATTTAAAAAAAAATGTGTATAAAAATTTTGTAAAGAAAAAATCAGGGTATAAAATATTGTCTAAAGAAAATCCGTGTAGAAAAAATCAGTTTTTAAAAAATTGTGTAAAAATTGTGTTAAAAATATATTTAAAAAAAAAATGTGTATAAAAATTTTGTAAAGAAAAAAATCAGGGTATAAAATATTGTGTAAAAATTGTGTTAAAAATATATTTAAAAAAAATGTGTATAAAAATTTTGTAAAGAAAAAAACAGGGTGTAAAATATTGTGTCTAAAGAAAATCTGTGTAGAAAAAATCAGTTTTTAAAAAATTGTGTAAAAATTGTGTTAAAAATATATTTAAAAAAAAAATGTGTATAAAAATTTTGTAAAGAAAAAAATCAGGGTATAAAATATTGTGTAAAAATTGTGTTAAAAACATATTTAAAAAAATGTGTATAAAAATTTTGTAAAGAAAAAAACAGGGTGTAAAATATTGTGTCTAAAGAAAATCTGTGTAAAAAAAATCAGTTTTTAAAAAATTGTGTAAAAATTGTGTTAAAAATATATTTTAAAAAAAATGTGTATACAAATTTTGTAAAGAAAAAAACAGGGTGTAAAATATTGTGTTTAAAGAAAATCTGTGTAAAAAAAAAAGGAATCAGTGAATAAAAATCAGTGTGTAAAGATTCGTGTAAAGCAAAAAATCTTTGTGTAAAAAAAATAGTGTGTGAAAATTGGATTTAAAAAAATATTTCAGCCCGGAAAAATTCTGTGTAAAAAAATAAGTGTGTAAAACAAATTCAGTGTGTAAAAAAAAAAAAATCAGTGTGTAAAAATTTTGGCTAAAAAAATGTGTGGAAAAATTGTGTCAAAAAAGTGTGTATAAAAAACATGTGTGTTTAAAAATTCAGTGTGTAAAGAAAATCAGTTTTTAAAAAAAATTGTAAAAATTTTGTAAAGAAAAAATCAGGGTGTAAAATATTATATCTAAAGAAAATCTGTGTAAAAAAAATAATGTGTAAAAAATAGGAATCAGTGTATAAAAATCAGTATGTAAAGAAAATCTGGGTCCAAAAATCAGTGTGTAAAAATTTGTGTAAAGAAAAAAATCTTTGTGTAAAAAAAAATTGTGTGCAGAAATTGGATTCAAAAAAATATTTCAGTGCGGAAAAATTATGTGTAAAGAAATAAGTGTGTAAAACTAATTCAGTGTGTAAAAAAAAAAAAATCAGTGTGTAAAAATTTTGGCTAAAAAAATGTGGAAAACTTGTGTCAAAAAAGTGTGTATAAAAAACATGTGTGTTTAAAAATTCAGTGTGTAAAGAAAATCAGTTTTAAAAAAAATGTGTAAAAATTTTGTTAAGAAAAAATCAGGGTGTAAAATATTATATCTAAAGAAAATCTGTGTAAAAAAATAATGTGTAAAAAATAGGAATCAGTGTATGAAAATCAGTATGTAAAGAAAACCTGGGTCCAAAAATCAGTGTGTAAAAATTTGTGTAAAGAAAAAAATCTTTGTGTAAAACAAATAGTGTGTGGATAAAAAAAAAAAATTCAGTGTGTAAAAATCATGTGTAAAAAAATAAGTGTGTAAAACAAATTCAGTGTGTAAACAAAAAAAAATCAGTGTGTAAAAATTATGTCTGAAAAAATGTGTTAAAAAAACGTGTTTAAAAATTCAGTGTGTAAAGACAATCTGTTTTAGAAAATTTGTGTAGAAATTGTGTTAAAAATATGTTAAAAAAAAGTGTATAAAAAATGTTTAAAGAAAAAACATTTTGGGGTGAAAAATTGTGTGTAAAGAAAATCTGTGTAAAAAAATAGTGTGTAAAAATAAAATTCAATGTGTAGAAAAAGATCAGTGTGTAAAATATTATGTCTAAAGAAAATCTGCGTAAAAAAATTTGTGTAAAAAAAAAATCAGTGTGTAAAGAAAATGTGTGTCCATAAATTACTGTGTAAAAATTGTGTTAAAAAAAAAATGTGTGTAGAAATTGGGTTTAAAAAAGATTTTAGTGTGTAAAAAAAACGCAGTGTGTAAAAATTATGTGTAAAGAAAATCTGTGTTAAAAAAAAATTCAGTGTGTAAAAATTGTTTTTAAAGAAAGTCTGTGGAAAAAAATGTGTGGAAAAATTGTGGGAAAAAAATGTGTGTATAAAAATCATGTGCAAAGAAAATATGTGTAAAAAAATAGTGTGTAGAAATTATGTGTAAAAAAAAAAAAAAGAAAGATTTCAGTGTGTAAAGAAAAATCAGTCTGTAAAAATTATGTGTAAAGATAATGTGTAAAAACATTTGTGGGGGTGTATTAGTGCCCAAGGCGTGGGTAACTTACACATCTGTGAAGGCACCATTAATGCTGAAAGGTACACACAAGTTTTGGAGCAACGTATGTTGCCATCCGAGCAACGTTATCATGGACGCCCCTGCTTATTTCAGCAAGACGATACCAAGCCACGTGTTACAACAGCGTGGCTTCGTAGTAAAAGAGTAAGGGTACTAGGCTAAAATATGAGAAGCTGTACATCAAGCAAGAATGGGAAAGAATTCCACTTCTACTTTAACAAACTTAATTACACTGATTTTAAAAAATTATAATTTTACACAATGAATTTTATAACACTATTTTAACAAGCTAAATTATCAACTTTGCCCACATTGTTTTATTAAATTAAATTGTAAGCATAATTTGATGAACAAATTCAGTGAGCAAAATGTGTGTTTAAAAATTCTGGGTGTAAAAAATCTGTGTAAAAAAAAAAAAAAGTGTGCAAAGCAAGTCTGTGTAAAAAAACTAGTGTGTAAAAATGTACAGTAATTACACAGATTTTTTTTTTGCACACTTGACTTTAAAAACGCTATTTTAACAAACTAAATCACACAGAAATGTATTTTACACAGATTTTTTTAAACACCGTATTTTACACAACCTTATTAGACTGATTTTTTTTTTTTTTGCACACTGAATTTTAACAAGCTAAATTATTAATTTTTCCCACATTGTTTTATTAAATTAAATTGTAAGCATAATTTGATGAACAAATTCAGTGAGCAAAATGTGTGTTTAAAAACTCCAAGTGTAAAAATTCTTTGTGTAAAAAAAAAAAAAAAAGTGTAAATTTTTTTTAAAAATCTGTATAAAGAAAATTTGTGTAAAAAGATTTGTGTGTAAAAATTCACAGCAATTACACAGATTTTTTTTTTTGCACACTTGACTTTAAAAACGCTATTTTAGCAAACTTAATTACACAGAAATGTATTTTACACTGATTTTTTTAAACACCGTATTTTACACAACCTATTTAGACTGATTTTTTTTTTTTTTACACACTGAATTTTAACAAGCTAAATTATTAACTTTGCCCACATTGTTTTATAAAATTAAATTGTAAGCATAATTTGATGAACAAATTCAGTGAGCAAAATGTGTTTAAAAACTCCAAGTGTAAAAATTCTTGGTGTAAAAAAAAATATAATGTGTAAAAAAAAAGAAAAAAATCTGTATAAGGAAAATCTGTGTAAAAAAATTAGTGTGTAAAAATTCACAGTAATTACACAGATTTTTTTTTTGCACACTTGACTTTAAAAACGCTATTTTAACAAACTAAATCACACAGAAATGTATTTTACACAGATTTTTTTAAACACCGTATTTTACACAACCTTATTAGACTGATTTTTTTTTTTTTTTGCACACTGAATTTTAACAAGCTAAATTATTAATTTTTCCCACATTGTTTTATTAAATTAAATTGTAAGCATAATTTGATGAACAAATTCAGTGAGCAAAATGTGTGTTTAAAAACTCCAAGTGTAAAAATTCTTTGTGTAAAAAAAAAAAATGTGTAAATTTTTTTTTAAATCTGTATAAAGAAAATTTGTGTAAAAAAATTTGTGTAAAAATTCACAGCAATTACGCAGATTTTTTTTTTTGCACACTTGACTTTAAAAACGCTATTTTAGCAAACTTAATTACACAGAAATGTATTTTACACTGATTTTTTTAAAGACCGTATTTTACACAAACTGATTTTTTTTTTTTTACACACTGAATTTTAACAAGCTAAATTATTAATTTTGCCCACATAGTTTTATTAAATTAAATTGTAAGCATAATTTGATGAACAAATTCAGTGAGCAAAATGTGTGTTTAAAAATTCCAAGTGTAAAAATTCTTTGTGTAAAAAAAAAAAAAAAAGTGTAAATTTTTGGGGAAAAACCTGTGTAAAGAAAATCTGTGTAAAAAAATTAGTGTGTAAAAATTTACAGTAATTACACAGATTTTTTTTTTGCACACTTGACTTTAAAAACGCTATTTTAACAAACTTAATTACACAGAAATGTATTTTACACTGATTTTTTTAAACACCGTATTTTACACAACCTAATTAGACTGATTTTTTTTTTTTACACACTGAATTTTAACAAGCTAAATTATTAACTTAGCCCACATTGTTTTATTAAATTAAATTGTAAGCATAATTTGATGAACAAATTCAGTGAGCAAAATGTGTGTTTAAAAATTCAGGGTGTCAAAATTCTTTGTGTAAAAAAAAAATAAAAAAAAATGTGTAAAATTTAAAAAAAAATCTGTATAAAGAAAATCTGTGTAAAAAAATTGGTGTATAAAAATTTTAAGTAATTACATTGATTTTTTTTGGACACTTGACTTTAATAACGCTATTTTAACAAACTTAATTACACAGAAATGTATTTTACACAGATTTTTTTAAACACCGTATTTTACACAACCTATTTGGACTGATTTTTTTTTTTTTACACACTGAATTTTAACAAGCTAAATTATTAACTTAGCCCACATTGTTTTATTAAATTAAATTGTAAGCATAATTTTATGAACAAATTCAGTGAGCAAAATGTGTGTTTAAAAATTCCAAGTGTAAAAATTCTTTGTGTAAAAAAAAAAAAAATGTGTAAATTTAAAAAAAAAAAACTGTATAAAGAAAATCTGTGTAAAAAAAATTAGTGTGTAAAAATGTACAGTAATTACACTGATTTTTTTTTTTGCACACTTGACTTTAAAAAAGCTATTTTAACAAACTTAATTACATAGAAATGTATTTTACACAGATTTTTTTTAAACACCGTATTTTACACAACCTAATTAGACTGATATTTTTTTTTTACACACTGAATTTTAACAAGCTAAATTATTAACTTTGCCCTCATTGTTTTATTAAATTAAATTGTAAGCATAATTTGATGAACGAATTCAGTGAGCAAAATGTGTGTTTAAAAATTCCAAGTGTAAAAATTCTTTGTGTAAAAAAAAAAAAAGTGTAAATTTTTTGGGAAAAATCTGTGTAAAGAAAATCTGTGTAAAAAAATTAGTGTGTAAAAATTTACAGTAATTACACAGATTTTTTTTTGCACACTTGACTTTAAAAAAGCTATTTTAACAAACTTAATTACACAGAAATGTATTTTCCACTGATTTTTTTTTAAACACCGTATTTTACACAACCTAATTAGACTTTTTTTTTACACACTGAATTTTAACAAGTTAAATTATTAATTTTTCCCACATTGTTTTATTAAATTAAATTGTAAGCATAATTAGATGAACAAATTCAGTGAGCAAAATGTGTGTTTAAAAATTCCAAGTGTAAAAATTCTTTGTGTAAAAAAAAAAAAAAAGTGTACATTTTTTGGGAAAAATCTGTGTAAAGAAAATCTGTGTAAAAAAATTAGTGTGTAAAAATTTACAGTAATTACACAGATTTTTTTTTGCACACTTGACTTTAAAAAAGCTATTTTAACAAACTTAATTACACAGAAATGTATTTTACACAGATTTTTTTTTAAACACCGTATTTTACACAACCTAATTAGACTTTTTTTTTACACACTGAATTTTAACAAGTTAAATTATTAATTTTTCCCACATTGTTTTATTAAATTAAATTGTAAGCATAATTAGATGAACAAATTCAGTGAGCAAAATGTGTGTTTAAAAATTCCAAGTGTAAAAACTCTTTGTGTAAAAAAAAAAAAAAAAAGTGTACATTTTTGGGGAAAAATCTGTGTAAAGAAAATCTGTGTAAAAAAATTAGTGTGTAAAAATTCACAGTAATTACACAGATTTATTTTTGCACACTTGACTTTAAAAACGCTATTTTAACAAACTTAATTACACAGAAATGTATTTTACACTGATTTTTTTAAACACCGTATTTTACACTACCTAATTAGACAGATTTTTTTTTTTTTTTACACACTGAATTTTAACAAGCTAAATTATTAACTTTGCCCACATTGTTTTATTAAATTAAATCGTAAGCCTAATTTGATGAACAAATTCAGTGAGCAAAATGTGTTTAAAAATTCCGAGTGTAAAAATTATTTGTGTAAAAAAAAAAAAAAAAGTGTAAATTAAAAAAAAAAAATCTGTATAAAGAAAATCTGTGTAAAAAAAATTTGTGTGTAAAAATTTACAGTAATTACACTGATTTTTTTTTTGCACACTTGACTTTAAAAACGCTATTTTAACAAACTTAATTACACAGAAATGTATTTTACACAGATTTTTTTAAACACCGTATTTTACACAACCTAATTAGACTGATTTTTTTTTTTACACACTGAATTTTAACAAGCTAAATTATTAACTTTGCCCACATTGTTTTATTAAATTAAATTGTAATCATAATTTGATGAACAAATTGAGTGAGAAAAATGTGTGTTTAAAAATTCTGAGTGTAAAAATTCTTTGTGTAAAAAAAAGAAAATGTGTAAATTAAAAAAAAAAATCTGTATAAAGAAAATCTGTGTAAAAAAATTAGTGTGTAAAAATTACAGTAATTACACTGATTATTTTTTTTTGCACACTTGACTTTAAAAACGCTATTTTAACAAAGTTAATTACACAGAAATGTATTTTACACTGATTTTTTTAAACACTGTAACCTAATTAGACTGATTTTTTTTTTTTACACACTGAATTTTAACAAGCTAAATTATTAACTTTGCCCACATTGTTTTATTAAATTAAATTGTAAGCATAATTTGATGAACAAATTCAGTGAGCAAAATGTGTGTTTGAAAATTCCAAGTGTAAAAATTCTTTGTGTAAAAAAAAATAAAAAAGTGTAAATTTTTTGGGGAAAATCTGTGTAAAGAAAATCTGTGTAAAAAAATTTGTGTGTAAAAATGTACAGTAATTACACTGATTTTTTTCTTTTTGCACACTTGACTTTAAAAACGCTATTTTAACAAACTTAATTACACAAAAATATATTTTACATTGATATTTTTTAAACACCGTATTTTACACTACATTTTTAGACTGATTTTTTTTTTACACACTGAATTTTAACAAGCTAAATTATTAACTTTGCCAACATTGTTTTATTAAATTAAATTGTAAGCATAATTTGATGAACAAATTCAGTGAGAAAAATGTGTGTTTAAAAATTCCAAGTGTAAAAATTCTTTGTGTAAAAATTTTTTTTTTTTAAATGTGTAAAATTTAAAAAAAAAATCTGTATAAAGAAAATCTCTGTAAAAAAATCAGTGTGTAAAAATTCAAAGTAATTACACAGATTTTTTTTTTTTTGCACACTTGACTTTAAAAATGCTATTTTAACAAACTTAATTACACAGAAATGTATTTTACACAGATTTTTTTTAAACACTATATTTTACACAACCTAATTAGACTGATTTTTTTTTTACACACTGAATTTTAACAAGCTAAATTGTTAATTTTTCCCACATTGTTTTATTAAATTAAATTGTAAGCCTAATTTGATGAACAAATTCAGTGAGCAAAATGTGTTCTTAAAAATTCCAAGTGTAAAAATTCTTTGTGTAAAAAAAAAAAAAATGTGTACATTTTTTTTTAAATCTGTATAAAGAAAATCTGTGTAAAAAATTTGTGTAAAAATTTACAGTAATTACACTGATTTTTTTTTGCACAATTGACTTTCAAAAGGCTATTTTAACAAACTTAATTACACAGAAATGTATTTTACACTGATTTTTTTAAACACCGTATTTTACACAACCTAATTAGACTGATTTTTTATTTTTTTTTACACACTGAATTTTAACAAGCTAAATTATTAACTTAGCCCGCATTGTTTTATTAAATTAAATTGTAAGCATAATTTGATGAACTAATTCAGTGAGCAAAATGTGTGTTTAAAAATTCCAAGTGTAAAAATTCTTTGTGTAAAAAAAAAAAAAAAAAAAGTGTCAATTTTTGGGAAAAAATCTGTGTAAAGAAAATCTGTGTAAAAAAAAATAGTGTAAAAATTCACAGTAATTACACATATTTTTTTTTGCACACTTGACTTTAAAAACGCTATTTTAACAAACTTACACCGAAATGTATTTTACACAGATTTTTTTAAACACCGTATTTTACACAACCTAATTAGACTGATTTTTTATTTTTTTTTACACACTGAATTTTAACATGCTAAATTATTAACTTTGCCCGCATTGTTTTATTGAATTAAATTGTAAGCATAATTTGATGAACAAATTCAGTGAGCAAAATGTGTGTTTAAAAATTCCAAGTGTAAAAATTATTTGTGTGAAAAAAAAAAAGGTCTAAATTTTTTAAAAAACAATCTGTATAAAGAAAATCTGTGGAAAAAAAAATAGTGTGTAAAAATTCACAGTAATTACACAGATTTTTTTTTTTGCACTCTTGACTTTAAAAATGCTATTTTGACAAACTTAATTACACAAAAATTTATTTTACACTGATTTTTTTAAACACCGTATTTTACACAACCTAATTAGACTTTTTTTTTTTTACACACTGAATTTTAACAAGCTAAATTATTAAATTTTCCCACATTGTTTTATTAAATTAAATTGTAAGCATATTTTGATGGACAAATTCAGTGAGCAAAATGTGTGTGTAAAAATTATGTGTGAAAAATAAAAATAAAATTTGTGAAATTTTTTTTTTAAATCAGGGCAAAGAAAATCTTTGTAAAAAAATGAGTGTGTAAAAATTCACAGCAATTACACAGATTTTTTTTTTGCACACTTGACTTTAAAAATGCTATTTTAACAAACTTAATTACACAGAAATGTATTTTACACTGATTTTTTTAAACACCGTATTTTACACAAACTGATTTTTTTTTTTTTGCACTGAATTTTAACAAGCTAAATTATTAATTTTTCCCACATTGTTTTATTCAATGAAATTGTCAGCATAATTTGATGAAAGCATCAATTCAGTGACTAAACCATTTTTCAAGAAAATTGTAAGGAATATTTAATTATTTTTTTGTAGTTTAAGCGCAGAATCTTCTTGTATTTTAAGGATTAAGTAGTTCATAAATGAGTTCATTGCAGGTCGGTGTACATTCAAAGCATCTTTTCTAGACTTTTAGGAGACACTTACCTCTCCGGATGATAAAAACCTCCTTTTGGTTCCTAAAAAGGACTTCCAAGCATTTCAAATCCAAACGCCCCAATCCCAGTTCTTCCACCCTGGACTCCCGGAGTAAACATCTGAAGCTCCTCGATGAGACTTGACTTTTTTCCACCCTCTCCTCTCGTCAGCTCGTATCGTGTTACTCCGGCCTTCCCGCCATTAGGGGCCCAGGAGAGGAAAGTGGAGCTGGGATATTGATCGCGTAAGAGGAG
Source organism: Nerophis ophidion (assembly GCF_033978795.1). NCBI lineage: Eukaryota > Metazoa > Chordata > Actinopteri > Syngnathiformes > Syngnathidae > Nerophis > Nerophis ophidion. Next base: position 4,537,894 of record NC_084614.1, read on the forward strand.
ACGCTCCCACGTGTCCTCCAGGAGATAATGGAGCTTTTAGCATCAGCATTCTGCCCTTCATGCTCCTGCAACTCTCACATAAATATACCACACACACACACACAAGGGCCCATAAACAATATATAAATGCTACAAGTTAGCTATGCTAGCAGGAAGTGCTGGCCGTTTAGTCGGAAACTTCTGTTACCTACTTGAAAATAACAGCTGATTATTTATGCAATTTATGACCGCTAAAGTATCTCCTAATAATCCCAAAAAGTGGATAAATACAAACTAACAATGTCAACAACATGCGTATCCAAATGTTTAAACTGACCTTTTCATCTTAGCTTTGAAAAAGGTTAGCGAGGCTACCAGGAAGTTAGCTAGACTAACAGGAAGTTAGCGAGGCTACCAGGAAGTTAGCAAGACTAACAGGAAGTTAGCAAGGCTACCAGGAAATTAGCTACACTAACAGGAAGTTAGCAAGGCTACCAGGAAATTAGCTAGACTAACAGGAAGTTAGCAAGGCTACCAGGAAGTTAGCTAGACTAACAGGAAGTTAGCGAGGCTACCAGGAAGTTAGCAAGGCTACCAGGAAGTTAAAGAGAGTCTGCCAGGAAGTTAGCAAGGCTACCAGGAAGTTAGCCAGGCTAACCGGAAGTTAGCAAGGCTACCAGAAAATTAGCTAGGCTAAAAGGAATTTGGCGAGGCTTTCAATAAGTTAGCGAGGCTACCACATAGTTATTGAGGCTACTAGGAAATTAGTCAGGCCAACAGGAAGTTTGCCAGTCTACTAGGAAGTTAGTGAGAGTCTGCCTGGAAATTAGCTAGACTAACAGGAAGTTAGTGAAGAGAACCGGACAAATAGCAAGACTACCGAAAAATTAACGAGGCAACTATGCAGTTAGCGAGGCTACCAGGAAGTTGTTCAGGCTAACAAGAAGTTAGCCAGTCTACTAGGAAGTTAGCCAGGCTTCCAAGAAGGCTACCAGGAAGTTAATGAAGTTACCACAAAGTTAGCGAGAGGCTACCAGGAAGTTAGTATGGCTACCAGGAAGTTAGCAAGGCTACCAGGAAGTTAGTGAGGAGAACCGGACGAATAGCAAGGCTACCTGGAAATTAGCGAGGCTACCAGGAAGTTAGTCAGGTTAACCGGAAGTTAGCAAGGCTACCAGGAAACTAGCTAGGCTGCCAGGAATTTAGCAAGGCTACCAGGAAGTTAGCAAAGCTACCAGGAAGTTAGTCAGGCTAACCGGAAGTTAGCAAGGCTACCAGGAAATTAGGTAGGCTACCGGGAAGTTAGCAAGGCTACCAGGAAGTTAGTCAGGCTAACAGGAAGTTATCTAGTCTACTAGGAAGTTAGTGAGGCTTCCACAAAGTTAGTGAGGCTACCAGGAAGCTAGCTAGACTATAAGGATGTTTGTCAGGCTGACAGGAAGTTAGCCAATTTACTAGGAAGTTACTGAAGCCAATAGGAAGTTTGCGAGAGGCTACCAGGAAGTTAGCTAGATTAACAGGAAGTTAGTGAGAGGCTACCAGGAAGTTAGTGGAGCTACCAGGAAATTAGCTAGGCTAACAGGAATTTAGCAAGGTTTCAAATAAGTTAGCGAAGCTACCACAAAGTTAGCAAAGCTAACAGGAAGTTAGCGAGGCTACCAGGAAGTTAGCGAGGCTACTTGGAAGTTAGTCAGGCTAACAGGAACTTAGCCAGTCTACTAAGAAGTTAGTGAAGCTAACAGGAAGCTAGCTAGACTACCAGGATGTTAATAAGGCTAACAGTAAGTTAGCCAGTCTACTAGGAAGTTAGTGAGGCTATCAGGAAGTTAGCAAGGCTACCAGGAAGTCAGCGAGAGGCTACCAGGAAGTTAGCTAGGCTTACAAAAAGTTAGCGAGGCTATCAGGAAGTTAGCAAGGCTACCAGGAAGTTAGTAAGGCGAAACGGACAAATAGCAAGACTACCGGGAATTTAGCGAGGCTTCCAGTAAGTTACCTAAGCTACCAGGATGTTAGCTAGGCAGTTGTTTTTGGTATGTTGAATATTTAATTTTAGGCATTTTCTCGTTGTTTTCTATGGTTTTGCTTCAGTTTTGTTTGGCCATTGCTGCTCCTTGGCCAATATTGTCCACAAATATAAACAAAACAACAATAGATGTAGACAGTGAACCATAGTCCACAAATATAAACAAAGCAACCATAGTCCACAAACATAAACAAAACAACAACAGATATGGACAGTGGACCATAGTCCACAAATATAAACAAAACAACAATAGATGTAGACAGTGAACCATAGTCCACAAATATAAACAAAACAACAATAGATGTAGCCAGTGGACCATAGTCCACAAATATAAACAAAACAACAATAGATGTAGACAGTGAACCATAGTCCACAAATATAAACAAAACAACAATAGATGTAGACAGTGAACCATAGTCTACAAATATAAACAAAACAACCATAGTCCACAAACATAAACAAAACAACAACAGATATGGACAGTGAACCATAGTCCACAAATATAAACAAAACAACAATAGATGTAGACAGTGAACCATAGTCCACAAATATAAACAAAACAACAATAGATGTAGCCAGTGGACCATAGTCCACAAATATAAAAAAAACAACAATAGATGTAGACAGTGAACCATAGTCCACAAATACAAACAAAGCAACCATAGTCCACAAATATAAACAAAACAACAATAGATGTAGCCAGTGGACCATAGTCCACAAATATAAACAAAACAACAATAGATGTAGACAGTGAACCATAGTCCACAAATATAAACAAAACAACAATAGATGTAGCCAGTGGACCATAGTCCACAAATATAAACAAAACAACAATAGATGTAGACAGTGAACCATAGTCCACAAATATAAACAAAACAACAATAGATGTAGACAGTGAACCATAGTCTACAAATATAAACAAAACAACCATAGTCCACAAACATAAACAAAACAACAACAGATATGGACAGTGAACCATAGTCCACAAATATAAACAAAACAACAATAGATGTAGACAGTGAACCATAGTCCACAAATATAAACAAAACAACAATAGATGTAGACAGTGAACCATAGTCTACAAATATAAACAAAACAACAATAGATGTAGACAGTGAACCATAGTCCACAAATATAAACAAAACAACAATAGATGTAGACAGTGAACCATAGTCCACAAATATAAACAAAACAACAACAGATATGGACAGTGAACCATAGTCCACAAATATAAACAAAACAACAATAGATGTAGAAAATGAACCGTAGTCCACAAATACAAACAAAACAACCATAGTCCACAAATATAAACAAAACAACAATAGATTTAGACAGTGATGTGACATAAAAACTGCAAATGAAAATAAAAGTTGTCTGTTGTCTTTCAGGAATGGCAGAATTCCATCCAGAAAAATGCTGGCTTGGCTTTCATCGAGCTGATCAACGAGGGAAGGTAAAGTCTTGAAGAGTTTAAGTTGTCATTATTTAAAAAATGGCTACCAGGAAGTTAGTCAGACTCACGGGAAGTTCACCATGCTACCACAAAGTTAGCTATGCTACCAGGCAGTTAGCAAGGCTAGCAGAAAGTTAGTGAAACTCACAGGAAGTTAGTCAGCCCACCAGGAAGTTAGCAAGGCTACCAGGAAGTTAGTGAGGCTCACAGGAAGTTAGTCATGCTACCGAGAAGTTAGCAAGGCTACCAGGAAGTTAGCCAGTCTACCAGGAAGTTAGTGAGTCTACCAGGAAGTTAGTGAGGAAAACCAGAAAATAGCAAGGCAACCAGGAATTTAGCTAGCCTACCAGAAAGTTAGTGATGCTAACCGTAAGTTAGCAAGGCTACCGATAAGTTAGCTAGGCTAAGCTACCTGGAAGTTAGTGAGGCTGCCACAAAGTTAGAGAGGCTACCAGGAACTAATCAGGCTAACAGTAAGTTAGCCAGTCTACCAGGAAGCTAGTGAAGATGACCGGAAGTTAACGAGGCTACCGGGAAATTAGCTAGACTATCAGGAAGTTAGTGAGGCTACCAGGAAGCTAGCTAGACTACCAGGAAGATAGTCAGGCTAACAGGAAGTCAGTGAGGATAACCAAAAGTTAGCTACTTTACCGGGAAATTAGCTAGACTACCAGGAAGATAGCGAGGCTATCAAGAAGTTAGTGAGGCTAACCGGAAGTTAGCGAGCCTACTTCGAAATTAGCTAGATTATCAGGAAGTTAGCGAGAGGCTACCAGGATTTTAGCGAGGCTACCAGGACTTTAACGAGGCTACCAGGAAATTAGCTAGACTACCAGGGAGTTAGCAAGAGGCTATCATTAAGTTAGTAAGAGGCTACCAGGAAGTTAGCGAGAGGCTACCCGGACGTTAGTGAGGCTACCAGAAAGTTAGTGAGAGGCTACCCGGAAGTTAGCGAGGCTTGGAGGAAGTTAGTGAGGCTAACAGGAAGTTAGTGAGGCTAACAGGAAGTTAGTGAGGCTAACAGGAAGTTAGCGAGAGGCTACCAGGAAGTTAGCGAGGCTAACAGAAAGTTAGCGAGAGGCTACCAGTAAGTTAAGTGTTAACCTTGCTAACTTCCTGTTAGCCTTGCTATTTGCCTGGTAGCATTGGTAACTTCCTGGTAGCCTTGCTAACTTCCTGTTAGCCACTTCTAAATGATGACAACATAGAAATGATGAGTAAAGTTTACACCTCATGAACATATTCTATGACCGCATGATGATGAGTGTCTCAGTGAAAAGTGTTGATGTTTGTGTGCGTGACCAGAGGGAGAGATATAAGTGTTGATGTTGTGTTTGTGTGCGTGACCAGAAGGAGAGGTATAAGTGTTGATGTTGTGTTTGTATGCGTGACCAGAAGGAGAGGTATAAGTGTTGATGTTGTGTTTGTGTGCGTGACCAGAAGGAAAGGTATAAGTGTTCATGTTGTGTTTGTGTACGTGACCAGAAGGAGAGGTATAAGTGTTGATGTTGTGTTTATGTGCGTGACCAGAAGGAGAGGTATAAGTGTTGATGTTTGTGTACGTGACCAGAAGGAGAGGTATAAGTGTTGATGTTTGTGTGCGTGACCAGAAGGAGAGGTATAAGTGTTCATGTTGTGTTTATGTGTGTGGCCAGAAGGAGAGGTATAAGTGTTGATGTTGTGTTTGTATGCGTGACCAGAAGGAGAGGTATAAGTGTTGATGTTGTGTTTGTGTGCGTGACCAGAAGGAAAGGTATAAGTGTTCATGTTGTGTTTGTGTACGTGACCAGAAGGAGAGGTATAAGTGTTGATGTTGTGTTTATGTGCGTGACCAGAAGGAGAGGTATAAGTGTTGATGTTTGTGTACGTGACCAGAAGGAGAGGTATAAGTGTTGATGTTTGTGTGCGTGACCAGATGGAGAGATATAAGTGTTGATGTTGTGTTTGTGTGATTGACCAGAAGGAGAGGTACAAGTGTTGATGTTGTGTGCGTGACCAGAAGGAGAGATATAAGTGTTGATGTTGTGTTTGTGTGATTGACCAGAAGGAGAGGTATCAGTGTTGATGTTGTGTTTGTGTGCGTGACCAGAAGGAGAGGTATAAGTGTTGATGTTGTGTTTGTGTGCGTGACCAGAAGGAGAGGTAAAAGTGTTGATGTTTTTGTGCGTGACCAGAAGGAGAGGTATAAGTGTTGATGTTTGTTTGCATGACCAGAAGGAGAGGTAAAAGTGTTGTTTGTGTGCGTGACCAGAAGGAGAGGTATAAGTGTTGATGTTCGTGTGCGTGACGAGAAGGAGAGGTATAAGTGTTGATGTTGTGTTTGTGTGCGTGACCAGAAGGAGAGGTATAAGTGTTGATGTTGTGTTTGTGTGTGTGACCAGAAGGAGAGGTATAAGTGTTGATGTTGTGTTTATGTGCGTGACCAGAAGGAGAGGTATAAGTGTTGATGTTTGTGTACGTGACCAGAAGGAGAGGTATAAGTGTTGATGTTTGTGTGCGTGACCAGAAGGAGAGGTATAAGTGTTCATGTTGTGTTTATGTGCATGACCAGAAGGAGAGGTATAAGTGTTGATGTTTGTGTGCGTGACCAGAAGGAGAGGTATAAAAAGTGTTCATGTTGTGTTTGTGTGCGTGACAAGAAGGAGAGGTATAAGTGTTCTTGTTGTTTGTGTGCATTACCAGAAGGAGAGGAATAAGTGTTCATGTTGTTTGTGTACGTGACCAGAAGGAGAGGTATAAGTGTTGTTGTTGTGTTTGTGTGCGTGACCAGAAGGAGAGGTATAAGTGTTGATGTTGTGTTTGTGTGCGTGACCAGAAGGAGAGGTATAAGTGTTGATGTTTGTGTGCGTGACCAGAAGGAGAGGTATAAGTGTTGATGTTTGTGTGCGTGACCAGAAGGAGAGGTATAAGTGTTCTTGTTGTGTTTGTGTGCATTACCAGAAGGAGAGGAATAAGTGTTCATGTTGTTTGTGTACGTGACCAGAAGGAGAGGTATAAGTGTTGTTGTTGTGTTTGTGTGCGTGACCAGAAGGAGAGGTATAAGTGTTGATGTTGTGTTTGTGTGCGTGACCAGAAGGAGAGGTATAAGTGTTGATGTTTGTGTGCGTGACCAGAAGGAGAGGTATAAGTGTTGATGTTTGTGTGCGTGACCAGAAGGAGAGGTATAAGTGTTGATGTTGTGTTTATGTGCGGGACCAGAAGGAGAGGTATAAGTGTTGATGTTGTGTTTAAGGAGAGGTATAAGTGTTGATGTTGTGTTTAAGGAGAGGTATAAGTGTTGATGTTGCGTTCAAGGAGAGGTATAAGTGTTGATGTTGTGTTTATGTGCGGGACCAGAAGGAGAGGTATAAGTGTTGATGTTGTGTTTATGTGCGGGACCAGAAGGAGCGGTATAAGTGTTGATGTTGTGTTTAAGGAGAGGTATAAGTGTTGATGTTGTGTTTATGTGCGGGACCAGAAGGAGAGGTATAAGTGTTGATGTTGTGTTTAAGGAGAGGTATAAGTGTTGATGCTGTGTTTATGTGCGGGACCAGAAGGAGAGGTATAAGTGTTGATGTTGTGTTTAAGGAGAGGTATAAGTGTTGATGTTGCGTTCAAGGAGAGGTATAAGTGTTGATGTTGTGTTTATGTGCGGGACCAGAAGGAGAGGTATAAGTGTTGATGTTGTGTTTATGTGCGGGACCAGGAGGAGCGGTATAAGTGTTGATGTTGTGTTTAAGGAGAGGTATAAGTGTTGATGTTGTGTTTATGTGCGGGACCAGAAGGAGAGGTATAAGTGTTGATGTTGTGTTTAAGGAGAGGTATAAGTGTTGATGTTGTGTTTATGTGCGGGACCAGAAGGAGAGGTATAAGTGTTGATGTTGTGTTTAAGGAGAGGTATAAGTGTTGATGTTGCGTTCAAGGAGAGGTATAAGTGTTGATGTTGTGTTTATGTGCGGGACCAGAAGGAGAGGTATACGTGTTGATGTTGTGTTTATGTGCGGGACCAGGAGGAGCGGTATAAGTGTTGATGTTGTGTTTAAGGAGAGGTATAAGTGTTGATGTTGTGTTTATGTGCGGGACCAGAAGGAGAGGTATAAGTGTTGATGTTGTGTTTAAGGAGAGGTATAAGTGTTGATGTTGTGTTTAAGGAGAGGTATAAGTGTTGATGTTGTGTTTAAGGAGAGGTATAAGTGTTGATGTTGTGTTTAAGGAGAGGTATAAGTGTTGATGTTGTTTGTGTGCGTGACCAGAAGGAGAGGTATAAGTGTTGATGTTGTGTTTAAGGAGAGGTATAAGTGTTGATGTTGTGTTTGTGCTCAGACTTCTGTGCCACGCCATGAAGGATCACATCGTGCGTGTGGCCAACGAGGCTGAGTTCATCCTCAACCGACAGCGAGCCGAAGACGTGCACAAACACGCCGAGTTCGAGGTGGGCAAAGACTAATAATAATGATAATAATAATAAATAATAATAATAATAATAATAAATAATAATAATAATCATCATCTCTTCCTGGCGCCCTGCTAGTCCAACTGTGCACAGTACGCCGCCGACCGGCGCGAGGAGGAGAAGATGTGCGACCACCTGATCAGCGCCGCCAAGCACCGAGATCACGTGACCGCCAACCAGCTGAAGCAGAAGATCCTCAACATCCTGACCAATAAGCACGGAGCCTGGGGGACCATGTCTCAGAGGTCACTTCCTGTCATGTGACGCCACATGTCATGATAAACAACACACTTCTATACTGTATATAATAATCATACACTTAAATGATGTGTACAGTAGTAATAATACAGCCCAATGTATACATTATGTATATAATAATAATAATAATACAGGTCAGTATGTAAAAATACAGTTAAATGATGTATATAGTAATAATAATGCAGTTAAATGATGTATATAGTAATAATAATACAGTTCAATATATAATGATACAGTTAAATGATGTATATATTAATAATAATACAGTTCAATATATAATACAGTTAAATGATGTATATAATAATAATACAGGTCAATATATAATAATACAGTTAAATTATTTATATAATATTAATAATATGGGTTAATATATATTAATACAGTTAAATGCTGTATATAGTAATAGTAATACAGTTAAATGATGTATATAATAATAATAATACAGGTCAATATATAATTGTATAGTAAAATGCTGTATTTAATAATAATAATAATACAGTTCAATATTTAATAATACAGTTAAATGATGTATATAATAATGATAACACAGTTAAATGAGGTATATAATAATACAGGTCAATATATATTTATACAGTTAAATGATGTATATAATAATAATACAGTTCAATATATAATACAGTTAAATGATGTATATAATAATAATACAGGTCAATATATAATAATACCGTTAAATGCTGTATATAATAATAATACAGTTCAATATATAATACAGTTAAATGATGTATATAATAATAATACAGGTCAATATATAATAATACCGTTAAATGCTGTATATAATAATAATAATAATATACTTCAATATATAATAACACAGTTTAATGATGTATATAATGATAATACAGTTCAATATATAGTAATACAGTTAAATGATGTATATAATAATAATACAGTTCAATATATAATAACAGTTAAATGATGTATATAATAATAATAATAATACAGTTCAATATATAATAACACAGTTAAATTATGTATATAATAATAATAATAATAATACATTTAAATATATAATAATACAGTTAAATTATGTATATAATAATAATAATACTACAGTTAAATATATAATAATACAGTTAAATTATGTATATAATAATAATAATACACTTAAATGTATAATACAGTTAGATGCAGTTTATATCGATAATAAAAAAGCGAGATGGAGCCGATGACTTGACACTTGTTGGCTCCTCCCCTTTCCTCTCCTCAGCCAATTGCACGACTTCTGGCGTCTGGACTACTGGGAGGACGACTTGAGGAGGAGGCGGAGATTCGTGAGAAACGCTTTTGGCTCCACCCACGCCGACGTGTCACTCAAAGCTATTGAGGACTACGGTCAGTCACCTTTTACTACACTGTTGTACTATACTGTTGTACATTGTACTATACTGTTATTTGTACATTGTACTAGGACATTGTGCTACATTAAACTGCAGACGCTCATTCATTAAAAATGTGCTACAATAGGCACCGAGGAAGAAGGGGAGGAGCCTAAGTCCAAAAAGAGCTTCCGCAGCCAATCAGTGGTGGCGCAGAACCCGGAGGCGGAGTTGATGCTGGAGGGCGACGATGACACGGTCAGCCTTCTGCAGGAGAAAGAGATTGACAACCTTGCAGGTAAGATGAAGGCCACAACAACAACAACAACAACAACGACGACACATGCGCCCCCTGGTGACTAAACACCAAACTGTTCTTCACTCCTAGTTCCTTTCCGCCCACGTCTCTTTACGTCCAGAGGCAAGTTGGTGCTTTCAACTGTTAGCACTAACAGCCGACCAGATGACGGCCATGATGGAGCTATGCTAACGCTAATGCTAATGCTAATGCCAATCAAAACACGATCAATTCATTAATCAACTTGAAGTTTGAGTCAAGAGAAATACAAGAAAACAACATTTATCCATCGTTTATTATTCAAATTTTATTAATACTGACCTATTTATCCTAGCTTCTAGGAAGGCTACTAGGAAGGAAGGCTAACAGGAAGTTAGCCAGTCTACCAGAAGGATAGCTAGGCTACCAGGAAGTTGGTGAGGCTAACAAGAAGTTAGCCAGTCTAACAGGAAGTTAGCCAGTCTACAAGAAGGATAGCTAGACTACCAGGAAGTTGGTGAGGCTAACAAGAAGTTAGCCAGTGTAACAGGAAGTTAGCCAGTCTAACAGGAAGTTAGCCAGTCCACCAGAAGGATAGCTAGGCTACCAGGAAGTGGGTGAGAATAAATGGAAGTTAGCCAGTCTAACAGGAAGTTAACTAGTCTACCAGAAGGATAGCTAGACCACCAGGAAGTTGGTGAGGCTAACAGGAAGTAAGGCAGGCTACCAGAAGGATAGCTAGACTACCAGGAAGTTGGTGAGGCTAACAAGAAGTTAGCCAGTGTAACAGGAAGTTAGCCAGTCTAACAGGAAGTTAGCCAGTCCACCAGAAGGATAGCTAGGCTACCAGGAAGTGGGTGAGAATAAAAGGAAGTTAGCCAGTCCAACAGGAAGTTAACTAGTCTACCAGAAGGATAGCTAGACCACCAGGAAGTTGGTGAGGCTAACAGGAAGTAAGGCAGGCTACCAGAAGGATAGCTAGACTACCAGGAAGTTGGTGAGGCTAACAAGAAGTTAGCCAGTGTAACAGGAAGTTAGCCAGTCTAACAGGAAGTTAGCCAGTCCACCAGAAGGATAGCTAGGCTACCAGGAAGTGGGTGAGAATAAAAGGAAGTTAGCCAGTCTAACAGGAAGTTAACTAGTCTACCAGAAGGATAGCTAGACCACCAGGAAGTTGGTGAGGCTAACAGGAAGTAAGGCAGGCTACCAAAAGGATAGCTAGACTACCAGGAAGTCGGTGAGGCTAACAGGAAGTAAGGCAGGCTACCAGAAGGATAGCTACACTACCAGGAAGTTGGTGAGGCTAACAAGAAGTTAGCCAGTGTAACAGGAAGTTAGCCAGTCTAACAGGAAGTTAGCCAGTCCACCAGAAGGATAGCTAGGCTACCAGGAAGTGGGTGAGAATAACAAGAAGTTAGCCAGTCTAACAGGAAGTTAACTAGTCTACCAGAAGGATAGCTACACTACCAGGAAGTTGGTGAGGCTAACAAGAAGTTAGCCAGTGTAACAGGAAGTTAGCCAGTCCAACAGGAAGTTAGCCAGTCCACCAGAAGGATAGCTAGGCTGCCAGGAAGTGGGTGAGAATAACAGGAAGTTAGCCAGTGTAACAAGAAGTTAACTAGTCTACCAGAAGGATAGCTAGACTACCAGGAAGTTGGTGAGGCTTACAGGAAGTAAGGCAGGCTACCAGAAGGATAGCTAGACTACCAGGAAGTTGGTGAGGCTTACAGGAAGTAAGGCAGGCTACCAGAAGGATAGCTAGACTACCAGGAAGTTGGTGAGGCTAACAGGAAGTTAGCCAATCTAACAAGAAGTTAGCTAATCCAAGAGGAAGTTAGCCAGTCTAACAAGAAATTATCTAGTCTAACAGGAAGTTAGCCAGGCCACCAGAAGAATAGTCAGGCTACCAGGAAGTTAGCTAGTCCAACAGGAAGTGAGACAGTCTAACAGGAAGTTTTCCAGTCTATTTGGAAGTTAGTGAGCCGACCAAGAAGATAGCCAGTCTACCAGGTAGACAGCTAGGCTACCAGGAAGTTGGTGAAGCTACCTAGAAGCTAGCAAGTCCAACAGGAAGTTAGCCAATCTACCAGAAGTATAGATAGACGACCAGGAAGTTGGCAAGGCTAACAGGAAGTTATCCAGTCTACCAGAAGGATAGCCAGTCTACCAAGTAGTTAGCCTGTCCAACAGGAAGTTAGCCAGTCCAACAGGAAGTTAGCCAGTCCAACAGCAAGTTGTTGAAGCTAACAGGAAGTTAACCAGTCTAACAGGAAGTTAGCCCGTCTTAACAGGAAGTCAGCCAGTCTACCAGAAGGATAGCGAGACTACCAGTTAGGTAGCCAGTCCAGCAGGAAGTGAGCCAGTCCAACAGGAAGTTAGCCAGTCTACCAAAAAGATAGCTAAACTACCAGGACGTAGGTGAGGCTAACAAGAAGTTAGCCAGTCTAACAGGAAGTTAGCCAGGCTACCAGAACGTTACCTAAGATACCAGGAAGTTAGTGAGGCTAACAGTAAGTTATTTTGAAATAAATATGTATTGTTTGAATTCAGGGACTTTAGCGAGGCTACCAGGAAATTAGCTAGGCTACCATGAAGTTAGCAAGAGGCAACCGGGAAGTTAGCAAGGCTATCAGGAAGTTTGTGAGGCTATCAGTAAGTTTGTGAGGCTAACAGGAAGTTAGTGAGACTACCAGGAAGTTAGTTAGGCTAACAGGAAGTAAGCGAGGATACCAGGAAGCTAGCTAGACTACCAGGAAGTTAGTGAGGCTAACAGGAAGCTAACGAGGCTATCAGGAAGCTAGTGAGGCTACCAGGAAGTTAATGAGGCTAACAGGAAGTTGGTGAGGCTAACAGGAAGTTAGTGAGGTCAACGGGAAGTTATTTAGACTATTAGGAAGTTACCTAAGCTACCAGGAAGTTAGTGAGGCTAACAAGAAGGTATTTTGAAATAAATATGTATTGTTTGAATTTCGGGAGTTTAGCAAAGCTACCAGGAAATTAGCTAGACTACCAGGAAGTTAGCGAGAAGCAACCAGGAAGTTAGCAAGGCTATCAGGAAGTTAGTGAGGCTAACAGGAAGTTAGCCAGTCTACCAGAAAGATAGCTAAACTACCAGGACGTTGGTGAGGCTAACAAGACATTAGCCAATCTAACAGGAAGTTAGCCAGGCTACCAGAAAGTTACCTAAGATACCAGGAAGTTAGTGAGGCTAACAGTAAGTTATTTTGAAATAAATATGCCATCCATCCATCCATTTTCTACCGCTTATTCCCTTTCGGGGTCGCGGGGGGCGCTGGCGCCTATCTCAGCTACAATTCCGGGACTTTAGCGAGGCTACCAGGAAATTAGCTAGACTACAAGGAAGTTAGCGAGAAGCAACCAGGAAGTTAGCAAGGCTATCAGGAAGTTAGTGAGGCTAACAGGAAGTTAATGAGGCTAACGGGAAGTAAGTGAGGCTACCAGGAAGCTAGCTAGACCACCAGGAAGTTAGTGAGGCTAACAGGAAGCTAATGAGGCTACCAGGAAGCTAGTGAGGCTACCAGGAAGTTAATGAGGCTAACAGGAAGTAGGTTAGGCTAACCGGACGTTAGTGAGGTCAATGGGAGGTTAGTGAGACTATTAGGAAGTTACCTAACCTACCAAGAAGTTAGTGAGGCTAACAGGAAGTTATTTTGAAATATATATGTATTGTTTGAATTCCGGGACTTTAGCGAGGCTACAAGGAAATTAGCTAGACTACCAGGAAGTTAGCGAGAGGCAACCAGGAAGTTAGCAAGGCTATCAGGAAGTTAGTGAGGCTATCAGGAAGTTAGTGAGGCTAACAGGAAGTTAGTGAGCCTAACAGGGAGTTAGTGAGACTATCAGGAAGTTTGTGAGGCTAACAGGAAGTTGGTGAGGCTAACAGGAAGTTGGTGAGGCTAACAGGAAGTTGGTGAGGCTAACAGGAAGTTAGTGAGGTCAACGGGAAGTTAGTGAGACATTAGGAAGTTACCTAAGCTACCAGGAAGTTACTGAGGCTAACAGGAAGTTATTTTGAAATATATATGTATTGTTTGAATTCCGGGACTTTAGCGAGGCTACAAGGAAATTAGCTAGACTACCAGGAAGTTAGCGAGAGGCAACCAGGAAGTTAGCAAGGCTATCAGGAAGTTAGTGAGGCTATCAGGAAGTTAGTGAGGCTAACAGGAAGTTAGTGAGCCTAACAGGGAGTTAGTGAGACTATCAGGAAGTTTGTGAGGCTAACAGGAAGTTGGTGAGGCTAACAGGAAGTTGGTGAGGCTAACAGGAAGTTGGTGAGGCTAACAGGAAGTTAGTGAGGTCAACGGGAAGTTAGTGAGACATTAGGAAGTTACCTAAGCTACCAGGAAGTTACTGAGGCTAACAGGAAGTTATTTTGAAATAAACATGTATTATTCTGTGTTCAGTCTTCAAGAAAAGGCTAATAATGTTAACCCAATTAAACCAAAGCTTTACTTCTTAGCTGACACATCTTGATTTACTCACAAAGGCGCTCCTCGGGTCAGATTGGAGGGCATACTTGCCAACCTTGAGACCTCCGATTTCGGGAGGGGCGTGGTCGGGGCGGGGGCGTGGTTAAGAGGGGAGGAGTATATTTACAGCCTATTCACCAACTCGAGTATTTCATATACATATATATAAATGTATATATATGTGTATGAAATACTTGACTTTCAGTGAATTCTAGCTATATATATATATTTTATTATATATATAAATAAAAGAAATAGTTGGATTTCATGCGGCATCCATCAAATACGTGGGCTCCAGGAATCAGAACAGACTCCCTCACTTGCCGTCAGGTGCACAACACCACGTAAATCGTTGGCCAATCAAAAGGCAACCCCATAACGCTATAGCCAACGTTCACCAGGAGATGGCAACATCTCCTGGTGACCGTGGTTGGGCAGGCAAGCTGTTTTATATAACAGGAAAGTGGACGTAAAAACAGGCTGCCCCCCACTCATGTCCGCACGGAGCTGGAGGGGGCGTGGCCTCCAGCTCCGGCTGAATTTCGGGATATAATTTCTTCCGGGACGTTTTCGGGTGAGGCGCTGAATTTCGGGAGGGTTGGCAAGTATGTTCGAGGGGCGTCTCCCGGTTGAAGCGCCCCCTTAACAACGGCAATTTCTCGCCACTCTATTATTGTTTACGAAGGATGACCAATCACAACTAATCATACTGCAACCTGAGCGTCTCCTGACGCTAACTGTCGCTAACTGACCCCTCAGGTCCCGTGGTGCTGAGCACGCCGGCCCAGCTGGTGGCGCCGGTGGTGGTGGCCCGCGGCACCCTGTCCATCACCACCACCGAGATATACTTCGAGGTGGACGAAGAGGACCCCGCCTTCAAGAAAGCTGACGCTAAAGTAGGCACCCCCAACTCCGTCCTGTGTCTGTGTTATACTATAACTGTGGTGCGTTCAGGTGCTGGCCTACTCGGAGGGTCTGCACGGCAAGTGGATGTTCAGCGAGATCCGGGCGGTCTTCTCCAGGCGCTACCTGCTGCACAACACGGGCCTGGAGGTCTTCATGGCCAACAGAAGTACGACACGCGCGTCCTCCCCCATGTCTGACTGCCATGTTGACACTTCCTCCTCCTCTCCGTCAGCCTCCGTCATGTTTAACTTCCCCGACCCGGCCACGGTGAAAAGGGTGGTCTACAGCCTCCCGCGGGTGGGGGTGGGAACCAGCTACGGTCTGCCGCAAGCCAGGTAGGTAGACCGCCTGGGGCTACGACACGGCGTGTTGACCATGTGTTTGGCGTGTGTGGCAGGCGCATCTCCTTGGCCACGCCCCGCCAGCTCTTCAAGTCGTCCAACATGACGCAGCGTTGGCAGCGCAGGGAGATCTCCAACTTTGAGTACCTCATGTTCCTCAACACCATCGCAGGTCGGCGGGTCATGTGACCCAGTGCAATGTGATGCTAGCGCTGGCATGGTTTAGGTTGCTGTGATAGCCTACTATCAAAATGACTTTGAATGTCTTATATAAGTGTTATAATGACAACAACACATGATGTAAGTGTCTATATTAGCCTACTATCAAAATGACTTTAAAAGTCTTATATAAGTGTTATAATGAAGACAACACATGATGTAAGTGTCTTTATTAGTTATATTAGCCTACTATCAAAATGACTTTGAATGTCTTATATAAGTGTTATAATGACAACAACACATGATGTAAGTGTCTATATTAGCCTACTATCAAAATGACTTTAAAAGTCTTATATAAGTGTTATAATGAAGACAACACATGATGTGTCTATATTAGCCTACTATCAAAATGACTTTAAAAGTCTTATGCAAATGTTATATTGAAGACAACACATGATGTAAGTGTCTATATTAGCTTACTATCAAAATGACTTTAAAAGCCTTATATAAGTGTTATAATGAAGGCAACACATGATGTAAGTGTCTATATTAGCCTACTATCAAAATGAGTTTAAAAGTCTTATATTAATGTTATAATGAAGACAACACATGATGTGTCTATATTAGCCTACTATCAAAATGACTTTGAAAGCCTTGAATAAGTGTCTATATTAGCCTACTATCAAAATGAGATTAAAAGTCTTATATCAATGTTATATTGAAGACAACACATGATGTAAGTGTCTATTTTAGCCTACTATCAAATTGACTTTAAAAGCCTTATATACGTGTTATAATGAAGACAATGCATGGTGTAAGTTTTTTATATTAGCCTACTATCAAAATGACTTTAAAAGTCTTATATAAGTGTTATAATGAAGACAACACATGATGTAAGTGTCTATATTAGTTATATTAGCCTACTATCAAAATGACTTTAAAAGTCTTATATAAGTGTTATAATGACAACAACACATGATGTAAGTGTCTATATTAGCCTACTATCAAAATGACTTTAAAAGTCTTATGCAAATGTTATATTGAAGACAACACATGATGTAAGTGTCTATATTAGCTTACTATCAAAATGACTTTAAAAGCCTTATATAAGTGTTATAATGAAGGCAACACATGATGTAAGTGTCTATATTAGCCTACTATCAAAATGAGTTTAAAAGTCTTATATTAATGTTATAATGAAGACAACACATGATGTGTCTATATTAGCCTACTATCAAAATGACTTTGAAAGCCTTGAATAAGTGTCTATATTAGCCTACTATCAAAATGAGATTAAAAGTCTTATATCAATGTTATATTGAAGACAACACATGATGTAAGTGTCTATTTTAGCCTACTATCAAATTGACTTTAAAAGCCTTATATACGTGTTATAATGAAGACAATGCATGGTGTAAGTTTTTTATATTAGCCTACTATCAAAATGACTTTAAAAGTCTTATATAAGTGTTATAATGAAGACAACACATGATGTAAGTGTCTATATTAGTTATATTAGCCTACTATCAAAATGACTTTAAAAGTCTTATATAAGTGTTATAATGACAACAACACATGATGTAAGTGTCTATATTAGCTTACTATCAAAATGACTTTAAAAGCCTTATATAAGTGTTATAATGAAGGCAACACATGATGTAAGTGTCTATATTAGCCTACTATCAAAATGAGTTTAAAAGTCTTATATTAATGTTATAATGAAGACAACACATGATGTGTCTATATTAGCCTACTATCAAAATGACTTTGAAAGCCTTGAATAAGTGTCTATATTAGCCTACTATCAAAATGAGATTAAAAGTCTTATATCAATGTTATATTGAAGACAACACATGATGTAAGTGTCTATTTTAGCCTACTATCAAATTGACTTTAAAAGCCTTATATACGTGTTATAATGAAGACAATGCATGGTGTAAGTTTTTTATATTAGCCTACTATCAAAATGACTTTAAAAGTCTTATATAAGTGTTATAATGAAGACAACACATGATGTAAGTGTCTATATTAGTTATATTAGCCTACTATCAAAATGACTTTAAAAGTCTTATATAAGTGTTATAATGACAACAACACATGATGTAAGTGTCTATATTAGCCTACTATCAAAATGACTTTAAAAGTCTTATATAAGTGTTATAATGAAGACAACACATGATGTAAGTGTCTATATTAGTTATATTAGCCTACTATCAAAATGACTTTGAATGTCTTATATAAGTGTTATAATGACAACAACACATGATGTAAGTGTCTATATTAGCCTACTATCAAAATGACTTTAAAAGTCTTATATAAGTGTTATAATGAAGACAACACATGTTGTAAGTGTCTATATTAGCCTACTATCAAAATGACTTTAAAAGTCTTATATAAGTGTTATAATGACAACACATGATGTAAGTGTCTATATTAGCCTACTATCAAAATGACTTTAAAAGTCTTATATAAGTGTTATAATGAAGACAACACATGATGTAAGTGTCTATATTAGTTATATTAGCCTACTATCAAAATGACTTTGAATGTCTTATATAAGTGTTATAATGACAACAACACATGATGTAAGTGTCTATATTAGCCTACTATCAAAATGACTTTAAAAGTCTTATATAAGTGTTATAATGAAGACAACACATGATGTGTCTATATTAGCCTACTATCAAAATGACTTTAAAAGTCTTATGCAAATGTTATATTGAAGACAACACATGATGTAAGTGTCTATATTAGCTTACTATCAAAATGACTTTAAAAGCCTTATATAAGTGTTATAATGAAGGCAACACATGATGTAAGTGTCTATATTAGCCTACTATCAACATTACTTTATAAGTCTTATATAAGTGTTATAATGAAGACAACACATGATGTGTCTATATTAGCCTACTATCAAAATGACTTTAAAAGTCTTATGCAAATGTTATATTGAAGACAACACATGATGTAAGTGTCTATATTAGCTTACTATCAAAATGACTTTAAAAGCCTTATATAAGTGTTATAATGAAGGCAACACATGATGTAAGTGTCTATATTAGCCTACTATCAAAATGAGTTTAAAAGTCTTATATTAATGTTATAATGAAGACAACACATGATGTGTCTATATTAGCCTACTATCAAAATGACTTTGAAAGCCTTGAATAAGTGTCTATATTAGCCTACTATCAAAATGAGATTAAAAGTCTTATATCAATGTTATATTGAAGACAACACATGATGTAAGTGTCTATTTTAGCCTACTATCAAATTGACTTTAAAAGCCTTATATACGTGTTATAATGAAGACAATGCATGGTGTAAGTTTTTTATATTAGCCTACTATCAAAATTACTTTAAAAGTCTTATATAAGTGTTATAATGAAGACAACACGTGATGTGTTTATATTAGCCTACTATCAAAATGACTTTAAAAGTCTTATGTGTTATAATGAAGACAACACATGATGTAAGTGTTTATATTAGTTATATTAGCCTACTATCAAAATGAGTTTAAAAGTCTTATATAATTGTTTATATTAGCCTACTATCAAAATGAGTTTAAAAGTCTTATATAATTGTTTATATTAGCCTACTATCAAAATGACTTTAAAAGTCTTATATAAGTGTTATAATGAAGACAACACATGATGTAAGTGTTTATATTAGCCTACTATCAAAATGAGTTTAAAAGTCTTATATAAGTGTTTGTATTAGCCTACTATCAAAATGACTTTAAAAGTCTTATATGAGTGTTTATATTAGCCTACTATCAAAATGAGTTTAAAAGTCTTATATAATTGTTTATATTAGTCTACTATCAAAATGAGTTTGAAAGTCTTATATAATTGTTTGTATTAGTCTACTATCAAAATGACTTTAAAAGTCTTATATAAGTGTTTGTATTAGCCTACTATCAAAATGACTTTAAAAGTCTTATATGAGTGTTTATATTAGCCTACTATCAAAATGACTTTAAAAAGTCTTATATTAATGTTATAATGAAGGCAACGCATGATGTGTCTATATTAGCCTACTATCAAAATGACTTTAAAAGTCTTATGGAAATATTATAATGAAGGCAACACAGGATGTAAGTGTCTATATTAGCCTACTATCAAAATGACTTCAAAAGTCTTATATTAATGTTATAATGAAGACAACACATGATGTAAGTGTCTATATTAGCCTACTATCAAAATGTCTTTAAAAGCCTTATATAAGTGTTATAGTAAAGACAACACATGATGCGAGTGTCTATATTAGCCTACTATCAAAATGACTTTAAAAGTCTTATAAAAGTATTGTAATGAGGGCAACACATGATGTAAGTGTCTATATTAGCCTACTATCAAAATTAGTTTAAAAGCCTTAAATAAGTGTCTATATCAGCCTACTATCAAAATGACTTTAAAAGTCTTATAAAAGTATTGTAATGAGGGCAACACATGATGTAAGTGTCTATATTAGCCTACTATCAAAATTAGTTTAAAAGCCTTAAATAAATGTTTGTATTAGCCTACTATCAAAATGAGTTTAAAGTCTAATATAAGTGTTATAATGAAGACAACACATGATGTGTCTATATTAGCCTACTATCAAAATGACTTTAAAAGTCTTATGCAAATGTTATATTGAAGACAACACATGATGTAAGTGTCTATATTAGCTTACTATCAAAATGACTTTAAAAGCCTTATATAAGTGTTATAATGAAGACAACACATGATGTAAGTGTCTATATTAGCTTACTATCAAAATGACTTTAAAAGTCTTGAATAAGTGTTTGTATTAGCCTACTATCAAAATGACTTTAAAAGTCTTATATAAGTGTTATAATGAATACAACACTTGATGTAAGTGTCTATATTAGTTACATTAGCCTACTATCAAAATGACTGTCGCTGGCTGCCGCAAATCTTCGTTGGCAAAAATGTTTAAAATTTTTATATTTATTCTACACATTTTTACAACATTAGTAAAACTTCCCAGAAGGTGAGATAACTCCTAGAAATGACTGTCTTAGAATGGCCAAAGGTATAGATGTGTGTGTCCAAGTTAAAGGCTTCTTCTAATGGATTTATTACAATCTTTGCTAGCTGGGTAACGTTTGCTGTGGTCTGGAACAACAAAATGCAGCTAATATTACTTACAGATAATGTGTCATGAGATATATAAATTAAATGCAGAGGACAGGAGTAAAGGAAATGAAATATACCAACAAACGAGGCATCATGATGCAATATGTACATGCAGCTAGCCTAAATAGCTTGTTAGCATGGATTAGCTTGCAGTCATGCACTGACCAAAAATGCCTGATTCACACTCCACACAAGTCAATAACATCAACAAAGCTCACCTTTGGGCATTCACGCACAGTATAAAACGTTTGGTGGACAAAATGAGACAGTGAAGGAGAGGCTTAAAACACGTCAGTCTGTGGCAGCGTCGGAGGAAGTTGCACATGTAAACAAACTGTTGCGTCAAATACGATGAGTTCAAAGACCGTGGAAATTAGTAGGACAAAACAGCGCTCGCCAAATACTCTGAAGCATAAACACAAACAAAATAAACAGTGGGCTTTCTGAAAATTAGGAAGGTTTGTGACATGTTTGTACTCTTATAGAAACCATATTCAAACAAAAATATATATATTTTTCCATTTTCATACGTTTTTGAAAAAGCTTCTGGGAGCCACTAGGGCGGCGCTAAAGTTGCTGACCCCCGCTACTGGATTTTCCTAATTTTAAAAAACTGAATTAAGAAAGTTGTTAAAAAGGAAGCTTTGTAATGTTATTTCTATGAAAATTTATAACCATGACTGGGTGATAAAACGTGATCAATATGTATCGCGATAGGCAAGTAATCAATATCGATAAAAATGTGTTCAATAAAATGTTTGTAGGTCATAAAAAATAACAATAATTGTCGATATCAACCAATATAAAACACGTTTATATCGTGTTCCAGTTTTCTGCTCTGGCTGGACTATTAATCGATATCGAATCGACTTCTAGGTTTTAATCTGTGCGATAAATAACCGCAAGAGACGGAGGTTTTTAAGGTTTTTTTTTCCACCCCCTCACCAGGATTTGAGTGACAGACATGTTCGCTAATTGGAATTGCTGAGCCTCGCGTCCTTTGCCTCCTGGCCAATTAAAACTGTTAAAAGAAACAGTAAATTTGTGTGTGCTGCAGTGGAAAAATATGAATACAAAGCCAAATGTCCCATTGAGGGAATATTTCAGCTTCAAGTTGGATGGGCATTATGAGCCCATCAACACGGACGAACAACAAAAAGACAACCCAAATGGAAAAAAATGCACTCTAAGATGTTTAATATTTATTTAAGGATGCAAAAAAGTGATCGCAACACAGTTTCAGCCTCGATAAATCACAATAAAGATGCAAAACTGTGCTCGCTGAACAGTTTCAGGCTCGATAAATCACAATAAAGATGCAAAACCGTGCTCGGTGAACAGTTTTGGGCTCAATAAATCACAATAAAGACGCAAAACAGGGCTGGCAGAACAGTTTCGGACTCGATAAATCCCATTAGAGATGCAAACTTGTGCTCGCTGAACAGTTTCAGGCTTGATAAATCACAATAAAGATGCAAAACAGTGCTCGCAGAACAGTTTCAGGCTTGATAAATCACGATACAATGCAAAACACTGCTGGCAGAACAGTTTCAAGCTCCATAAATCACAATAAAGTTGCAAAACAGTGCTGGCAGAAGAGTTTCAGGCTCGATGAATCACAATAAAGATGCAAAACACTGCTCGCAGAACAGTTTCAGGCTTGATAAATCACGATACTATGCAAAACACTGCTGGCAGAACAGTTTCAAGCTCGATAAATCACAATAAAGTTACAAAACAGTGCTTGCAGAACAGTTTCAGGCTGGATAAATCACAATGAAGATACAAAACACTGCTGGCGGAATAGTTTCGGGCTCGATAAATCACAATAAAGATGCAAAAACTGCTCACCGAACAGTTTCAGGCTCGTTAAATCACAACGAAGATGCAAAACAATGTTGGCAGAACAGTTTCAGGCTTGATAAATCACAATGAAGATGCAAAAGAGTGCTTGCAGAACAGTTGCAGACTTGATGAATCAGAGTAAAGATGCAAAACAGAGCTTGCAGAACAGTTGCAGGCTTGATAAATCACAATAAAGATGCAAATTAGTGCTGGCAGAAGAATTTCAAGCTCCATAAATCACAATAAAGTTGCAAAACAGTGCTGATAGAAAAGTTTCAGTCTCGATAAATCACAATAAAGGTGCAAAACAGTGCTTGCAGAACAGTTGCAGGCTTGATAAATCACAATAAAGTTGCAAAACAGTGCTTGCAGAACAGTTGCAGGCTTGATAAATCACAATAAAGTTGCAAAACAGTGCTTGCGGAACAGTTTCAGACTCGATAAATCACAATAAAGATGCAAAACAGTGTTTGCGGAACAGTTTCAGACTTGCTAAATCACATTGCATGTGCTAAATAATGATATTTGTCCTCCCAGTATAGTGGGTGTTGTTGATATCAGCATACATTCTGCATATTCATGAAGATCAGAGTGTTTATACATGGGGCCGGCCCTGCTAACGCGTAGCTAGCGCGTAGCTTGACTCTGCAACATCCATAGCATCGAGTCAAAAGATTTACCGTGGACATGTTTTGTCTCTGGTCCTGCAGGGAGGACCTACAACGATCTGAACCAGTACCCCATCTTCCCCTGGGTCCTGACCAACTACGACTCGGAGGAGCTGGACCTCACATTGCCCGGAAACTTCCGAGACCTTTCCAAGGTTTGTTTGAGCGTTACGACGCTGTGAGTAACCGTTGTCCCGTTAGGACATGTTTTCACGTAATCTTGCCAAATAGTGTGCAACTTCAATTGTGCTCGGAATGGCATTTACTTATATGGCCAAATGCAAACAACCTTCCCTAGTCATGGTGGAAAAAAATACAAAAACCAACACAAAAAGTCATCACATAACAAACAATGCGCTATAAACAATTCAAAATGACATCCATTTAAATCCATTACAAATCATGATGGGAAAAATGCAAAACTCTGTCCACACTTATCATGTTTGGCACATTTTAGCGGCTCGATATTTCTGATTGATTACTAAACTTTAAGGAGGTCGTCACAGAAGTAACTTACATGCTTAATATTGTTAATTATACATTATAATTTTTATATGATATGATCATTTATACACATATACGTGTATGTATGTATATGGATTTTATTTATATTTTATTTCATTTCCCCTGACGAGCAGGAAACCTGCGAAACAGGCTTGTAGGGATGATATAGTCTATGTGTCTATTCCTGACCTAACGTATATTCCGCTCTACCCCGGTATTGAACACGGTATAACGGATAAACCACAGAAACCTTGTCTATATATATGTATATATGTATTTATACTGTATAGATATGTATGTATACATATATATATATACATATGTATATACATATAAAAGTACTGTATGTATGTTTATATATATGTATGTTTATATGTATATTTATATATATGTATGTTTATATATGTGTGTATATATATGCATGTAAATATATATACTGTATGTATGTATATATGTATGCTTATATACTGTATATTTATGTATAGCTATGTAAATATACATACAGTGTATATGTGTGTAAATATATATACTGTATGTATGTGTGTGTGTATATATATATATACTTATGTATGTATATATATACATATGTATGTATGTATATATATACATATGTATGTATATACATACATATGTATATATGTATGTATATGTATGCATGTATGTGTATATATGTATGTTTATATATGTATGTATATATACATACAGTATATATGTATACTGTATGTATGTATACATATATGTTTATATGTATGCTTATATATGTATGTATATATAAGCGCTTTAGCTTGGTTGGTAGAGCGGCCGTGCCAGCAACTTGAGGGTTGCAGGTTCGATTCCCGCTTCCACCATCTTAGTCACTGCCGTTGTGTCCTTGGGCAAGACACTTTACCCACCTGCTCCCAGTGTCACCCACACTGGTTTAAATGTAACTTAGATATTGGGTTTCACTATGTAGAGCGCTTTGAGTCACTGGAGAAAAGCGCTATATAAATATAATTCACATTTACCCACAATTCACATATATACATAAAGTATATATGTATATGTATGTAAATATATGCACTGTATGTATATATTTATATACACTATGTATATATATATGTATATATATATATATATATATGTGTGTGTGTATATATATATGTATATATGTGTGTGTATATATATATATATATATGTATGTATGTGTGTGTACATGTGTATATATATATATATATACGTATGTATACTGTATGTATATATATATATATATATATATGTGTATATATATATATATATATATGTATGTATGTATGTATGTATGTATATATATATATACTGTATGTATATGTATGTATGTATACACTTTTTTAGCCCAATGCGACCCCCAGGTGAAAATGTTTGGACACCCCTGTTCTAAAGCTTCACAGTCTGCCTGTGAAGTGTTTCCATCCTCTCTCGCTCACGTTGGACCCTCTCTTGGTTCCCGCAGCCAATCGGAGCTCTGAATCCCAAGCGAGCCGCCTTCTACGCCGAGCGCTACGAGACGTGGGACGACGACAGCACGCCGCCCGACCACTACACCACCCTCTACTCCACCGCGCACTCCACCCTCATGTGGATGCTCAGAATAGTGAGAGTCGGGGTTTGAACGTGGAACTCGCCCGGGCCACTGTGCTCATTGTGTGTGTGTGTGTGTGTGTGTGTGTGTGTGTATGCGTGCAGGAGCCCTTCACCACCTTCTTTCTCAACGCCAACGGCGGAAAGTTCGACCATCCGGACCGGTCCTTCTCTGGCATCGGGCGCTCATGGAGGAACTGCCAGAGGGACACGGCCGACGTCAAGGTAACTCACTCTGAAATGCTGTACCTAATGAAGTGTCCTCGTGAATGTAGCTACTATGTCAAGTGAAGCAAATTTCTCCATAAGAAACAATGTCGATATGATTAATTGGTTCCAGCCTCGGCAAAAGTCCATACTTTAGCGAAGGTTTGTCCACTTTGATCAAATTATAAAGTGAAATACTTCATGTCAAACATACTGAGGAGTTAATGAATTAATGATCTCTTAGTCAAAGACAAGTGCACACGCACAGAAGTCCTTTTGCCGCCCTCACAAATGATCAGAAATCACAACAATCCTTAACTTTAACAACATTTCAGTTGATGTAGATGCCCATATCGCCTGTTCAAAATTACTTTACAAAAGAGAAGTGTAAGATACTTCTCTTGTTGTCTTATTTGAATGTGACTTTATTAAATGTATTTATATTATCATTTTGTGCAGCCGGGCCCGGAGCAGGAGGGGATAGAAAGAGGAAAAAAAGGAAGACAGAGGGGGAAATTGTGGGGATAAGAGGGGGATTAGACAGAGAGACAAAAACAACAACAATAGAACAACACCAGCACATACATAATATGTACAAATATGATCGTAAAAGTGATAGCAAATAAGCAGTGAAATAAATGACAATGAGCATTTTTACACTAAAACTGGAGCAATACAAATACCAATAGAAAAAGCGCTATTGATCATGAACAAAACCAATAAATTACCTCTATTATCAACAATAAAGAATAAAGATAATTCCAGAATTATCCTAGTAAATGTGTCTAAAAACATCTAAATCGCTGGCACTGCAATAGCCTTTTTTTTTTTTACTTTTTTTTTTTCTAGTCCTTCACTCACCTGGGGGGCGGCATAGCTCGGTTGGTAGAGTGGCCGTGCCAGCAACTTGAGGGTTGCAGGTTCGATTCCCGTATCCGCCATCCTAGTCACTGCCATTGTGTCCTTGGGCAAGACACTTTACCCACCTGCTCCCAGTGCCACCCACACTGGTTTAAATGTCCATCCCATCCATCCATTTTCTACCGCTTATTCCCTTTCGGGGTCGCGGGGGGCGCTGGCGCCTATCTCAGCTACAATCGGGCGGAAGGCGGGGTACACCCTGGACAAGTCGCCACCTCATCGCAGGGCCAACACAGATAGACAGACAACATTCACACTCACATTCACACACTAGGGCCAATTTAGTGTTGCCATTCAACCTATCCCCAGGTGCATGTCTTTGGAAGTGGGAGGAAGCCGGAGTACCCGGAGGGAACCCACGCATTCACGGGGAGAACATGCAAACTCCACACAGAAAGATCCCGAGCCTGGATTTGAACCCAGGACGTCAGGACCTTAGTATTGTGAGGCAGACCGCACTAACCCCTCTGCCACCGTGAAATGTAACTTAGATATTGGCTTTCACTATGTAAAGCGCTTTGAGTCACTAGAGAAAAGCGCTATATAAATATAATTCACTTCACTTCACTTCACTCTAAATTTCCTCATCCAGAAATCTTTCATCCTCGCTCAAATTAATGGGGGAATCGTCGCTTTCTCGGTCCGAATCGCTCTCGCTGCTGGTAGCCATGATTGTAAACAATGTTCAGATGTGAGGAGCTCCACAACCCGTGACGTCACGCGCACATCGTCTGCTACTTCCGGTACAGGCGAGGCTTTTTTATTAGCGACCAAAAGTTGCGACGTTCTCTACTAAATCCTTTCAGCAAAAATATGGCAATATCGCGAAATGGACAAGTATGACACATAGAATGGACCTGCTATCCCCGTTTGAATAAGAAAATCTCATTTCAGTAGGCTTTAAAGTCATATCCAACAATTGTGACAACAACTTTTTACTGTCAACTGAGTTCCGCGTTTTACAATTTCCAAATTTTTTCCAAAAAGGTTGAAAAACACTCTTCTAAAATCTCTAATACCATCGGTAAAGAAAAAAAAAAAACAGGAGCTTTTGTTAGCCTGACCACGAGCTCAAAATGTTAGCCAGGTGAGGTCTTCTTATGCTCTGGCGGAGTGAGACGGTGCCCGGTGTCTTGCAGGAGCTCACCCCGGAGTTCTACTACCTGCCCGAGATGTTCGTCAACAGCAACGAGTACGAGCTGGGCTGTGCGCGACGACGGCCTTCCTGTCTGCGACGTGGAGCTCCCCGTGTGGGCCAAGAAACCCGAGGACTTTGTGCGCATCAACCGCATGGTGAGGCGGCGGCTGTTGGCCATTGTGCTGTGGGGGGGCGTGGCTACACACTGACCCCGCCCATCCCGTCCAGGCGCTGGAGAGCGAGTTCGTGTCGTGTCAGCTCCACCAGTGGATCGACCTGATCTTCGGCTACAAGCAGCGAGGGCCCGAGGCCGTGCGGGCGCTCAACGTCTTCAACTTCCTGTCCTACGAGGGCGCCGTCACCTGGACGCCCTGGAGGCGCCGCAGAGAGAGGTGGGTCGCCCCGGCAACGGCTCCCACGCCGACGCTGACGCCTGTGTTTTGCGGCGGCAGGCGATGGAGGCGCAGATTCAGACGTGCGGGCAGATCCCCTCGCAGCTCCTCATCGAGCCACACCCACCTCGCTCCTCCGCCATGCACTGGTGAGACGCCTCCGTATCAGCGTGTTCTTCTAGAACTGGGTTTCTTAACCATAGGGTCGGGGCCGCCAAAAAGTATCTGTTCTCAGCTGTGGGCTGTACTCGGTTGTAGTGCACTTTTCCACCACTTGGGGCAGCAATGACAATCTCAAACAAACAGGAAAAGTCTGGAGTCTTTTCAATGTTGTTTACTTCCTCTTTTCATTCCTGTTTACTTTCTGTTTTACTTATTGTTTATTTCTTGTTTCGATTATTGTTTACCTCCTGTCTTGGTTCTTCTTTACATCCTGTGTTCACACTTGTGAACTTACTGTTTTCATTCCTGTTTACATCCATTTTTCATTCCTGTTCATGTCCTGTTTTTGTTTCTGTTTACTTTCTGCTTACTTCCGCTTTACTTTCCATTTACTTCCCATTTGTAATCCTGTTTACTTCCTGTTTTGATTTCTAGTTACTTCTTGTTTTCATTCCTGTTTGTCCTGTTTGAATCCTATTTACATCCTGTTTGCTTCTTGTTTTCATTCCCATTTGCATCATGTTTACTTCCAGCTTTCATTCCTGTTTACATCCATTTTCATTCCTGTTTTCGTTTGTTTACTTTCTGGTTACTTCCACTTTACTTTCCACGCACTTCCTGTGTTTAATCTGTTTACTTCATGTTTACCTCCATGTTTTGATTCGTAGTTAATTCGTTTTCATACCTGTTTGTCCTGTTTGAATCCTATTTACTTCCAGTTTTCATTCCTGTTTATGTCCAGTTTACATCCTGTTAACTTCTTGTTTTCAATTCTGTTTGCATTATGTTTTCATTCATGTTTACTTCCTGTTTCCATTCCTGTTTACTTCATGTTTACTTATTGTTTTCATTCCTGTTTACATCCGGTTTTCATTCTTGTTTACTTCTTGCTTGTTTACGGTTTACTTTCCATTTACTTTTTGTTTTTAATCCTATTTACTTTGTGTTTTGATTCCTAGCTACTTCCTGTTTTCATCCCTGTTTACATTATATTTTCATTCATGTTTACTTCCACTTTCATTCCTGTTTATATCCATTTTTCCTTTCTGTTCACGTCCTGTTTTCGTTTGTTTACATTCTGGTTACTTCCGCTTTACTTTCCATGTACTTCCTGTTTTTAATCCTGTTTTGATTTCTAGTTACTTCTTGTTTTCATTCCTGTTTGTCCTGTTTGAATCCTATTTACTTCCAGTTTTCATTCCTGTTTACATCCTGTTTGCTTCTTGTTTTCATCCCTGTTTGCATCATGTTTTCATTCATGTTTACTTCCAGCTTTCATTCCTGTTTACATCCATTTTCATTCCTGTTCACGTCCTGTTTTTGTTTGTTTACTTTCTGGTTACTTCCGCTTTACTTTCCATGTACTCCCGGTGTTTAATCCTGTTTACTTCCTGTTTTAATCCTGTTTACCTCCATGTTTTGATTCGTAGTTACTTCGTTTTCATTCCTGTTTGTCCTGTTTGAATCCTATTTACTTCCAGTTTTCATTCCTGTTTATGTCCAGTTTACATCCTGTTAACTTCTTGTTTTCAATTCTGTTTGCATTATGTTTTCATTCATGTTTTCTTCCTGTTTCCATTCCTGTTTACTTCATGTTTACTTATTGTTTTCATTCCTATTTACATCCGGTTTTCATTCTTGTTTACTTCTTGCTTGTTTACGGTTTACTTTCCATTTACATTTAGTTTTTAATCCTATTTACTTTGTGTTTTGATTCCTAGTTACTTCCTGTTTTCATCCCTGTTTATGTCCTTTTTACTTCCGGTTATTATCCCTGTTTACATTATATTTTCATTCATGTTTACTTCAAGTTTCATTCCTGTTTAGATCCATTTTTCATTCCTGTTCACATCCTGTTTTTGTTTCTGTTTACTTTCTGCTTACTTCCGGTTTACTTTCCCTGTACGTCCTGTTTTTAATCCTGTTTGCTTCCTGTTTTGATTTGTAGTTACTTCTTGTTTTCATTCCTGTTTGTCCTGTTTGAATCCTATTTACTTCCAGTTTTCATTCCTGTTCATGTCCTGTTTACATCCTGTTTACTTCTTGTTTTCATTCCTGTTTGCATTATGTTTCATTTATGGTTACTTCCAGTTTCCATTCCTGTTTACTTCTTGTTTTCATTCCTGTTTACATTATGTTTTTATTCTGTTTGCTTCCAGTTTCCATTCCTGTTTACATCCTGCTTACTTCTTGTTTTCATTCCTGTTTGCATTATGTTTTCATTCATGTTTACTTCTTGTTTGATTGTGGTTTACTTTCTATTTACTTTCTGGTTTTAATCCTATTTACTTC
Organism: Nerophis ophidion; assembly: GCF_033978795.1. Classification (NCBI taxonomy): domain Eukaryota; kingdom Metazoa; phylum Chordata; class Actinopteri; order Syngnathiformes; family Syngnathidae; genus Nerophis; species Nerophis ophidion. The sequence continues at coordinate 4,568,421 of NC_084614.1, forward strand.
CTGTTTTGATTCCTAGTTACTTCCTGTTTTCATCCCTGTTTATGTCCTTTTTACTTCCGGTTATCATCCCTGTTTACATTATATTTTCATTCATGTTTACTTCAAGTTTCATTCCTGTTTGGATCCATTTTTCATTCCTGTTCACATCCTGGTTTTGTTTCTGTTTACTTTCTGCTTACTTCCGGTTTACTTTCCCTGTACTTCCTGTTTTTAATCCTGTTTGCTTCCTGTTTTGATTTGTAGGTACGTCTTGTTTTCATTCCTGTTTGTCTTGTTTGAATCCTATTTACTTCCAGTTTTCATTCCTGTTTATGTCCTGTTTACATCCTGTTTACTTCTTGTTTTCATTCCTGTTTGGATTATGTTTCATTTATGGTTACTTCCAGTTTCCATTCCTGTTTACTTCTTGTTTTCATTCCTGTTTACATTATGTTTTTATTCTGTTTGCTTCCAGTTTCCATTCCTGTTTACATCCTGCTTACTTCTTGTTTTCATTCCTGTTTGCATTATGTTTTCATTCATGTTTACTTCTTTTTTGATTGTAGTTTACTTTCTATTTACTTTCTGTTTTTAATCCTAGTTACTTCCTGTTTTCATCCCTGTTAATGTCCTGTTTACTACCTATTTACTTCCAGTTTTCGTTCCCTATTGATTTTCATTCCTGTTTACATTCATTTTTCATTCCTGTTCACGTCCTGTTTTCGTTTCTGTTTACTCCTTGCTTACTTCTGGTTTACTTTCCATTTATTTCCTGTGTTTAATCCTATCCACTTCTTGTTATGATTATTGCTTGCTTCCTGTTTACTTCTTGTTTTCGTTCCTGTTTAGAGTATGTTTTCATTCATGTTTACTTCCTATTTTCGTTCCCTTTTACATCCATTTTTCATTCCTGTTAACATCCTGTTTTCATTTGTGCTTGCTCCTTGTTTACTTCCTGTTTTCATTGTTGTTTACTTCCTGTTTTCATTGTTTACTTCCTGTTTTTGTTCCTGTGTACATTATGTTTTCCTTCATGTTTGCTTACGGTTTTCATTCCTGTTTACATCCATTTTTCATTTCTGTTAACGTCCTGTTTTCATTTCTCTTTACTTCTGGTTTACGTTCCGTTTACTTCCTGTTTTTGTTTTTGTTTACTTCCTGATTTGATTCCCGGTTACTTCCTGTCTTCATTCCTGTTTTCAGCAAACAGTAAAAGGTCTGCAGCTAAAGTCACAGCAAAGTCTCTAAGCGCAAAAATTATGACCACAGTGGGGAAGATGAAACTTTATTGTATTGACAGTTGAAGAAAAATACATATTTATTAATAATTTAGTTAGTATGTAAATGTATTTTTCATCAGTCCCTTATTTTGCAGTAGATTTGATATGATTTATTTTAGTTGTTTTTATAATATAAGTAGGTTAGAATTGGTTATTGAATATGATTTAAATCAATAGTAACATTTCTAATTTTGGAGTAGACGTTTATGCTGCTGTGGAAGCAAGAACCTTCCGGATTTTGAGGGGTTAAACTTAATTTCTGATTGTTTTGCTGTGTCGGCGCTTTTGAACGGCGGTCTGGATCAGTTTTTGCCTCATTCCCGTGAGAATCCTGCGCGTGACCGAAGCATTGATTAGCGGGACGTCGGTCGTTTTCATCCGGGACAAGCTTAAAAACACCTAACCAGGTGGCACCTGCGTGCAGATAATACCGTATCATCTCTTTCTTTTTTTTCCCTGACTTACCGGGTGTCTTCACATCCAGGAAGCGCCCTCAAGCGAGGCAAAAAGTAATCCAGACCCACTGTAGCCTTTTTCCCCCCCCCCCACCCGTACCATTTAGTGACTCCGCCTCCTTTCTCAGAGGCCCCGCCTCCCCTCAGTGTGTGTACCTGCAGTGACCCTTTTCTCCACTAATCGACCTTTTCCCTTCCTCCTTCCCTTCCTTGTTTCCTTGTCCCACTGGTTCTGTCTCTTCCTCTTCCTCTTCCTGTCTCTCTGTCTGTCTCACCAGTGTTTCCTTCCCCAGAGTCCTCTGATGTTTAAGGATCAGATGCAACAGGACGTCATCATGGTGCTCAAGTTCCCCTCCAACTCGCCCGTCACGCACGTGGCCGCCAACACGCTGCCGCACCTCAGCATCCCCGCCGCCGTCACCGTCACCTGCAGCCGCCTCTTCGCCGTCAACCGCTGGCACAACACCGTCGGTCAGTGTGTGTGTGTGTGTGTGTGTGTGTGTGTGTGTGTGTGTGTGTGTGTGTGTGTGTGTTGTTCTTGTATTCCAGCCTTCTTGAGACATGAAGAAAGAAAAGTATCTTCCATAGTGATGACATCATTGTCCCAATAGCATTGCATCTAATAGACAATGTCTCAATAGCACCCCTGCTGGTGACATCTGTCAAAATGAGGGTGGTCCCAAAAAGGACTAGACTTTAAAAGTGCTCCCCTTCTGGTCAACATATGAAATAACAAGTGTGTGTAAGAAATTGAAATGCGCCTCCTCTGGCCAAAATTAATTAAATATAAATAAATAAAAATATACATAGAGACATACTGTAATAACTTGAAGTAAATAATGAAGATTCAAAACCAATTACAAACCAAAAAATGAACTAAAAGCAGTCTTTTTCTCAAAATGTGTGGACTTTTTTCTTTAAATTGGGAACAATTTCTCATGTTCTTTCTGTTTTTGTAATATTGCAATATTTTCACGTAAAATGATCACTTTTTTATGTAAAATGATACATTTTTAATGCAAAATGGCAACATTTGTCGTATAAAATACCGACTTTTATGACAAAATTGCCATTTTTTTGGGTTGTTTGTAAAATATTGACATTTTATGAGTAAAATGATGACTTTTTACCAATAAAAATGTCAGATTATTGTTATTATATTGCCCAAATGCTAGTTTTCTTATAAAATTTTGAGTTTTGTCGAGTAAAATGACGACTCTTTCATAAAATGGCCAAAAATGTTTGCTTTTTCTTGTAAAATTGCGACTGCTTTCCAGCAAAATTCCAACTTTTATCATTATATTGTTTTTCTTGTAAAATGTTGACTTACGTTGAGTAAAAGGACGACTTTGATTAAAATACCGTCAAAATTCAAAGTTTTTCTTGTGAAATGTTGACTTACGTTGAGTAAAAGGACGACTTTTATTATAATACCGTCAAAATTCAAAGTTTTTCTTGTGAAATGTTGACTTACGTTGAGTAAAAGGACGACTTTTATTATAATACCGTCATAATTCTAAGTTTTTCTTGTGAAATTCCAACTCATTGTTCACAACAAGCCTATAGTATGTATATATTAATCATGTTGTAAATACACTTCTTTATATATCTAGAAAGGGTGGTCCTAAAGAGGGAGGCATTTTTCTCGGGTCCCCACAAGGTCGGAAATACAAGTGTGTGTGTGTGTGTGTGTGTGTGTGTGTGTGTGTGTGTGTGTGTGTGTGTGTGTGTGTTCGTGTTCCCAGCCTTCTTGAGACATGAAGACGGAAAAGTATCTTCCATATGAGGAGGTGTGAACAAGTGATGACATCATTGTCCCAATAACATTGCATCTAATAGACAATGTCTCAATAGCACCCCTGCTGGTGACATTTATCAAAATGAGGGTGGTCCCAAAAAGGACTAGACTGTGTGTCGCTTTTAGAAGTGCTCCCCTTCTGGTCAACATATGAAATAACAAGTGTGTGTAAGAAATTGAAATGCGGCCCCTCAGGCCAAAATTAGTTTAAAATAATTAATAAATATGTATATAGAGCCATACTGTAATAACTTGAAGTAAATAATGAAGATTCAAAACCAATTACCAACCAAAAAATGAACTAAAAGCAGTCTTTTTCTCAAAATGTGTGGACTTTTTTCTTTTAAATTGGGAACAATTTCTCATGTTCTTTCTGTTTTTGTAATATTGCAATATATTCACGTAAAATGATCACTTTTTTAATGTAAAATTATAAATTTTTAATGCAAAATGGCAACATTTGTCATATAAAATACCGACTTTTATGACAAAATTGCCAATTTTTTTGTTGTGTTTGTAAAATAGTGACATTTTATGAGTAAAATGATGACTTTTTACCAATAAAAATGTCAGATTATTGTTATTATATTGCCCAAATGTTAAAGTTTTCTTATAAAATTGTGACTTTTGTCGAGTAAAATGACGACTCTTTTCATAAAATGGCCAAAAATGTTTGCTTTATCTTGAAAAATTGCGACTGTTATCCAGCAAAATTCCAACTTTTATCATTATATTGTTTTTCTTGTAAAATGTTGACTTACGTTGAGTAAAAGGACGACTTTGATTAAAATACCGTCAAAATTCAAAGTTTTTCTTGTGAAATGTTGACTTACGTTGAGTAAAAGGACGACTTTTATTATAATACCGTCAAAATTCAAAGTTTTTCTTGTGAAATGTTGACTTACGTTGAGTAAAAGGACGACTTTTATTATAATACCGTCATAATTCTAAGTTTTTCTTGTGAAATTCCAACTCATTGTTCACAACAAGCCTATAGTATGTATATATTAATCATGTTGTAAATACACTTCTTTATATATCTAGAAAGGGTGGTCCTAAAGAGGGAGGCATTTTTCTCGGGTCCCCACAAGGTCGGAAATACAAGTGTGTGTGTGTGTGTGTGTGTGTGTGTGTGTGTATGTGTGTGTGCGTGTGTGTCTGTGTGTGTGTGTGTGTGTGTTCGTGTTCCCAGCCTTCTTGAGACATGAAGACGGAAAAGTATCTTCCATATGAGGAGGTGTGAACAAGTAATGACATCATTGTCCCAATAACATTGCATCTAATAGACAATGTCTCAATAGCACCCCTGCTGGTGATATTTATCAAAATGAGGGTGGTCCCAAAAAGGACTAGACTGTGTGTCGCTTTTAGAAGTGCTCCCCTTCTGGTCAACATATGAAATAACAAGTGTGTGTAAGAAATTGAAATGCGGCCCCTCAGGCCAAAATTAGTTTAAAATAATTAATAAATATGTATATAGAGCCATACTGTAATAACTTGAAGTAAATAATGAAGATTCAAAACCAATTACCAACCAAAAAATGAACTAAAAGCAGTCTTTTTCTCAAAATGTGTGGACTTTTTTCTTTTAAATTGGGAACAATTTCTCATGTTCTTTCTGTTTTTGTAATATTGCAATATTTTCACGTAAAATGATCACTTTTTTAATGTAAAATTATACATTTTTAATGCAAAATGGCAACATTTGTCTTATAAAATACCGACTTTTATGACAAAATTGCCATTTTTTTGGGTTGTTTGTAAAATATTGACATTTTATGAGTAAAATGATGACTTTTTACCAATAAAAATGTCAGATTATTGTTATTATATTGCCCAAATGCTAGTTTTCTTATAAAATTTTGAGTTTTGTCGAGTAAAATGACGACTCTTTTCATAAAATGGCCAAATATGTTTGCTTTTTCTTGTAAAATTGCGACTGTTTTCCAGCAAAATTCCAACTTCTATCATTATATTGTTTTTCTTGTAAAATGTTGACTTACGTTGAGTAAAAGGACGACTTTGATTAAAATACCGTCAAAATTCAAAGTTTTTCTTGTGAAATTCCAACTCATTTTTCACAAGCTTAGAGTATGTATGTATTAATCATGTTGTAAATACACTTCTTTATATATCTAGAAAGGGTGGTCCTAAAGAGGGAGGCATTTTTCTCGGGTCCCCAGAAGGTCGGAAATACAAGTGTGTGTGTGTGTGTGTGTGTGTGTGGGGGTGTGTGTGTGTGTGTGTGTGTGTGTGTTCTTGTATTCCCCGCCTTCTTGAGACACGAAGAAAGAAAAGTATCTTCCATATGAGGAGGTGTGAACAAGTGATGACATCATTGTCCCAATAACATTGCATCTAATAGACAATGTCTCAATAGCACCCCTGCTGGTGACATCTATCACAATGAGGGTGGTCCCAAAAAGGACTAGACTTTAGAAGTGCTCCCCTTCCGGTCAACATATGAAATAACAAGTGTGTGTAAGAAATTGAAATGCGCCTCCTCTGGCCAAAATTAATTAAATATAAATAAATAAAAATATATATATAGACATACTGTAATAACTTGAAGTAAATAATGAAGATTCAAAACCAATTACAAACAAAAAAAGGAACTAAAGGCAGTCTTTTTCTCACAATGTGTGAACTTTTTTTTTTTAATTGGGAACAATTTCTCATATTCTTTCTGTTTTTGTAATATTGCAATATTTTCACGTAAAATGATCACTTTTTTAATTTAAAATTATACATTTTTAATGCAAAATGGCAACATTTGTCATAAAATACCGACTTTTATGACAAAATTGCCCATTGTTTTAGTTGTGTTTGTAAAATAGTGACATTTTATGAGTAAAATGATGACTTTTTACCAATAAAAATGTCAGATTATTGTTATTATATTGCCCAAATGCTAGTTTTCTTATAAAATTTTGAGTTTTGTCGAGTAAAATGACGACTCTTTTCATAAAGTAGTCGTAATGATTTGTGCAGTCCTTTGAGACATTTGTGATTTGGGGCTATATAAATAAACATTGATTGATTGATTGATAAAATGGCCAAAAGTGTTTGCTTTATCTTGTAAAATTGCGACTGTTATCCAGCAAAATTCCAACTTTTATCATTATATTGTTTTTCTTGTAAAATGTTGACTTGCGTTGAGTAAAAGGACGACTTTTATTATAATACCGTCAAAATTCTAAGTTTTTCTTGTGAAATTCCAACTCATTTTTCACAACAAGCTTAGAGTATGTATATATTATTCATGTTGTAAATACACTTCTTTATATATCTAGAAAGGGGGGTCCTAAAGAGGGAGGCATTTTTCTCAGGTCCCCACAAGGTCGGAAATACAAGTGTGTGTGTGTGTCTGTGTGTGTGTGTGTGTGTGTGTGTGTGTGTGTGTGTGTGTGTGTGTGTGTGTGTGTGTGTGTGTGTGTGTGTGTGTGTGTGCGCGTGTGTTCTTGTATTCCCAGCCTTCTTGAGACATGAAGGCGGAAAAGTATCTTCCATATGAGGAGTTGTGAACAAGTGATGACATCATTGTCCCAATAACATTGCATCAAATACACAATGTCTCAATAGCACCCCTGCTGGTGACATCTATCAAAATAAGTGTGGTCCCAAAAAGGACTAGACTGTGTGTCGCTTTTAGAAGTGCTCCCCTTCTGGTCAACATATGAAATAACAAGTGTGTGTAAGAAATTGAAATGCGCCTCCTCTGGCCAAAATTAATGAAATATAAATAAATAAAAAAATATATAGAGACATACTGTAATAACTTGAAGTAAATAATGAAGATTCAAAACCAATTACAAACAAAAAAAATTAACTAAAAGCAGTCCTTTTCTCACAATGTGTCGACTTTTTTCTTATAAAATTGGGAACAATTTCTCATATTCTTTCTGCTTCTGCAATATTTTCTCATAACATTCTCACTTTTTTAATGCAAAATGGCAACATCAGTCATATAAAATGCTGACTTTTATCCCAGCATTGCCAATTGTTTTGTTGTTCTTGTAAAATAGTGAAATTTTCTGAGTAAAATTGTGACTTTTGTCATCATTTTGACAATACAAAATTTCAGATTACTATTACAATATTGCCAACATTTTGAAGGTTTTTATAAAATTGCGACTTCTGTCTAGTAAAATTACAATTATTTATATAAAATTGCCAAAAATTAGGAGTAGAATTCCAACTTTTATCATTATATCGTTTTTCTTGTAAAATGCTGACTTGCGTTGAGTAAAATGACGACTTTTATTATAATACTGTCAAAGTTTTTCTTGTGAAATTGTGACTTTTTTCTTTTGAAATTCCAACTCTTTTTCACAACAAGCTTTTTTTTTATAAGCATCGTATCAATCAATCAATCGATGCTTATTTGTATAGCCCTAAATCACAAGCGTCTCAAAGGGCTGCACAAGCCACAACAACATCCTCAGTTCAGTGCCCACAAAATGGCAAGGAAAAACTCAGAACCCAGTGGGATGTCAATGTGAATGACTATGAGAAACCTTGGAGAGGACCGCAGCTATGGGTATTGCGAACAGTGTAAAGTTTTCTTTCGAAATTGTGACTTGTCGAGTAAAATTACAACCTTTTTCCCTAAAATTGCCAAAAACTGACTGTTGAGTAAAATTCTAACTTTTATCATAATATTACACAAATGTTCTGTTTTTCCTCTTGAATTTTGACTTGCGTTGAGTAGAATGACGACTTTTATTATAATACTGCCGAAATTCTAACTTTTTCTTGTGAAATTGGGACCTTTTTCTTGTGAAATTCCAACTCATTTTTACACAACAAGCGTTTTTATACAAACCCTGTTTCCAGAGTTGGTAAATTGTGTTCGATGTAAATATAAACAGAATACAATGATTTGCTAATCATTTCCAACCCATATTCAGTTGAATATGCTACAAAGACAACATATTTGATGTTCAAACTCATAAACATGAATATTTTTTTGCAAATAATACTGACCCCGAAAGGGAATAAGCGGTAGGAAATGGATGGAATTAACTTAGAATTTGATGGCTGCAACACGTGCCAAAGTAGTTGGGAAAGGGCATGTTCACCACTGTTACATCACCTTTTCTTTTAACAACACTCAATAAACGTTTGGGAACTGAGGAAACTAATTGTTGAAGCTTTGAAAGTGGAATTCTTTCCCACTCTTGTTTTATGTAGAGCTTCAGTCCTTCAACAGTCCGGGGTCCTATTTTACGATTCATAAAACGCCACACATTTTCCATGGGAGACAGGTCTGGACTGCAGGCAGGCCAGGAAAGTACCCGCACTCTTTTTTTACAAAGCCACGCTGTTGTAACACGTGCTGAATGTGGCTTGGTGTTGTCTTGCTGAAATAAGCAGGGGCGTCCATGAAAAAGACGACGCTTATGTTGTTCCAAAACCTGTATGTACCTTTCAGCATTAATGGTGCCTTCACAGATGTGTAAGTTACCCATGCCTTGGGCACTAATGCACCCCCATACCATCACACATGCTGGCTTTTCAACTTTGCGTCGATAACAGTCTGGATGGTTCGCTTCCCCTTTGGTCCGGATGACACGATGTGGAATATTTCCAAAAACAATTTGAAATGCGGACTCGTCGGACCACAGAACACTTTTCCACTTTGCATCAGTCCATCTGAGATGATCTCGGGCCCAGAAAAGCTGGCTGCGTTTCTGGATGTTGTTGATAAATAGCTTTCGCTTTGCATAGTAGAGCTTTAACTTGCACTTACAGATGTAGCGACCAACTGTATTTAGTGACAGTTGTTTTCTGAAGTGTTCCTGAGCCCATGTGGTGATATCCTTTAGAGATTGATGTTGGTTTTTGATACAGTGCCGTCTGAGGGATCGGAAATGTTGGTTTCCGGCCATGCCGCTTACGCTGAGTGATTTCTCCAGATTGTCTGAACCTTTTGATGATATTATGGAGCGTAGATGTTGAAATCCCTAAATTTCTTGCAATTGCACTTTGAGAAAGGTTGTTCTTAAACTGTTTGACTATTTGCTCACGCAGTTGTGGACAAAGGGGTGTACCTCGCCCCATCCTTTCTTGTGAAAGACTGAGCATTTTTTGGGAAGCTGTTTTTACACCCAATCATGGCACTCACCTGTTCCCAATTAGCCTGCACACCTGTGGGATGTTCCAAATAAGTGTTTGATGAGCAACTCATGTGTGAAATGCTTCCAGGCCTGCGTGGCGCCCCAGGATACTCCCTGGAACAAGCCCACCACCTGCCCATCGAGATGGACCCTCTCATAGGTCAGTTTGTAGCCAATCAGAAGGAACCCAGTCTTTAACTAAAGGGGAGGCGGGCCTTATGGAACTTAATGTCTCCGTGTGGTTCCGCCCCCCCAGCGAACAACTCGGGCACCAACAAGCGTCAGATCACGGACCTGGTGGACCAGAGCATCCAGATCAACACGCACTGCTTCGTGGTGACGGCCGACAACCGCTACATCCTGGTGTGCGGCTTCTGGGACAAGAGCTTCCGCGTCTACTCCTCTGAGACCGGTAGGATGGACCGCCGCGCGGAACTCCGTCCCCGCCTGCCGCCTGGCTAACCGTGTGGATTGTGAGCAGGGAAGCTGACCCAGATCGTGTTCGGCCACTGGGACGTGGTGACGTGTCTGGCCAGGTCCGAGTCCTACATCGGAGGGGACTGTTACATCGTGTCGGGCTCCAGGGACGCCACTCTTCTTCTGTGGTACTGGAGTGGACGCCACCACATCATTGGGGACAACCCCAACAACAGTGAGTGTTAGTTCCAATGCTCCCACACTCTGCTTCCTCTTTCCTGTTTACTTCCTCCTATGATTCCTGTTTATTTCCTCTTTTGTTTCCTGTTTACTTACTCCTTTACTTCCTGTTTACTTCCTCTTTTGATTATGTTTACTTCCTCTTGTGATTCCTGTTTACTTCCTCTTTTGATTATGTTTACTTCCTCTGTTGATTCCTGTTTACTTCCTATTTTGATTCCTGTTTACTTCCTCTTTTGATTCCTGTTTACTTCCTCCTATGATTCCTGTTTGCTTCCTCTTTTTATTGCTGTTTACTTGCTCTTGTGATTGTTGTTTACTTCCTCTTTTATTTCCTGTTTACTTAAGTTTTGTTTCCTGTTTACCTCCAATTTTAATTCTGTTTACTTCCTCTTTCGATTCTGTTTTCTTCCTCTTGTTTCCTGTTTATTTCCTCTTTTGATTCCTGTTTACTTTTTCCTATGATTACTGTTTACTTCCTCTTTTCAACCATGTTTATTTCCTCCTATGATTCCTGTTTGCTTCCTCTTTTGATTCCTGTTTATTTCGGCCTATGATTCCTGTTTACTTCCTGTTTTGATTGACGTTTACTTCCTCTTTTTAATGCTGTTTACTTGCTCTTGTGATTGTTGTTTACTTCCTCTTTTGTTTCCTGTTTACTTAAGTTTTGTTTCGTGTTTACTTCCTCTATTGATTCTGTTTACTTAAGTTTTGTTTCCTGTTTACTTCCTCTTTTGATTCAGTTTACTTCCTCTTGTTTCCTGTCTACTTCCTCTTTTGATTCAGTTTACTTCCTCTTTTGTTTCCTGTTTACTTCCTCTTTTGATTATGATTACTTCCTATTTTGTTTCCTGTTTACCTCCTCTTTTGATTCTGTTTGCTTCCTCTTTTGATTCAGTTTACGTCCTCTTTATATTCTGTTTACTTCCTGGTTTGATTCATGCTTACTCCCTGGTTTTATTGTTGGTTACTTCCTGGTGTGATTCATGTTTATTTCCTGGTTTGATTGTTGTTTACTTCCTCTTTTGATCCCTGTTTACTTCTTTTTTTATTTGCTGTTTACTTCTTGTTTTGATTCCTGTTTACTTCCTCTTGTGATTCCTGTTTACTTCCAGTTTTGATGTGTTTACTTTCTGCTTTCTTTCATGTTTACCTCCTGTTTGGATTCGTGTTTACTTCCTTTTTTTAAATCCCGTTTTTGATTGTTGTTTACTTCCTGTTTTTGATATCTGGTTGCTTCACCTGTTTTCATTGCTGTTTATTTCCTGTTTTCATTCTTTTTTTTTTTATTCCTGTCTACTTCCTGTTTTCATTCCTGTCTACTTCCTGTTTCATCCCTTTACACATCCTATTTTAATTTTGGTTTCGATTCATATTTACTTACTTTTTGCATTGCTGTTCACATTCTGTTTAATTGTGTGTTTTCATTTCTTTTAACATCTTGTTTTTCATTGCTATTTACTTCCTGTTTTCATTCTTTTTTTTTTTACTTCCTATTTTCCTCCTGTTTTAACTGCTGTTTACTTCCTTTTTACTTCCCGTTTTCATTCTTTTCTTTACTTCCTATTTCCATCCTGTTTTAACTGCCGTTTTCTTACTTTTTACTTCCTGTTTTCATTCTTTTTTTACTTCCTATTTTCATCCTGTTTTAACTGCTGTTTACTTTATTTTCACTTCCTGTTTTCATTCTTGTTTTTTACTTCCTATTTTCATCCTGTTTTAACTGTTGTTTACTTTCTTTTTACTTCCTGTTTTCTTTCTTTTTTTTACTTCCTATTTTCATCCTATTTTAACTGCTGTTTACTTCCTTTTTACGTCCTGTTTTCATTCTTTTTTTTATTTCCTATTTTCATCCTGTTTTAACTGCCGTTTACTTTCTTTTTACTTCCTGTTTTCATCCTGTTTTAACTGCCGTTTACTTTCTTTTTACTTCCTGTTTTCATCCTGTTTAACTGCTGTTTACTTACGTTTTACTTCCTGTTTTCATTCTTTTCTTTACTTCCTATTTTCATCCTGTTTTAACTGCTGTGTACTTTCTTTTTACTTCCAGTTTTCATTCTTTTCTTCCTATTTTCATCCTGTTTTAACTGCTGTTTACTTTCTGTTTACTTCCTGTATTCATTCTTTTCTTTACTTCCTATTGTCCTCCTGTTTTAACTGCCGTTTACTTCCTTTTTACTTCCTGTTTTCATTCTTTTTTTTACTTCCTATTTTTCTCCTGTTTTAACTGCTGTTTACTTTCTTTTTACTTCCTGTTTTCATTCTTTTCTTTACTACCTATTTCCATCCTGTTTTAACTGCTGTTTACTTACTTTTTACGTCCTGTTTTCATTCTTTTTTTTACTTCCTATTTTTCTCCTGTTTTAACTGCTGTTTACTTTCTTTTTACTTCCTGTTTTCATTCTTTTCTTTACTTCCTATTTCCATCCTGTTTTAACTGCTGTTTACTTACTTTTTACGTCCTGTTTTCATTCTTTTCTTTACATCCTATTTTCATCCTGTTTTAACTGCTGTTTACTTTCTTTTTACTTCCTGTTTTCATTCTTTTCTTTACTTCCTATTTCCATCCTGTTTTAACTGCTGTTTACTTTCTTTTTACTTGGGGCGGCATAGCTCAGTTGGTAGAGCAGCCGTGCCAGCAACTTGAGGGTTGCAAGTTCAATTCCCGCTTCCGCCAACCTAGTCACTGCCGTTGTGTTCCTGGGCAAGACACTTTACCCATCTGCTCCCAGTGCCACCCACACTGGTTTCTATGTAAAAAATTAGATATTGGGTTTCACTTTGTAAAGCGCTTTGAGTCACTAGAGAAAAAGCGCTATATAAATATAATTCACTTCACTTCCTGTTTTCATTCTTTTCTTCCTATTTTCATCCTGTTTTAACTGCTGTTTACTTTCTTTTTACTTCCTGTTTTCATTCTTTTCTTTACTTCCTATTTTCATCCTGTTTTAACTGCCGTTTACTTCCTTTTTACGTCCTGTTTTCATTCTTTTCTTCCTATTTTCATCCTGTTTTAACTGCTGTTTACTTTCTTTTTACTTCCTGTTTTCATTCCTTTTTTTAAATCCCGTTTTTGATTGTTGTTTACTTCCTGTTTTTGATTCCTGGTTACTTCTCCTGTTTTCATTGCTGTTTATTTCCTGTTTTCATTCCTTTTTTACATTCTTTTTTTTTATTCCTGTCTACTTCCTGTTTTCATCCCCCTACACATCCTATTTTCATTTTAGTTTCGATTCATATTTACTTACTTTTTGCACTGCTGTTCACATCGTGTTTGTGTGTTTTCATTTATTTTAACATCTTGTTTTTCATTGCTATTTACTTCCTGTTTTCATTCTTTTTTTTTACTTCCTATTTTCATCCTGTTTTAACTGCTGTTTACTTCCTTTTTTCATTCTTTTTTTTTACTTCCTATTTTCATCCTGTTTTAACTGCTGTTTACTTACGTTTTACGTCCTGTTTTCATTCTTTTTTTTACTTCCTATTTTTCTCCTGTTTTAACTGCTGTTTACTTTCTTTTTACTTCCTGTTTTCATTCTTTTCTTTACTTCCTATTTCCATCCTGTTTTAACTGCTGTTTACTTACTTTTTACGTCCTGTTTTCATTCTTTTCTTTACATCCTATTTTCATCCTGTTTTAACTGCTGTTTACTTTCTTTTTACTTCCTGTTTTCATTCTTTTCTTTACTTCCTATTTCCATCCTGTTTTAACTGCTGTTTACTTTCTTTTTACTTGGGGCGGCATAGCTCAGTTGGTAGAGCAGCCGTGCCAGCAACTTGAGGGTTGCAAGTTCAATTCCCGCTTCCGCCAACCTAGTCACTGCCGTTGTGTCCCTGGGCAAGACACTTTACCCATCTGCTCCCAGTGCCACCCACACTGGTTTCTATGTAAAAAATTAGATATTGGGTTTCACTTTGTAAAGCGCTTTGAGTCACTAGAGAAAAAGCGCTATATAAATATAATTCACTTCACTTCCTGTTTTCATTCTTTTCTTCCTATTTTCATCCTGTTTTAACTGCTGTTTACTTTCTTTTTACTTCCTGTTTTCATTCTTTTCTTTACTTCCTATTTTCATCCTGTTTTAACTGCCGTTTACTTCCTTTTTACGTCCTGTTTTCATTCTTTTCTTCCTATTTTCATCCTGTTTTAACTGCTGTTTACTTTCTTTTTACTTCCTGTTTTCATTCCTTTTTTTAAATCCCGTTTTTGATTGTTGTTTACTTCCTGTTTTTGATTCCTGGTTACTTCTCCTGTTTTCATTGCTGTTTATTTCCTGTTTTCATTCCTTTTTTACATTCTTTTTTTTTATTCCTGTCTACTTCCTGTTTTCATCCCCCTACACATCCTATTTTCATTTTAGTTTCGATTCATATTTACTTACTTTTTGCACTGCTGTTCACATCGTGTTTAATTGTGTGTTTTCATTTATTTTAACATCTTGTTTTTCATTGCTATTTACTTCCTGTTTTCATTCTTTTTTTTTACTTCCTATTTTCATCCTGTTTTAACTGCTGTTTACTTCCTTTTTTCATTCTTTTTTTTAACTTCCTATTTTCATCCTGTTTTAACTGCTGTTTACTTACGTTTTACTTCCTGTTTTCATTCTTTTTTTTTACTTCCTATTTTCATCCTGTTTTAACTGCTGTTTACTTCCTTTTTACGTCCTGTTTTCATTCTTTTCTTCCTATTTTCATCCTGTTTTAACTGCTGTTTACTTTCTTTTTACTTCCTGTTTTCATTCTTTTCTTTACTTCCTATTTTCATCCTGTTTTAACTGCTGTTTACTTCCTTTTTACTTCCTCTTTTCATTCTTTTTTTTACTTCCTATTTCCATCCTGTTTTAACTGCTGTTTACTTACTTTTTACTTCCTGTTTTCATTCTTTTCTTCCTATTTTCATCCTGTTTTAACTGCTGTTTACTTTCTTTTTACTTCCTGTTTTCATTCTTTTCTTTACTTCCTATTTCCATCCTGTTTTAACTGCTGTTTACTTTCTTTTTACTTGGGGCGGCATAGCTCAGTTGGTAGAGCAGCCGTGCCAGCAACTTGAGGGTTGCAAGTTCAATTCCCGCTTCCGCCAACCTAGTCACTGCCGTTGTGTCCCTGGGCAAGACACTTTACCCATCTGCTCCCAGTGCCACCCACACTGGTTTCTATGTAAAAAATTAGATATTGGGTTTCACTTTGTAAAGCGCTTTGAGTCACTAGAGAAAAAGCGCTATATAAATATAATTCACTTCACTTCCTGTTTTCATTCTTTTCTTCCTATTTTCATCCTGTTTTAACTGCTGTTTACTTTCTTTTTACTTCCTGTTTTCATTCTTTTCTTTACTTCCTATTTTCATCCTGTTTTAACTGCCGTTTACTTCCTTTTTACGTCCTGTTTTCATTCTTTTCTTCCTATTTTCATCCTGTTTTAACTGCTGTTTACTTTCTTTTTACTTCCTGTTTTCATTCCTTTTTTTAAATCCCGTTTTTGATTGTTGTTTACTTCCTGTTTTTGATTCCTGGTTACTTCTCCTGTTTTCATTGCTGTTTATTTCCTGTTTTCATTCCTTTTTTACATTCTTTTTTTTTATTCCTGTCTACTTCCTGTTTTCATCCCCCTACACATCCTATTTTCATTTTAGTTTCGATTCATATTTACTTACTTTTTGCACTGCTGTTCACATCGTGTTTAATTGTGTGTTTTCATTTATTTTAACATCTTGTTTTTCATTGCTATTTACTTCCTGTTTTCATTCTTTTTTTTTACTTCCTATTTTCATCCTGTTTTAACTGCTGTTTACTTCCTTTTTTCATTCTTTTTTTTAACTTCCTATTTTCATCCTGTTTTAACTGCTGTTTACTTACGTTTTACTTCCTGTTTTCATTCTTTTTTTTTACTTCCTATTTTCATCCTGTTTTAACTGCTGTTTACTTCCTTTTTACGTCCTGTTTTCATTCTTTTCTTCCTATTTTCATCCTGTTTTAACTGCTGTTTACTTTCTTTTTACTTCCTGTTTTCATTCTTTTCTTTACTTCCTATTTTCATCCTGTTTTAACTGCTGTTTACTTCCTTTTTACTTCCTCTTTTCATTCTTTTTTTTACTTCCTATTTCCATCCTGTTTTAACTGCTGTTTACTTACTTTTTACTTCCTGTTTTCATTCTTTTCTTCCTATTTTCATCCTGTTTTAACTGCTGTTTACTTTCTTTTTACTTCCTGTTTTCATTCTTTTCTTTACTTCCTATTTCCATCCTGTTTTAACTGCTGTTTACTTACTTTTTACTTCCTGTTTTCATTCTTTACTTCCTATTTTAATCCTGTTTTAACTGCTGTTTACTTCTTTTTTACGTCCTGTTTTCATTCCTGTTGACCTCCCTTTCCCCCTAGTAGTAGTCGGGTGTGACTTCAGTGTAGTGACCTCCCCTCTCCTCTCCCGCAGGCGACTATCCCGCCCCCCGCGCCGTCCTGACGGGACACGACCATGAAGTTGTGTGCGTGTCCGTCTGTGCTGAGCTGGGATTGGTCATCAGCGGGGCCAAAGGTCAGTGGAGTGGAGCGCCGCACTTCCTGTCCTCTGTGGCTTTGTTTGGAAGTGGAGAATGTCTTTGCTCCCCAGAGGGTCCCTGCCTGGTCCACACCATCACGGGAGACCTCCTGAGGGCCTTGGAGGGCCCCGAGCTGTGCCAGCAGCCTCGTCTGATCTCCGTGTCCAGCGAGGGTCACTGCATCATTTACTACGAGCGAGGGCGCTTCTGCAACTTCAGCATCAACGGGAAGCTGCTGGCCCAGATGGAGGTCAACGACTCCACGCGGGTGAGAGGCTCCCGCCGCCGCTCTGGCGTGACCGCGCCGCCGTGCTTTCTGACCCCCCCGCGTGTCTCCTCGCCCCGCCAGGCCATCTTGCTGAGCAGCGACGGACAGAACCTGGTGACGGGCGGCGACAACGGCGTGGTGGAGGTGTGGCAGGCGTGCGACTTCAAGCAGCTTTACATCTACCCGGGATGCGACGCCGGCATCCGCGCCATGGACCTCTCCCACGACCAGAGGTAACACCTTCGGGACGGTTGTCCGGGAAAACGCTTTGAATTCAGATAAATGTGGGACGACTAAAATTAAGGAAGACTCTATTGCTGATGTTGTTGTTTCCCTGGAAACTGTTGCTAGGGAAGATGGCTTCTGTTGCTAGGGAAACAGATGCTGTTAGGTGGTGAAACTGTTGCCAAGTGAGGCCACTGGTTAGTCGGGGGATGTTTGTACTGTGGAAGATGAGTACTTTACAAACCAGTTCCGGAGGCGAAGAAACTGATACTTAGGAATGCCGTTGCCATGGAAACTGTTGCCAAGAAATCTGTCAAGTGTAGACACTTTTACCAAGGAATCTGTTACTTGGGAAACAGGTACTGGAGATTCTGTTGCTCGGGAAACAGTTGGAAGGGAGACTGTTACTAGTGATACCTTTACCAGGGATGCTGTTGCTAGGGAAACCGTTGGCTGGGAGACTGTTACTAGCGATACCTTTACCAGGGATGCTGTTGCTAGGGAAACAGTTGGCTGGGAGACTGTTACTAGTGATACCTTTACCAGGGATGCTGTTGCTAGGGAAACAGTTGGCAGGGAGACTGTTACTAGTGATACCTTTACCAGGGATGCTGTTGCTAGGGAAACAGTTGGCAGGGAGACTGTTACTAGTGATACCTTTACCAGGGATGCTGTTGCTAGGGAAACAGTTGGCAGGGAGACTGTTATTAGTGATACCTTTACCAGGGATGCTGTTGCTAGGGAAACAGTTGGCAGGGAGACTGTTACTAGTGATACCTTTACCAGGGATGCTGTTGCTAGGGAAACAGTTGGCAGGGAGACTGTTACTAGTGATACCTTTACCAGAGATGCTGTTGCTCGGGAAACAGTTGGCAGGGAGACTGTTACTAGTGATACCTTTACCAGGGATGCTGTTGCTAGGGAAACAGTTGTCTGGGAAGCAATTGCTTAGGATGCTGTTGCCTGGGAAACACTGTAACAAGGAGTGATGTTGCTAGGAAAGAAGTTACCAGGGACGTGGTTACTCGTGATACTCTTACAAGGGTTGCTGTTGCTAGGGAAGAAGTTACCAGGGATGCTGTTGCTAGGGAAGAAGTTACCAGGGATTATGTTACTAGTGATACAGTTACAAGGATGCTTTTGCTAAAGAGGAAGTTACCAGGGATTAGGTTACTAGAAATATAGTTACAAGGATGCTGTTGCTAGGGAGGAAGTTACCAGGGATGGTGTTACATAGTTATACCGTTACAAGGGATGTGGTTGCTATGGAAGAAGTTATGAGGGATGATGTTACTAGTGACACCATTACACGGGATGGTGTTGCTATGGAAGAAGTTACAAGGGATGCTGTTGCTAGGGAAGAAGTTACCAGGGATTATGTTACTAGTGATACAGTTACAAGGATGATGTTGCTAGGGAGGAAGTTACCAGGGATGGTGTTACATAGTTATACCGTTACAAGGGATTTGGTTGCTATGAAAGAAGTTACGAGGGATGATGTTACTAGTGATACCATTACAAGGGATGCTGTTGCTAGGGAATAAGTTACCAGGGATGCTGTTGCTAGGGAAGAAATTACCAGGGATTATGTTACTAGTGATACAGTTACAAGGATGCTTTTGCTAGGGAGGAAGTTACCAGGGATTATGTTACTAGTGATACAGTTACAAGGATGCTTTTGCTAGGGAGGAAGTTACCAGGGATTATGTTACTAGTGATACAGTTACAAGGATGATGTTGCTAGGGAGGAAGTTACCAGGGACGGTGTTACATAGTTATACCGTTACAAGGGATTTGGTTGCTATGAAAGAAGTTACGAGGGATGATGTTACTAGTGATACCATTACAAGGGATGCTGTTGCTATGGAAGAAGTTACCAGGGATGCTGTTGCTAGGGAAGAAGTTACCAGGGATTATGTTACTAGTGATACAGTTACAAGGATGCTTTTGCTAGGGAGGAAGTTACCAGGGATTATGTTACTAGAAATACAGTTACAAGGATGCTGTTGCCAGGGAGAAAGTTACCAGGGATGGTGTTACATAGTTATACCGTTACAAGGGATGTGGTTGCTATGGAAGAAGTTACCAGGGATTTTGTTACTAGTGATACAGTTACAAGGATGCTTTTGCTAGGGAGGAAGTTACCAGGGATTATGTTACTAGAGATACAGTTACAAGGATGCTGTTGCCAGGGAGGAAGTTACCAGGGATGGTGTTACATAGTTATACCGTTACAAGGGATGCTGTTGCTATGGAAGAAGTTACGAGGGATGCTGTTACTAGTGATACCATTACAAGGGATGCTGTTGCTATGGAAGAAGTTACGAGGGATGCTGTTGCTAGGGAGGAAGTTACCAGGGATGCTGTTACATAGTTATACCATTACCAGGGGTACTGTTGCTAGGGAAGAAGTTACCAGGCATGCTGTTACTAGTGATACCGTAACCAGGGATGTGGTTGCTATGGAAGAAGTTACGAGGGATGATGTTACTAGTGACACCATTACAAGGGATGCTGTTGCTAGGGAAGAAGTTACCAGGGATTATGTTACTAGTGATACAGTTACAAGCATGCTGTTGCTAGGGAGGAAGTTACCAGGGATGCTGTTACATAGTTTTACCGTTACCAGGTGTACTGTTGCTAGGGAAGAAGTTACCAGGGATGCTGTCACTAGTGATACCGTAACCAGGGATGTGGTTGCTATGGAAGAAGTTACGAGGGATGATGTTACTAGTGATATCATTACAAGAGATGCTGTTGCTAGTGAAACCGGTACAAGGGATTCTGTTGCTATGGAAGAAGTAACGAGGGATGCTGTTACTAGTGATACCATTACAAGGGATGCTGTTGCTAGGGAATAAGTTACCAGGGATGCTGTTGCTAGGGAATGAGTTACCAGGGATGCTGTTACTAGTGATACCGTGACAAGGGATGTTGTTGCTAAGGAAGAAGTTACCAGGGATGCTGTTGCTAAGGAAGAAGTTACCAGGGATGCTGTTACTATTTGCTGGGCATACTGTTACTGGAGATGCTGTTACCATGGAAACCATTAGCAGAGAGGCTGTTGTTGGGGAAAGAGTGAGCATGGAAACTGTTACCTAGGGAAACAGTTACCAGGGAGGTTTTTAGTTAGGATGCAGTTGCCAGGGGAACACTGTAACCAGGGATGCTGTTGCCAGGGAAACACTGTAACCAGGGTGCTGTTGCTAGTGAAGCAGTTAAAAGGGAGGCTGTCACTAAGGAAATGGTTACCATGGATTCTGTTGCCATGATGATATTTCTAGGGAAACAATTGCTCAGGGAAAAGTTAGCAGGGATACTGTTGCTAGGGAAACATTTACCAGGGAGGATTTTAGTTAGGATGCTGTTGCCAGGGAAACATCGCAAACAGGGATGCTGTTGCTAGTGAAAAAGTTAGCAGGGATGCTGTTGCTAGGGAAGCAGTTACCAAGGAGGTTTTTAGTTAGGATGCTGTTGTTAGGGAAACATTGTAACCAGAGATGCTGTTGCTAGGGAAACATTGTAACCAGGGATGCTGTTGCTAGGGAAACATTGTAACCAGGGATGCTGTTGTTAGGGAAACATTGTAAACAAGGACGCTGTTGTTAGGGAAAGATCGTAACCAGGGATACTGTTGTTAGGGAAAGATCGTAACCAGGGATACTGTTGTTAGGGAAAGATCGTAACCAGGGATACTGTTGTTAGGGAAACATCGTAAGCTAGGATGCTGTTGTTAGGGAAACATTGTAACCAGGGATGCTGTTGTTAGGGAAACATCGTAACCAAGGGGGCTGTTGTTAGGTAAAGATCATAACCAGGGATGCTGTTGTTAGGGAAACATCGTAACCATGGATGCTGTGGTTAGGGAAACATCGTAACCAGGGATGCTGTTGTTAGGGAAACATCGTAAGCTGGGATGCTGTTGTTAGGGAAACATCGTAAGCAGGGATGCTGTTGTTAGGGAAACATCGTAACCAAGGGGACTGTTGTTAGGTAAAGATCATAACCAGGGATGCTGTTGTTAGGGAAACATCGTAACCATGGATGCTGTGGTTAGGGAAACATCGTAACCAGGGATGCTGTTGTTAGGGAAACATTGTAAACAAGGATGCTGTTGTTAGGGAAAGACCGTAACCAGGGATGCTGTTGTTAGGGAAAGACCGTAACCACGGATGCTGTTGTTAGGGAAACATTGTAACCAGGGATGCTTTTGCTAGGGAAACATTGTAACCAGGGATGCTGTTGTTAGGGAAACATTGTAAACAAGGATGCTGTTGTTAGGGAAACATTGTAAACAAGGATGCTGTTGTTAGGGAAAGACCGTAACCACGGATGCTGTTGTTAGGGAAACATTGTAACCAGGGATGCTGTTGTTAGGGAAACATTGTAACCAGGTATGCTGTTGTTAGGGAAACAATGTAAACAAGGATGCTGTTGTTAGGGAAAGACCGTAACCAGGGATGCTGTTGTTAGGTAAACATCGTAACCAGGGATGCTGTTGTTAGGGAAACCTAGTAAACAGGGATGCTGTTGTTAGGGAAACCTAGTAAACATTGTTAGGGAAACATTGGTAACCAGGGATGCTGTTGCTAGGGAAACATTGTAAACAAGGATGCTGTTGTTAGGGAAAGACCGTAACCATGGATGCTGTTGTTAGGGAAACCTCGTAAACAGGGATGCTGTTGTTAGGGAAACTTAGTAAACATTGTTAGGGAAACATTGGTAACCAGGGATGCTGTTGCTAGGGAAACATTGTAAACAAGGATGCTGTTGTTAGGGAAAGACCGTAACCATGGATGCTGTTGTTAGGTAAACATCGTAAACAGGGATGCTGTTGTTAGGGAAACCTCGTAACCAGGGATGCTGTTGTCGGGGAAACATCGTAACCAGGGATGTTGTTGTCAGGGAAACATCGTAACCAGGGATGCTGTTGTTAGGTAAACATCGTAACCAGGGATGCTGTTGTTAGGGAAACCTAGTAAACATTGTTAGGGAAACATTGGTAACCAGGGATGCTGTTGTTAGGGAAACCTCGTAAACAGGGATGCTGTTGTTAGGGAAACCTCGTAAACAGGGATGCTGTTGTTAGGGAAACGTAACCAGGGATGTTGTTGTTAGGGAAACCTCGTAAACAGGGATGCTGTTGTTAGGGAAAGACCGTAACCAGGGATGCTGTTGTTAGGTAAACATTGTAACCAGGGATGCTGTTGTTAGGGAAACCTAGTAAACATTGTTAGGGAAACATTGGTAACCAGGGATGCTGTTGTTAGGGAAACATTGTAAACAAGGATGCTGTTGTTAGGGAAAGACCGTAACCATGGATGCTGTTGTTAGGTAAACATCGTAAACAGGGATGCTGTTGTTAGGGAAACCTCGTAACCAGGGATGCTGTTGTCGGGGAAACATCGTAACCAGGGATGTTGTTGTCAGGGAAACATCGTAACCAGGGATGCTGTTGTTAGGTAAACATCGTAACCAGGGATGCTGTTGTTAGGGAAACCTAGTAAACATTTTTAGGGAAATATTGGTAACCAGGGATGCTGTTGTTAGGGAAACCTCGTAAACAGGGATGCTGTTGTTAGGGAAACGTAACCAGGGATGTTGTTGTTAGGGAAACCTCGTAAACAGGGATGCTGTTGTTAGGGAAACGTAACCAGGGATGTTGTTGTTAGGGAAACCTCGTAACCAGGGATGCTGTTGTTAGGGAAACCTAGTAAACATTGTTAGGGAAACATTGGTAACCAGGGATGCTGTTGTTAGGGAAACATTGTAAACAAGGATGCTGTTGTTAGGGAAAGACCGTAACCATGGATGCTGTTGTTAGGGAAACATTGTATACAAGGATGCTGTTGTTAGGGAAAGACCGTAACCATGGATGCTGTTGTTAGGTAAACATCGTAAACAGGGATGCTGTTGTTAGGGAAACCTCGTAACCGGGGATGCTGTTGTCGGGGAAACATCGTAACCAGGGATGCTGTTGTCAGGGAAACATCGTAACCAGGGATGCTGTTGTTAGGTAAACATCGTAACCAGGGATGCTGTTGTTAGGGATACCTAGTAAACATTGTTAGGGAAACATTGGTAACCAGGGATGCTGTTGTTAGGGAAACCTCGTAAACAGGGATGCTGTTGTTAGGGAAACCTCGTAAACAGGGATGCTGTTGTTAGGGAAACGTAACCAGGGATGTTGTTGTTAGGGAAACCTCGTAAACAGGGATGCTGTTGTTAGGGAAACGTAACCAGGGATGTTGTTGTTAGGGAAACCTCGTAAACAGGGATGCTGTTGTTAGGGAAACGTAACCAGGGATGATGTTGTTAGGGAAACCTCGTAAACAGGGATGCTGTTGTTAGGGAAACGTAACCAGGGATGTTGTTGTTAGGGAAACCTCGTAAACAGGGATGCTGTTGTTAGGGAAACGTAACCAGGGATGCTGTTGTTAGGTAAACATCGTAACCAGGGATACTTTTGTTAGGGAAACCTCGTAAACAGGGATGCTGTTGTTAGGGAAACATCGTAACCAGGGATGCTGTTGTTAGGGAGACATCGTAACCAGGGATACTGTTGTTAGGGAAACCTCGTAAACAGGAGGCTGTTGTTAGGGAAACATCGTAACCAGGGATACTGTTGTTAGGGAAACCTCGTAACCAGGGATGCTGTTGTTAGGGAAACATTGTAACCAGGGATACTGTTGTTAGGGAAACCTCGTAAACAGGGATCCTGTTGTTAGGGAAACATCGTAACCATGAATGCTGTTTTTAGGGAAACATTGGTAACCATGGATGCTGTTGTTAGGGAAACATCGTAATCAGGGATGCTGTTGTTAGGGAAACATCGTAACCAGGGATGTTGTTGTCAGGGAAACATCGTAACCAGGGATGCTGTTCTTAGGGAAACATCGTAACCAGGGATACTTTTGTTAGGGAAACCTCGTAAACAGGGATGCTGTTGTTAGGGAAACATTGTAACCAGGGATGCTGTTGTTAGGGAAACATCGTAACCAGGGATACTGTTGTTAGGGAAACCTCGTAAACAGGAGGCTGTTGTTAGGGAAACATCGTAACCAGGGATACTGTTGTTAGGGAAACCTCGTAAACAGGGATGCTGTTGTTAGGGAAACATCGTAACCAGGGATGCTGTTGTTAGGGAAACATTGTAACCAGGGATACTGTTGTTAGGGAAACCTCGTAAACAGGGATGCTGTTGTTAGGGAAACATTGTAACCAGGGATGCTGTTGTTAGGGAAACATCGTAACCAGGGATACTGTTGTTAGGGAAACCTCGTAAACAGGAGGCTGTTGTTAGGGAAACATCGTAACCAGGGATACTGTTGTTAGGGAAACCTCGTAAACAGGGATGCTGTTGTTAGGGAAACATCGTAACCAGGGATGCTGTTGTTAGGGAAACATCGTAACCAGGGATACTGTTGTTAGGGAAACCTCGTAAACAGGAGGCTGTTGTTAGGGAAACATCGTAACCAGGGATACTGTTGTTAGGGAAACCTCGTAAACAGGGATGCTGTTGTTAGGGAAACATCGTAACCAGGGATGCTGTTGTTAGGGAAACATTGTAACCAGGGATACTGTTGTTAGGGAAACCTCGTAAACAGGGATGCTGTTGTTAGGGAAACATTGTAACCAGGGATGCTGTTGTTAGGGAAACATCGTAACCAGGGATACTGTTGTTAGGGAAACCTCGTAAACAGGAGGCTGTTGTTAGGGAAACATCGTAACCAGGGATACTGTTGTTAGGGAAACCTCGTAAACAGGGATGCTGTTGTTAGGGAAACATCGTAACCAGGGATGCTGTTGTTAGGGAAACATTGTAACCAGGGATACTGTTGTTAGGGAAACCTCGTAAACAGGGATCCTGTTGTTAGGGAAACATCGTAACCATGAATGCTGTTTTTAGGGAAACATTGGTAACCATGGATGCTGTTGTTAGGGAAACATCGTAATCAGGGATGCTGTTGTTAGGGAAACATCGTATCCAGGGATGCTGTTGTTAGGGAAACATCGATACCAGGGATGCTGTTGTCAGGGAAACATCGTAACCAGGGATGTTGTTGTTAGGGAAACATCGTAACTAGGGATGCTGTTGTTAGGGAAACAGTTAGCAGGGAAGCTGTCACTAAGGAAATGGTAACCATGGATGCTGTTGCTAGGGAAACTTTTACCAGGGAAGCTTTAACTTGGGATGCTGTTGCTGGCAAAGGTCGTGGTCACCTGACTTCTTCCTGTGGCGTGTGCCCCGCAGGACCCTGATCACGGGCATGGCGTCGGGCAGCATCGTGGCGTTCAACATCGACTTTAACCGCTGGCACTACGAACACCAGAACCGCTACTGAGGACCGCCGAGCAGGTGGGAGGGTGTGGGGGCGGTTCTGTTCCCCTGGCCCGGGGATTCTGATGGAACTACTTCCTGTGTGTGACCTCACACACACACACACACACACACAGAGCCCAAAGACACACACCGACATCGACGTGCGGAATGGCGGCGAGGAGGCGTGGCTTCTCGCTCGGTTCTTGTTCCGTTGGCGCCGGAAGGCTTCAGACTCGATTTGGTTCCTCCGTCATAACTTTGGCCCAGGAGGATTTGTACTCTTTCACCGCCGCAGATTTAGATGATGTAAATAAGCTCCGCCTCTTTAATTTATCGTCTGTAACATAGCGTGTAATATTCCCGACCACGCCAGGCCAAAGTCGAGGATGGTGATGGCTTTTTTTCTGCCGGAGACGTCAGCCGGCGCCGCGTTCGATTCCCGCTTTTATTTTTTCTACATCCGGTGAAGGCTCTGTCAAATATGTACATAAAGTCTCGCTTCGGAACCCGTTCGGAGACGAAAATCAGCTGACCGACAGCTTTCACTTTCACTTTCATTTGTTGACTTCAGGCAAAAATCAATGTTTGTTTTGTATTTGCACTTTACACCAATTATTATTATTTATTATTATTATTATTATTATTCTAATTATTATGATTCTAATTCCGGTTCGGGTCCATGGATGTTTGTGTTTCCCGCGTGTGGCGAAGACGTTCTTCAGCAATACGACGCGCTCATCATTTCATCACGCCACAGGATCCGCCTCCAAAAAGAAGGAAGGAGAAAAAAAAAAAAAACAAGCTGAAATATTTTTGGATCTATGAAACTCTTCAAAAAAAATAAACTATTGTATTCATGTTTTATTGCAAAGATGTAAAATATGACATGTGTGAGTTGGGGGAGGGGGGGACATCATGATAAGAAAAATAAATTATGCAAAGAATTTCCAGACTTGGCTTTAACTTCCCTTGACCAGCAGGGGGCGCTTTTTTAATGGCGTCTAAAAAAAAAAAAAAAAAAAAAATTTCAACACAAACTGACTAAAAAGAGAATACAATGATTTGCAAATATTTTTCAACTTGTATTTAATCCAACAAGATATTTCATGTTCACACTGAAAAAACTTTATTTTTTGCAAAAATTAGCTCATTTGGAATTTGGTGCCTGTGACATGTTTCAAAAAAAGCGGCAAAATAGACTGAGAAAGTTACGGAATGCTCACCATACACTTATTTGGAACATCCCACAGGTGAATGGACTGATTGGCAACAGGTGGGTTGCCATGATTGGGTATAAAAGCAGCTTCCGTGAAATCCACAAACAAGGACTCGGCTTTGTCAACAAATGCCGGAGCAAATTGTTTCGGAACAAAATTTCTCCACCAGCTAATTGGAAGAAATTTAGGGATTTCACCATCGACGCTCCGTAATATCACCGAAAGGTTCAGAGAATCTGGAGAAATCACTGCACCTAAGCATTGATATCACGCACCTTGGATCCCTCAGGCGGTACTGCATCAAAAACCGACATCAGTGTGTAAAGGATATCACCACATGGGCTAAGGAACACTTCAGAAAACCGCCGTCGGTAATTACAGTTGGTTGCTACATCTGCAAGTGCAAGTTAAAACTCTACTATGCAAAGCCGAAGCTGTTTTATCAACAACATCCGGAAACGCCGGCGGCTTCGCTGTATCCGAGCTTATCTAAGATGGACTGATGCAAAGTGTAAAAGTGTTCCGTGGTCTGACGAGTCCACATTTCAAGAATGGGAAAGAATTCCACTTCAAAAATGTTATTTCCTTAGTTCCCAAACCTTTACTTAGTGTTGTTAAAAGGAAAGGCCATGAAACACACTGGTAAAAAGGCCTTTTTTGCAATGTGTTGCTGCCATTAAATTCTAAGTTCATGATTATTTGTGAAAAATAACAAAGTTTCTCAGTGTGAACATAAAATATCTTGTATTTGCCGTCTATTCAATTGAATATAAGTTGAAAAGGATTTGTTGTATTCTCTTTTTATTTACCATTTGCACAACTTGACAACTTCACTGCTTTTGAGGTTGTTTACATTAACCCAACAAAAAAAAAAAAGGTTCCAACAAAGACAAAGAAAGTGTAAAAAATGGAAATGTTTGTCGTAGTGGGAGGGAATAGTCCCAACAGTGTCACAGGAACAAAGACGACCATATTTGGTGTTACAGGAACCAGGACAACCATATTTGGTGTTACAGGAACCAGGACGACCCTATTTGGTGTTACAGGAACCAGGACGACCATATTTGGGGTCACAGGAACAAAGACGACCATAACTGGGATCAAAGGGACAAAGATGACCATATTTGGGGTCACAGGAACAAAGAAGACCATATTTGGGGTCACAGCAAGAAAGACAACTATATTTGGTTTCACAGGAACGAAGACGACCATATTTAGGGTCACAAGAACAAACACGATTATAATTGGGGTCGCAGGAACAAAGAAGACCATATTTGGGGTCACTAGAACAAAGACGACAATGTTTGGGGTCACAGCAACAAAGACGACCATAATTAGGCTCACAGGAACAAAAAAGACCATATTTGGGGTCACAGGAACAGAGATGGCTATTTTTGGGGTTCACAGGAACAAAGAAGACCATATTTGGTGTCACAGCAACAAAGACGACCATAATTAGGGTCACAGGAACAAAAAAGACCATATTTGGGGTCACAGGAACAAAGACGACCATTTTTGGTGTCACAGCGACAAAGATGACCATAATTGGGGTCGAAGGAACAAAAAAGACCACATTTGGAGTCACAGGAACAAAGACGACCATGTTTGGCGTCACAGCGACAAAGACAACCATAATTAGGGTAACAGGAACAAAAAAGACCATATTTGGGGTCACAGGAACAAAGACGACCATATTTGGGGTCACAGGAACAGAGATGACTATTTTTGGGGTTTACAGGAACAAAGACGACCATATTTGGTGTCACAGCAACAGAGATGACTATTTTTGGGGTCACAGGAACAAAGAAGACCATATTTGGGGTCTACAGAAAGAAAGACGACTATATTTGGTTTCACAGGAACAGAGACGACCATATTTGGGGTCACAGGAACAGAGACGACCATATTTGGGGTCACAGGAACAAAGACAACCATAATTAGGGTCACAGGAACAAAAAAGACCATATTTGGGGTCACAGGAACAAAGACGACCATATTTGGTGTCACAGCAACAGAGATGACTATTTTTGGGGTCACAGGAACAAAGAAGACCATATTTGGGGTTACAGCAAGAAAGACGACTGTATTTGGTTTCACAGGAACAGAGACGACCATATTTGGGGTCACAGGAACAAAGACGACCATGTTTGGTGTTACAGCAACAAAGACGACAATAATTAGGGTCACAGGAACAAAGACGACTATATTTGGGGTCACAGGAACAAAGACGACCATAATTAGGGTCACAGGAACAAAAAAGACCATATTTGGGGTCACAGGAACAAAGACGACCATATTTGGTATCACAGCAACAGAGATGACTATTTTTGGGGTCACATGAACAAAGAAGACCATATTTGGGGTCTACAGAAAGAAAGACGACTATATTTGGTTTCACAGGAACACAGACGACCATATTTGGGGTCACAGCAACAGAGATAACTATTTTTGGGGTCACAGGAACAAAGAAGACCATATTTGGGGTTACAGCAAGAAAGAGGACTAAATTTGGTTTCACAGGAACAGAGACAACCATATTTGGTGTTATAGGAACCGGGAAGACCATATTTGGGGTCACAGGAACAGAGACGACTATATTTGGTGTTACAGGAACCAGGATGACCATATTTGGGGTCACAGGAACAAAGACGACCATAATTAGGGTCACAGGAACAAAGACGACCATAATTAGGGTCACAGGAACAAAAAAGACCATATTTGGGGTCACAGGAACAAAGACGACTATATTTGGTGTCACAGCAACAGAGATGACTATTTTTGGGGTCACGGGAACAAAGAAGACCATAATTAGGGTCACAGGAACAAAGAAGACCATATTTGGGGTCACTAGAACAAAGAAGACCATAATTAGGGTCACAGGAACAAAAAAGACCATATTTGGTGTCACAGGAACAAAGACGACCATGTTTGGGGTCACTAGAACAAAGACAACCATAATTAGGGTCACAGGAACAAAAAAGACCATATTTGGTCTCACAGGAACAAAGACGACCATATTTGGACTTTTCTCTCGAGTTGTCCCCTCAGCTTGTTAATGTTTGGATGAGTTAAGGGTGCAAGAAGGCCTCCAACATGGCGCCTCACAAATGGACCAATCTTCTCGTCACTGTCCCAATACTTTTGTTCTTGCGGCCTCAAAGTTGTTTTCAGACGACATCTGCTTCAAGTCCACAGAAAATAATACTGATGGTGGACAGGTGCGCCTCAGGTGCGCAGCGAGGTCGCGGGGGACGTCCGAGTCGAGACGCTGCACACCTCCATGTTGGTGAAGCGTCCTTCGCCGCCGCAGTCGGGCAGCGAGGAGGAGGAGGAGGAGACGATGTTCTTCAGCCTGTGGAGGGCCACCAGGAGCAGGCTGAGCAGGAGCAGCAGGAGGCCCAGGAAGAGGCCGACGTAGACCTGCACACTCCCGCCCCCCCGACCCCGCGACCAGGAGGAGGAGGAAGCTGACGTCACGTTCCATGTGGGCGAGAGGCGGGGGAAGGTGCCGTTTCCCGCTGTGGAGGTGTCATCGTTGCCCACGGCGACCACGTCCATCCCTGACATCCCAGCTGGACCTTAGGAGAGAGGACACGTTAATATTGTGAGAAAATATTGCATTAAATAACTCATTATTATTATATTTTACATCATTATAATAAGATCAGACAAACATTGCAGGGAGACAGAACAGGATCAAACATTACAGAGAGACAGAACAGGATCAAACATTAGAAGGGAGACAGAACAGGCTCAAGCATTGCAGGGAGACAGAACAGGATCAAACATTAGAAGGGAGACAGAAAAGGATCACACATTACAGGGAGACAGAACGGGATCAAACATTACAAGGAAACAGAACAGGATCAAACATTACACAGAGACAGAACGGGATCAAACATTACAGGGAGACAGAACAGGATCAAACATTACAGGGATACAGAACAAGATCAAACATTACAGGGAGACAGAACAGGATCAAACATGACAGGGAGACAGAACAGGATCTCAAACTCTACAGGGAGACATTACAGGATCCAACATTACAGGGAGACAAAACAGGATCAAACATTAGAAGGGAGTCAGAACAGGATCACACATTACAGGGAGACAGAACGGGATCAAACATTACAGGGAGACAGAACAGGATCAAGCATTGCAGGGAGACAGAACAGGATCAAACATTGCATTAAATAACTCATTATTATTATATTTTACATCATTATAATAAGATAATAAGATCAAACAAACATTGCAGGGAGACAGAACAGGATCAAACATTGCAGGGAGACAGAACAGGATCAAACATTACACAGAGACAGAACGGGATCAAACATTACAGGGAGACAGAACAGGATCAAACATTACAGGGAGACAGAACAAGATCAAACATTACAGGGAGACAGAACCGGATCAAACATTGCAGGGAGACAGAACAGGATCAAACATTGCAGGGAGACAGAACAGGATCAAACATTACAGGGAGACAGAACAGGATCAAACATTACAGGGAGACAGAACCGGATCAAACATTGCAGGGAGACAGAACCGGATCAAACATTGCAGCGAGACAGAACAGGATAAAACAATGCAGGGAGACAGAACAGGATCAAACATTGCATTAAATAACTCATTATTATTATATTTTACATCATTATGATAATATCAGACAAACATTGCAGGGAGACAGAACAGGATCAAACATTGCAGGGAGACAGAACTGGATCAAACATTGCAGGGAGACAGAACAGGATCAAACATTGTAAGGAGACAGAACAGGATCAAACATTGCAGGGAGACAGAACGGGATCAAACATTACAGGGATACAGAACAGGATCAAACATTGCAGGGAGACAGAACAGGATCAAACATTACAGGGAGACAGAACAGGATCAAACATTGCAAGGAGACAGAACGGGATCAAGCATTGTAAGGAGACAAAACAGGATCAAACATTGGCAGGGAGACAGAACAGGCTCAAACATTACAGCGAGACAGAACAGGATCAAAAATTACAGGGAGACAGAACAGGACCAAACATTGCAAGGAGACAGAACAGGATCAACATTAGAAGGGAGACAGAACAGGATCAAACATTGCAGGGAGACAGAACAGGATCAAACATTACAGGGAGACAGAACGGGATCAAACATTACAGGGAGACAGAACGGGATCAAACATTACAGGTAGACAGAACAGGATCAAACATTACAGGGAGACAAAACAAGATCAAACATTACAGGGAAACATAACAGGATCAAAGATTGCAGGGAGACAGAACAGGATCAAACATTACAGGGAGACAGAACAGGATCAAACATTGCAGGGAGACAGAACGGGATCAAACATTACAGGGATACAGAACAGGATCAAACATTACAGGGAGACAGAACAGGATCAAACATTACAGGGAGACAGAACAGGATCAAACATTGCAAGGAGACAGAACAGGATCAAACTTTACAGGGAGACAGAACAGGATCAAACATTGCAGGGAGACAGAACAGGATCAAACATTGCAGGGAGACAGAACAGGATCAAACATTGCAGGGAGACAGAACAGGATCAAACATTGCAGGGAGACAGAACAGGATCAAACATTACAGGGAGACAGAACAGGCTCAAACATTGCAGGGAGACGGAACGGGATCAAGCATTGTAAAGAGACAGAACAGGATCAAACATTGCAGGGAGACGGAACGGGATCAAACATTACAGGGATACAGAACAGGATCAAACATTGCAGGGAGACAGAACAGGATCAAACTTTACAGGGAGACAGAACAGGATCAAACATTGCAAGGACACAGAACAGGATCAAACATTGCAGGGAGACAGAACAGGATCAAACATTGCAGGGAGAAACAACAGGATCAAACATTACAGGGAGACAGAACAGGATCAAACATGACAGGGAGACGGAACAGGATCAAACATTACAGGGAGACAGAACAGGATCAAACATTGCAAGGACACAGAACAGGATCAAACATTGCAGGGAGACAGAACAGGATCCAACATTGCAGGGAGAAACAACAGGATCAAACATGACAGGGAGACAGAACAGGATCAAACATTACAAGGAGACAGAACAGGATCAAACAGTGCAGGGAGACAGAACAGGATCCAACATTACAGGGAGACAGAACAGGATCAAACATTACAAGGAGACAGAACAGGATCACACATTACAGGGAGACAGAACAGGATCAAACATTACAGGGAGACAGAACCGGATCACACATTACAGGGATACAGAACAGGATCAAACATTACAGGGAGACAGAACAGGATCACACATTACAGGGAGACAGAACAGGATCACACATTACAGGGAGACAGAACAGGATCAAACATTACAGGGAGACAGAACAGGATCAAACATTGCAGGGAGACAGAACAGGATCCAACATTACAGGGAGACAGAACAGAATCAAACATTACAGGGAGACAAAACAGGATCAAACATTGCAGGGAGACAGAACAGGATCAAACATTGCAGGGAGACAGAACAGGATCAAACATTACAGGGAGACAGAACAGAATCAAACATTACAGGGAGACAGAACAGGATCAAACATTGCAGGGAGACAGAACAGGATCACTGACGGGTCTGCCGACTTCCGGGACTACTTACCATAAAAAGGTGAGAAACAGGTAAAGGTTGGGGGGGGCTTCAGGAAGTCCAGCTATGGCTATGAAAACTTCATAGCCATAGCACAAATAAACATCTTACATAGAATCAACCAAACTTGCAACAGAGGACAGGGAGTGGGAGCTGCTGTATAAATGCTACTCAGCCATCCATGACCTCTAAGGAGAATCAAGCTGTGCAGAAGGCGTGCAACTCTTACCTCACGATATTAACTATATTATTATTAATTCAACTCTCATGATAACTATATTATTATTAATTATTATTACATGATCTCTATCTGTTATTATTACATATCTCATTAAAACTATGTTATTATTACCTAATCTCTCATGACAATTATTATTTTATTCATCTCTAATTATTATGACATAATATCTCATGATAATTAGCATATTACTTGATCTCTCATGATTACTATTTTATTACATAATAACTATCATTATTAATTAATCTCTCATGAGAAGTATTAATTTATTAGATAATCTCTAATTGTTATTACATAACATCTCTCAATTAACAAATTATTGTTACTTAATCCCTCAAAACTATTATTTTATTAGATAATCTAATTATTATTTCATAATTTCTCATAATTAACAAATTACCACTTAATCGCCCATGATAACTATATTATTGTTACTTAATCGCTCATAACTATTATTTTACTAGATTATTTCAAATTATCATTACATAATATCTCATGATAATTATTATTACTTATTCCTGATTATTATTTTATTACATAATCTTATATAATTTATTACATAAACTCTCATAACTATATTATATAACTCATAACTGTATCTCATGATAACTATTATTAGTACTTATCTCATGATAATAACTATAATATCACATATCTCATAATAACTATGCTATTACATAATATCTAATGATAACTACATTATTACATAATAACTGATGATAATAACTGTATTATTAGTACTTATTAACTCATAACTATTGTTACATAACTCATGCAGGTGAGCACGACCCCAAAAGGGAGGGACAAGCGGTAAAAAATGGATGACAATAACTTTATTATTATATAACTATGTGACTGTCCTAATCTGGATTAGCTGCGTCCATACTTTTGTCCAACATATTTCATGTTTTTTTCTCCATTGCGCAATAATTATTGAAACAACAAAAGTCATAAAATTTCTTGTCATATATTTAAAAAAAATAAATACTAATATGGTTTTAAAAAAAAAAAGGAAGTAATTAATGTTCATTATTTCCGCCAAATAAAAGGCAAAACCTGGCAACTAAGAAGTTGACCAGCAGAGGGCGACATTGTTGCATAGAATTTTATCCGCGGCGTCCATCGAAAGTCCTTCTTTCCTTATTTGGACACTGACCTTCTCCACGGAGCAAGTGATTTTCCTAGGGGTCATTTGTTTATTATTATTATTATTATTATCATTATTATTAGATTTATTCAACATTGATTACTTTTGTAACATTGTCACTTCCTGTTTCCTGTCTCCCCCTTTCCGCCCGTCTTCAGTCACATGACCGTGTGTGTCTCTCTTTAGCTCCGCCTCTCCGCGCCTGCGCTGTGGGTCGCCCCTCGCCATAATCCCTGTGATCGGACTGCGTCATCGTCAGCCGGAGTGCGTGGTGATTGTGCCTAATGAAGCTTTTTGTCGCCTAGCAACGAGGTGCGGGGTCGCGCCGTGTCACGCGCGCCTCATTTAATCACGTGACTGCGCGTGTGCGTGGACGATAATGAAACAAAGGGGGCGGATCGGCGTCGTCAGGCCTATTTTAGGGCGCAAAAGCCCCTTTAAATAATTTGGTGTGACTTTTTTTTTTCAAAAATAAAGCAGATATAATTAATATAATAAATAATAACATATTTGTTCCGCCTGAATGACGATACGGAAAACCTTAGCAGGCAGCAGCAGTGGTTTAGTGCGTCCACGTTCTGCCGTCTTACGGAAGTAAACCCGGAAGTAAACGTCTTTCAAATCTATTTTGTTATTATATTTAGCAAATTTTTATGAAGTTATATTCATAAACGGCAACATTTACAAACAATAAACAATAATAATCAAATAAGTACAAAAACAGTACAAATCAGCACCAGTTGGTTCTAAACTCAATAAAACCACTTAAATAAAATGTTAAGGGGGGGGGGGGTGTACCCGGGACGCTAGGTACACCGTTGAGCCCTCTGGAGACGTCGTGGGCTTCAAATCAACGAAACGTCGATGAAGCAGGGTGCCCACCCGAAGACCCCAATGACATACTTACCCTCCCTTTCACTCCACACCGACTGCTACCGTCAAGACTGTTCCTACTTACCAAAGGGATTGAAACATCTAGTTCTATTTGCTTTACAGTTCCTAAAACATTATTTTCATTTTTATAACATTTGTTCTTAAACATTATTTTCATTTTCATAAGATTGGTTCCTAAAATATTATTTTAATTTTCATAACATTAGTTCCTGACACATTATTTTCATTTTCATAACATTGGTTCCTAAAATATTATTTTAATTTTCATAACATTAGTTCCTGACACATTATTTTCATTTTCATAACATTTGATCCTAAAACATTATTTTCATAACATTAGTTCTTCAAACATTATTTTCATTTTCATAACATTAGTCCCTAAAACATTATTTTCATTTTCATAACATTAGTTCCTAAAACGTTATTTTCATTTTCATAACATTAGTTCCTAAAACATTATTTTCATTTTCATAACATTAGGTCCTGAAACATTATTTTCATTTTCATAGCATTAAATGCTAAAACATTATTTTCATTTTCATAACATTAGTTCCTGAAACATTATTTTCATTTTCATAACATTAGTTCCTAAAACATTATTTTCATTTTCATAACATTAGTTCCTGAAACATTATTTTCATTTTCATAGCATTAAATGCCAAAACATTATTTTCATTTTCATAACATTAGTTCCTAAAACATTATTTTCATTTTCATAATACTAGTTCCTAAAACATTATTTTAATTTTCATAACATTAGTTCCTAAAACATTATTTTCATTTTCATAACATTAGTTCCTAAAACATTATTTTCATTTTCATAATACTAGTTCTTAAAACATTATTTTCATTTTCATAACATTAGTTCCTAAAACATTATTTTCATTTTCATAACATTAGTTCCTGAAACATTATTTTCATTTTCATAGCATTAAATGCTAAAACATTATTTTCATTTTCATAACATTAGTTCCTGAAACATTATTTTCATTTTCATAGCATTAAATGCCAAAACATTATTTTCATTTTCATAACATTAGTTCCTAAAACATTATTTTCATTTTCATAACATTAGTTCCTGAAACATTATTTTCATTTTCATAGCATTAAATGCCAAAACATTATTTTCATTTTCATAACATTAGTTCCTAAAACATTATTTTCATTTTCATAACATTAATTCCTAAAACATTATTTTCATTTTCATAATACTAGTTCCTAAAACATTATTTTCATTTTCATAACATTAGTTCCTAAAACATTATTTCCATTTTCATAACATTAGTTCCTGAAACATTATTTTCATTTTCATTGCATTAAATGCTAAAACATTATTTTCATTTTCATAACATTAGTTCCTGAAACATTATTTTCATTTTCATAGCATTAAATGCCAAAACATTATTTTCATTTTCATAACATTAGTTCCTAAAACATTATTTTCATTTTCGTAACATTAGTTCGTAAAACAGTATTTCTCATTTTCATAACATTAGTTCCTAAAACATTATTTCTCATTTTCATGACATTAGTTCCTAAAACATTATTTTCCATTTTCATAACATTAGTTCCTAAAACCTTATTTTCATTTAAATAACATTAGTTTCTAAAAGATTATTTCTCATTTTCATAACATTAGTTCCTAAAACATTATTTCCATTTTCATAACATTAGTTCCTAAAACATTATTTTCATTTAAATAACATTAGTTTCTAAAACATTATTTTCATTTTCATAACAATAGTTTTCGTAAAACATTACTTTAATTTTCATAACATGAGTTCCTAAAACATTATTTTTGCCAAATATTCCGCCAAATTGTCAACGATTTATCTGCTGACTGTCTCGGTCAGGGGTCCGCTCCCTTTGGCTTTGAAACAAAATGTCAACAAAAAGTACTTAATTTATTACATTTTATTTGATTTACTTTGTTTATTTTTAATTCGACAGTTGTTCTTTTTGGGATGTCTTCATATGAAAACTAATCATATTTTAATATATTGCCAATCAAAATGTACGTCAACCAATTGTATTGTTTGTAGCGGCTTTTTACCGCTAAGCTACCATTGGACGGATGAAAAAAACAACATTTTATTTATTTACATTTTTATGAAGTTGCTTTGACGGATGATAAGGTTTTAATTTTCCCTTTGAGTCAGAATACTGGAGGGACTTGATTTATAAATTCATCTGTGACACGTAAGTTTGTATACACTGCTGTCATCTGTGACATGTTGCAAGTTTGTATACACTGCTGTCATCTGTGACACCTAATTCTAATTATATATATGCAAACACTTTCAAGGAACCTCCTGGGGACTAAGCCCCGCCTGTTCCTCAAACCTAGTGACGCTCCTGGTTAGTGTAAGATTAGTGTGTGTGTGCGTGTGTGTGTGTGTGTGTGTGTGTGTTCTGTCAAGTTGCGATTAAAGGATTTTCTTCTCCATCGTGAGAGAAACATTTAGTCGATGATCCCCGAGAGGACCCTTGTTTGATGAATAATGGAAACGATTGATGTGTGACAAAATGTCATGACATTTACTGTGTGTGTGTGTGTGTGTGTGTGTGTGTGTGTGTGTGTGTGTGTGTGTGTGTGTGTGTGTGTGTGTGTGTGTGTGTGTGTGTGTGTGTGTGTGTGTGTGTGTGTGTGTGTGTGTGTGTGTGTGTGTGTGTGAGAGAGAGAGAAACAGCTGTCACAATACCCAGAAAATACCAGATAATGTCATGCATAAACATAACGGCCCGATCACAAACTACCAACAAAACACGTTTGTATAAATAAATATATATATATATATATATATATATATATATATATATATATATATATATATATATATATATACAAACACACACATATGTATATATGTATATATACATACATACATATATCTATATATATAATACACACATATGTATATATATATATATATATATATATATATATATGTATATATACATACACAAACACACACATATGTATTTATATATGTATATATGTATGTATGTATGTATGTATATCAATATAAACACAAACATATGTGTATATATGTATATATACATACATACATATATCTATATATATAACACACACATGTATATATATATCCATATATATATATCTATATATATATGCTATATACATACACAAACACACACATATGTATTTATATATGTATATATGTATGTATGTATGTATGTATATATATATTTTTTATATATAAATGTATGTAAATATGTATATTTATGTATCTGTATGTATACATGTATGTATATGTATATATATATACATAAATGTACTCTGTATATATATACATACATATATATGCATATATTTACATACATATATAAGTATGTTTACATACATACAGAGATATACATATACTGTATGTATATATATATATATATATATATATATATATATATGTGTGTGTGTATGTATATACATACATACAAACCCCGTTTCCATATGAGTTGGGAAATGCTGTTAGATGTAAATATAAACTGAATTGCAAATCATTTTCAAGCCATATTCAGTTGAATATGCTACAAAGACAACATATTTGATGTTCAAACTCATAAACATTTTTTTTTTGCAAATAATCATTAACTTTAGAATTTGATGCCAGCAACACGTGACAAAGAAGTTGGGAAAGGTGGCAATAAATACTGATAAAGTTGAGGAATGCTCATCAAACACTTATTTGGAACACCCCACTGGTGTGCAGGCTAATTGGGAACAGGTGGGTGCCATGATTGGCTATAAAAACAGCTTCTATGAAATGCTAAGTAATTCACAAACAAGGATGGGGCGAGGGTCACCCATTTCTAAGCAAATTGTCGAACTGTTTTAGAACATTTCTCAACGAGCTATTGCAAAGAATTTAGGGATTTTACTATCTACAGTCTGTAAAATCATCAAAATGTTGAGAGAATCTATACAAATCACTGCACACAAGCGATGATATTATGGACCTTTGATCACTCAGATGGTATTGCATTAAAAAACGACATCAGTGAGTAAAGAATATCACCACATGGGCTCAGGAACACTTCATAAAACCACTGTCAGTAACTACAGTTGGTCGCTACATCTGTAAGTGCAAGTTAAAACTCGGCCATGCAAAGCAAAACCCATTTATCAACAACACCCAGGAACGCCGCCAAGCTCATGTAAGATGGACTGATGCAAAGTGGAAAAGTGTTCTGTAGTTTGACAAGTCCACATTTCAAATAATATTTGGAAACTGTGGACGTGGTGTCGTCCGGAACAAAGAGGAAAATAACCATTTGGATTGTTTTAGGCGCAGAGTTCAAAAGCCAGCATGTGTGATGGTATGGGGGTGCATTAGTGGCCAAGGCATGGGTAACTTACACATCTGTGAAGGCACCATTAATGCTGAAAGGTACATACAGGTTTTGGAGCAACATATGTTGTCATCCAAGCAACGTTATCATGGACGCCCCTGCTTATTTCAGCAAGACAAGTGTTACAACAGCGTGGCTTTGTAGTAAAAGAATGCGGGTACTTTCCTGGCCCGCCTGCAGTCCAGACCTGTCTCCCATGGAAAATGTGTGGCGCATTATGAAGCGTAAAATACGACAGCGGAGACCCCGGACTGTTGAAGGACTGAAGCTCTACATAAAACAAGAATGGGAAAGAATTCCACTTTCAAAGCTTCAACAATTAGTTTCCTCAGTTCCCAAACCTTTATTGAGTGTTGTTGATAGAAAATGTGATGTAACACAGTGGTGAACATGCCCTTTCCCAACTACTTTGGCACGTGTTGCAGACATGAAATTCTAAGTTAATTATTATTTGCAAAAAAAAAAAAAAAAAAATATATATATATATATATATATGTATGTATGTACATTCTATATATACATATGCACAGTGGGTATATATGTATGCATATACACACATAAATGTGTATACATCTATATATGTATAAATATAAATATATGTATGTACATATACGCACATAAATGTGTATATGTGTATTTAAATATGTATATATACATATATACACATTTATGTGTGTATATGAATGTATATATGTATGTACAGTATATATACATACATATATATATGTATGTATATATGTACAAAATGTAGACTCTTGATTGACATGTCATTGAAAGATGGATAATGTGTACCGTGGCTGTTCCCAATAAGTCGACCCTCCCATAGCCAATCCAAAATACTAAAAGTGCTCAATGGTGGTCACAATAAAACACCATGTAAATAAAACACCATGTAAAAGCTACACCGTGTAAATGAACGGCGAGTGAAAGAAAAGTGAAACAAACCTGGTCAGTCGTCAGGCAGCACACAAACAAACACAATCCATCTTCTTGTCTTCTCGTCCTCTGTCCACACACACACACTCTCTTTCATCTCTCTCTCTCTCTCTCTCTCTCTCTCTCTCTCTCTCTCTCTCTCTCTCTCCCTCTCTCTCTCTCTGTCTCATCACCACACACACACATATATACACACTCTTTAGGTGATCGATGATGAGTTTGATAAGCAGTGTGTGTGTGTGTGTGCGGGCGTTACACACACACACACACACACACACACACACACACACAAACACACACACACACACACACACACACACACACACACACACACACACAAACACACTGGTTATCATTTGGAATGGTGACCAAGTTTTTAATCATGACTTGTGGGGACCAGCACAGTGGGCACTACAGGTTGTGGAGGCATAAAAAAACGAGGTAAAATGGCCACTGCCTAGTTAACTCATACACGTCTTTAAATCTCTGGATTGATGAAGTAATGTGCTGTTCATACTTACTGGGGACCCTAGGGAAAAGAGTTCATATGGTTCATG
The DNA here is from genome assembly GCF_033978795.1 of Nerophis ophidion. Classification (NCBI taxonomy): domain Eukaryota; kingdom Metazoa; phylum Chordata; class Actinopteri; order Syngnathiformes; family Syngnathidae; genus Nerophis; species Nerophis ophidion. Next base: position 4,610,041 of record NC_084614.1, read on the forward strand.
GGGACCAAATTGTCAAGTTCAAACACTGATGACATCTATTAAACAAGACAAGAAGCAAAGAATCGAAACAGAGACAGAATTCAATTTGGCTCAGTGAGGAGAAACGTATACGTTTGTACCCCTGTGCAGTGTCATTAGGCTTTGCCAAAAGATTGTACGCCTCCTGCTTTTGTTTGGACCTTCCCTGACCACGTGGCAACAGCTGTTTTCTAAGGGACGGGGTGGTTAACAGCCATCGCCTTTAAATTACAAAAAAGTTTAAAAGAAGAGGTCGGTTATAAAAATAAAAGTCGTAGAAAAACAGAAAAAAGAGGTTCATAAAAGAGTTCAAAAGAGCGGTGGCTGGAGGAGAGTCAGGCCCTGCTTCCTCTCCGCTTTGTAGGTCTTGGGTCAGGGCAATATCGTTCTGTTGATTACAATACATGAAAAAATGTATTGATACGCTGCCCGGATCATATTATGTTTAGGTTTTTGAGTCTTTTTGTATTATGTTCTGTTAGTGTTTGACTTCTTTAGTTCCTGGTTCTACTTGTTTAAGTCAGGGTCCACGTTAATCAATTCAGAGGTCCCCTAGAGCGATGTCCCCATACCGTCAGAGGTCCCCTAAAGGTGACTGTGTAAACAGAGCGATGTCCCCATACCGTCAGAGGTCCCCTAGAGCGATGTCCCCATACCGTCAGAAGTCCTCTAAAGTTGACTGTGTACGGTATGCTCACCCCATACCGTCAGAGGTCCCCTAGAGCGAAGTCCCCATACCGTCAGAGGTCCCCTAAAGGCGAATGTGTAAACAGAGCGATGTCCCCATACCGTCCGAGGTCCCCTAGAGCGATGTCCCCATACTGTCAGAGGTCCCCTAAAGGTGACTGTGTAAACAGAGCGATGTCTCCATACCGTCAGAGGTCCCCTAGAGCGATGTCCCCATACCGTCAGAAGTCCTCTAAAGTTGACTGTGTAAACAGAGCAGTGTCCCCATACCATCCGAGGTCCCCTAGAGCGACGCCCCCATACTGTCAGAGGTCCCTTAAAGGTGACTGTGTGAACAGAGCGATGTCCCCATACCGTCAGAGGTCCCCTAAAGGTGACTGTGTAAACAGAGCGATGTCCCCATACCGTCCGAGGTCCCCTAGAGCGATTTCCCCATCCTGTCAGAGGTCCCCTAAAGGTGACTGTGTAAACAAAGCGATGTCCCCATACCGTCAGAGGTCCTCATACCGTCCGAAGTTCCCTAAAGGTGACTGTGTGAACAGAGCGATGTCCCCATACCGTCAGAGGTCCCCTAAAGGCGACTGTGTAAACAGAGCGATGTCCCCATACCGTCCGAGGTCCCCTAGAGCGATTTCCCCATCCTGTCAGAGGTCCCCTAAAGGTGACTGTGTAAACAAAGCAATGTCCCCATACCGTCAGAGGTCCTCATACCGTCCGAAGTTCCCTAAAGGTGACTGTGTGAACAAAGCGATGTCCCCATACCGTCAGAGGTCCCCTAAAGGCGACTGTGTAAACAGAGCGATGTCCCTATACCGTCCGAGGTCCCCTAGAGCGATGTCCCCATACTGTCAGAGGTCCCCTAAAGGTGACTGTGTAAACAGAGCAATGTCCCCATACCGTCAGAAGTCCTCTAAAGTTGACTGTGTAAACAGAGCAGTGTCCCCATACCATCCGAGGTCCCCTAGAGCGAAGTCCCCATACCGTCAGAGGTCCCCTAAAGGTGACTGTGTAAACAGAGCGATGTCCCCATACCGTCAGAGGTCCCCTAGAGCGAAGTCCCCATACCGTCAGAGGTCCCTTAAAGGCGACTGTGTAAACAGAGCGATGTCCCCATACCGTCCGAGGTCCCCTAGAGCAAAGTCCCCATACCGTCAGAGGTCCCCTAAAGGTGACTGTGTAAACAGAGCGATGTCCCCATACCGTCAGAGGTCCCCCTAGAGCGATGTCCCCATACTGTCAGAAGTCCTCTAAAGTTGACTGTGTAAACAGAGCAGTGTCCCCATACCGTCCGATGTCCCCCTAGAGCGATGCACCCATACTGTCAGAGGTCCCCTAAAGGTGACTGTGTGAACAGAGCGATGTCCCCATACCGTCAGAGGTCCCCTAAAGGTGACTGTGTAAACAGAGCGATGTCCCCATACATTCCGAGGTCCCCTAGAGCGATTACCCCATCCTGTCAGAGGTCCCCTAAAGGTGATTGTGTAAACGAAGCGATGTCCCCATACCGTCAGAGGTCCTCATACCGTCCGAAGTTCCCTAAAGGTGAGTGTGTGAACAGAGCGATGTCCCCATACCGTCAGAGGTGCCCTAAAGGCGACTGTGTAAACAGAGCGATGTCCCCATACCGTCCGAGGTCCCCTAGAGTGATGCCCCCATACTGTCAGAGGTCCCCTAAAGGTGACTGTGTAAACAAAGCGATGTCCCCATACCGTCAGAGGTCCTCATACCGTCCGAAGTTCCCTAAAGGTGACTGTGTGAACAGAGCGATGTCCCCATACCGTCAGAGGTCCCCTAAAGGTGACTGTGTAAACAGAGCGATGTCCCCATACCGTCCGAGGTCCCCTAGAGCGATGTCCCCATACTGTCAGAGGTCCCCTAAAGGTGACTGTGTAAACAGAGCGATGTCCCCATACCGTCAGAGGTCCCCTAGAGCGATGTCCCCATACCATCAGAAGTCCTCTAAAGTTGACTGTGTAAACAGAGCAGTGTCCCCATACCATCCGAGGTCCCCTAGAGCGATGCCCCCATACTGTCAGAGGTCCCCTAAAGGTGACTGTGTGAACAGAGCGATGTCCCCATACCGTCAGAGGTCCCCTAAAGGTGACTGTGTAAACAGAGCGATGTCCCCATACCGTCCGAGGTCCCCTAGAGCGATTTCCCCATACTGTCAGAGGTCCCCTAAAGGTGACTGTAAACAAAGCGATATCCCCATACCGTCAGAGGTCCTCATACCGTCCGAAGTTCCCTAAAGGTGACTGTGTGAACAGAGCGATGTCCCCATACCGTCAGAGGTGCCCTAAAGGTGACTGTGTAAACAGAGCGATGTCCCAATACCATCAGAGGTCCCCTAGAGCGATGTCCCCATACCGTCCAAGGTCCCCTAAAGGTGACTGTGTAAATACAGCGATGTCCCCATACCGTCCGAGGTCCCCTAAAGGTGACTGTGTAAATAGAGCGATGTCCCCATTCCTTCAGAGGTCCCCTAGAGCGATGTCCCCATACATCAGAGGTCCCCTAGAGCGATGTTCCCATACCGTCCGAAGTTCCCTAAAAGTGACTGTGTAAACAAAGCGATGTCCCCATACCGTCAGAGGTCCCCATACCGTCCGAAGTTCCCTAAAGGTGACTGTGTAAACAGAGCAGTGTCCCCATACCGTCCGAGGTCTCCTAGAGCGATGACCCCATACATCAGAGGTCCCCTAGAGCGATGTCCCCATACCGTCAGAGGTCCCCTAAAGGTGACTGTGTAAACAGAGCGATGTCCCCATACCGTCCGAGGTCCCCTAGAGCGATTTCCCCATACTGTCAGAGGTCCCCTAAAGGTGACTGTAAACAAAGCGATATCCCCATACCGTCAGAGGTCCTCATACCGTCCGAAGTTCCCTAAAGGTGACTGTGTGAACAGAGCGATGTCCCCATACCGTCAGAGGTCCCCTAAAGGTGACTGTGTAAACAGAGCGATGTCCCCATACTATCAGAGGTCCCCTAGAGCGATGTCCCCATACCGTCCAAGGTCCCCTAAAGGTGACTGTGTAAATACAGCGATGTCCCCATACCGTCCGAGGTCCCCTAAAGGTGACTGTGTAAACAGAGCGATGTCCCCATACATCAGAGGTCCCCTAGAGCGATGTTCCCATACCGTCCGAAGTTCCCTAAAAGTGACTGTGTAAACAAAGCGATGTCCCCATACCGTCAGAGGTCCCCATACCGTCCGAAGTTCCCTAAAGGTGACTGTGTAAACAGAGCAGTGTCCCCAAACCGTCTGAGGTCTCCTAGAGCGATGACCCCATACACCAGAGGTCCCCTAGACGGTGTCCCCATACCGTGCGAAGTTCCCTAAATGTGACTGTGTAAACAAAGCGATGTCCCCATATCGTCAGAAGTCCCCTAAAGGTGAATGTGTAAACGGAGCAATGTCCCCATACCGTCAGAGGTCCCCTAGAGCGATGACCCCATACATCAGAGGTCCCCTAGAGCGATGTCCCCATACCGTCCGAAGTTCCCTAAAGGTGACTGTGTAAACAAATCGATGTCCCCATACCGTCAGAGGTCCCCATACCGTCCGAAGTTCCCTAAAGGTGACTGTGTAAACACAGCGATGTCCCCATTAAATCAGCCAGAACACACACACACACACACACACACACACACACACACACACACACACACACAGAAAAAGGACAGGGCGGCTGACAGACGCGTACTTGTCCAGAATAACAATGAGACTAATGGCAAACAGATGGCAGCGCCCCCCTTCAAAATAAAAGTTCCCCTGTGACAAAATGGTCATAGTGAGACATCTTAGCTTCAATTGAACATCTCTGCAATAACAAAAATAGATTTAGTGGCACTTTCCTCAATTCAGGCAACGGCGACGTCCCATTTGCTTTGAATATTTAAATATATGAATAATTTATCTATTTATTGGAAATATTTCTGTGTGTACCTTAAAATGCAAAATATATGAGGCAGGGAAAGAAAAAAAAAATAGTTTGAAGACATTAATAATTCCTGTCTTCTGCAGCTCAGGCGGCAGGAGAAGGTAACTCATGCTAAAGCTATCCTGTAAAATTGAAAATTGATGAAAAATTAAAATGCTGATTAAAATAATTTCCTGAATAGATCACCTGATAAATAGTTCCACATTTTGACATAACAAGATGGTTCAAAGATGTCTCTGACGGTGTCAATGACAGCTGCGCATTATTATCCTTAATTAAAGGCAGATTTTCTGCAATAAAAAGTGACTTTTTAATTGTTTGACGTGGAAATAAAGGAGCGATCCTGCCCTCTAGCGGATATTTTGGGCGCTGCAGGCCTTGTCATTTATTAAAGTTAAAGTTATTATTATTAGTTGTCATTTAAACGTCTCAATGATCTTCTTATACGCCATAAAACGTGACATCTACGTGGGACAACGCGAAAAGTCGTGTGGTGGATTGTTTTAAGTCGATATTGAAATTAAAACATGTCTAAAAATGCTCCGTTGTTTCATGTACCGGCCTAGCACGGTCACGTGACGGACCTGTAAGCCCCGCCCACCCCGCTGATGATTTATTTTTACCTTTATTTTTTTTTTTTTTTTTGACGCTGGCGTATTTACCGAACAGTGCTTACTAGTCTTAACTTATATTCTTTTAGGTCGATATTAAAGTTAAAATATATTTTTAAAAAATGCTATATTGTTGAGTTTACCGGCGTACATGATCACGTGACCAACAATATCGACCCCGCCCACCCGGCTGATGAGCGTTTATTTATTTATTTATTTATTTTAATTCGACAACTCATGGTGTGTTTACACAACAGTTCATATTAGTCTTATTTTAAATAATTTTTGGTCGATATTCCAGTTAAAATACTTTTTTATATTGTTCAGTTTACCCGGCGTAGTTTGGTCACGTGACCCACCCCGCTGACGACCGTTTACTTATTTTTTTATTTTTTATTTTTTTACACTTGCCGGCGTATTTACACAACAGTACATACTAGTCCTATTTTAGATGATTTTAAATAAAGTTTTTTAAATTTTTTATATCGTTTAGTTTTTACCGGCATAGCTTGGTCACGTGCCCAACAAAATAGACCCCGCCCCCGTGTTGATGACAGCTTATTTATTCATTTATTTTTTTTTCTACACTAGCTGGTGTATTTATTTACACAACAGTACATACTAGTATTATTTTAAATGATTTTAGGTCGATATTGAAGTTAAAATATGTATATTTTTATATTGTTTAGTTTACCGGCGCAGCATGGTCACGTGACCAACAATATAAACCCCGCCCACCCCGCCATTGACCGTTTACCTATTTTATTTTTTATTTTTTTTTTATTTCTTTACACTTGCTGGCGTAATTACAGCAAGATAATCTTTTATTCATCCCACTGTGGGAAAATTTTGCAGGTATACTCATGAGCGTTGAATATTTCCTTACTTGACGAATGATTCCTGTTAGCATGCTAATGTTAATATGCTAACTTTTTTCAGCTACTTCTGTAGATATACACCTCAGTCATATTTTGGTACTTGATGCATGCTAACGTTAGCAGGTTAGCATTTAAAAAAAAATCAGATACACAGCTTAGAGTGACATATTTTGGTGCCTGACACATTTTACAGTTAGCATTTTAGCATGCTAACATTAACATGCCTGATTTTGTTGTAGCTAAGATGATATTTTATTCATCCCACAGTGCGGAAATTTAGCAGGTACACACCTGAGCCTCAAATATTTTGTTACTTGACGAATGATACCTGTTAGCATGCTAATGTTAATATGCTAAATTTTTTCAGCTACTTCTGTAGATATACACCTCAGTCCTATTTTGGTACTTGATGCGTGGCCAGCATTTTTAAACATTGTTTTTCAGGTACGCACCTCAGAGTTACATATTTTGTTACTCAACGCATGTTATAGTTAGCATTTTAGCATGCTAACATTAACATGCCCGATTTTTTTGTCGCTAAGATAATCTTTTATTTATCCAGCAGCGAGGAAATTTAGCAGGTACACACCTGAGCGTTGAATGTTTTGTTACTTGACAAATGATACCTGTTAGCATGCTAATGTTAACATGCTAGCTTTTTTTCAGCTACTTCTGTAGATATACACCTCAGTCATCTTTTGGTACTTGATGCATGGCCAGCATTTTGAAACAATCTTTTTCAGGTACGCACCACGGAGTAATATATTTTGTTACTTAATGCATGTTATAGTTAGCATTGTAGCATGCTAACATTACCATGCCTGATTTTTTTTTTTTTTTTTGTAACTAAGATAATATTTTATTCATCCCACAGTGGGGCATAAAAAAAAAAAAAAAAATCAGGTCAACAGCTTTGAGTGACATATTTTGGTTCCTGCCGCATGTTACAGTTAGCATTTTAGCATGCTACCATATTACACTTAATTTTTTTTTTTTTAGCAAATTAAGTGTAATATATTTTGTAATAACACTCAATTGAAACATTCCATTGTTAGCGTGTCAACTTAGTTCCTGTAAGGCAGAATGAAATGCAATCTTCAATGTGAGGCTTTTATTGTGAAAGCAGGAAGTGACGTGCAGGAGGTGCGGCAGGTGGAGAGAAGTATGTAAATATGACTCACATGCCAAGAGCACATTTTAGTGAGCAGCAGGCATTTAAGTCAGACGGTCTTCTTTTTTTAACTCCCAGGTGGAATTTTGTGGCGCTTTTATTTTTCCGGCAGGAAGTCAACTTCTTGTAGTCAAGGTGAGTCAAAATTGTTTTATTTTGTTGACTTGTGGATTCCTGATAAGCCTACTAACACTAAGACTCGACTTCTTCTCGTGGAAGATGTTTGACATCATTGCTGAGCAGGCGACCTCAGGCGTTCTGGTCCTGCAGGTTAAACTGGAACACCTCAACTCACCTGCGTGCACCTGTACACCTGCGTGCACCTGTTTACATGTTGTCTTCTTATTTTGTTCTGCCTTTACGTAACATTCATCTTTATATTGTACTAGTACACAACTCATCATGTTTGTATGTAGGATACTGTTTCTTATTTTGTTCTACCTTTACGTAACATTCATCTTTATATTGTACTAGTACACAAGTCATCATGTTTGTATGTAGGATACTATTTATTTTGTTCTACCTTTACATAACATTCATCTTTATATTGTTATTATATTGTTTACATCCTCTGTACATTACATTCATCTTTATACTGCACTAGTACACAAGTCATCATGTTTTTATGTATACACTTACAGTACTAGTACAGAAGCAATCATATTATTATGTAGCATGCTGTATTAGTATACAGTACTAGTACAGAAGTAAAAGTAAATATTTATACGTAGGATACTGTAGCAGATCAAAAGTAGAAGAAATCAATATTTGTATGTAGTATACAGTAGTAGTAGATAAGTAATACATATTTGTATGTAGTATACAGTAGTAGTGGATAAGTAATACATATTTGTATGTAGTATACAGTAGTAGTATACAGTAGAAGTGTATGTGAATACATGTTTTTATACAGTAGTAGGACAGAGGTAATAAATACTTGTATGTAGTATACAGTAGTAGTAATAAATACTGGTATTTAGTACACAGCAGTAGTTATACATACTAGTACAATATGTAGCACATAGTGGTTGTACACAGTAGTAGTAATAAATACATGTATGTAGTACACAGTAGTAGTACACAGTAGTCATAATAAATACTAGTATGTAGTACACAGTAGTAGTACTAAATAGTTGTATGTAGTACACAGTAGTATTACACATTAGTGGTAATAAATACATGTATTTAATACAGAGTAATAGTACACAATAGTAGTAATAAATACATTTATACTCAGTGTAGAGTAGTAGTACACAGTAGTAGTAATAAATACATGTTTTAGTACAGAGTAGTAGTGCACAGTAGTAGGAATAAATACATGTATGTAGTACACAGTAGTAGTACACAGTGGTAGTACCCAGTAGTAGCAATAAATACATGTATGTTGTATACAGAAGTAGTAATAAATACTAGTATGTAGTACACAATAGTAGCATTAAATACATGTATTTAGGTCACAGTAGTAGTACACAGTAGTAGTAATACATACTAGTATGTAGTACACAGTAGTAGTAAAAATACTAGTATGTAGTTCACAGTAGTAGTAGTATGTATCACACAGTAGTAGTACACAGTAGTAGTAATCAATACATGTATGTAGTACACAATAGTAGCACTAAATACATGTATTTAGGTCACAGTAGTAGTACACAGTAGTAGTAATACATACTAGTATGTAGTAGTAATAAATACTAGTATGTAGTACACAGTAGTAGTAGTATTTATTACACAGTAGTATTACACAGTAGTAGTAATCAATACATGTATGTAGTAGACAGTAGTAGTATAGCGTAGTAGTAATAAATACTAGCATATAGTACACAGTAGTAGTAATAAATACATGTACATAGTACACAGTAGTAGTACACAGTAGCAGTAATAATACATACTAGTATGTAGTACACAGCAGTAGTAATAAATACATATCCGTACCACATAGTAGCTGTTCACAGAAGTAGTTATAAATACATGTATGTAGTTCACAGTAGTAGTAATAAATACATGTATGTAGTACACAGTAGTATTACACAGTAGTAGTACATAGTAGTAGTAATAAAAACTTGCATGTTGTACACAGTAGTAGTAGTAATAAATACTAATATGTAGTATACAGTTGTAGTAATAAATACATGTATGTAGTACACAGTAGTAGTACACAGTAGTAGTAATAAATAGTAGTAGTATGTATTACACAGTAGTAAATACTAGTATGTAGTACACAGTAGTAGTAGTATGTATTACACAGTAGTATTACACAGTAGTGGTAATCAATACATGTATGTAGTACACAATAGTAGCACTAAATACATGTATTTAGGTCACAGTAGTAGTACACAGTAGTAGTAATACATACTAGTATGTAGTACACAGTAGTAGTAATAAATACATGTATGGAGTACACAGTAGTAGTACATCCCTCTATCCATTTTCTTCCGCTTAGTAGTAGTACACAGTAGTAGTAATAAATACATGTATTTAGTACATAGTAGTTCACAGAAGTAGTAATAAATACATGTATGTAGTTCACAGTAGTAGTAATAAATACATGTATATAGTACACAGTAGTAGTACACAGTAATAGTAATAAATACTAATATGTAATATACAGTTGTAGTAATAAATACATGTATCTAGTACACAGTACTAGTACACAGTAGTAGTAATAAATACATGTATCTAGTACACAGTAGTAGTACACAGTAGTAGTAATGAATACATGTATGAAGTATACAGTAGTAGTACGTCCATCCATCCATCTTCTTCCGCTCAGTAGTAGTACACAGTAGTAGTAATAAATACATGTATGTAGTACACAGTAGTAGTACACAGTAGTAGTAATAAATACATGTATGTAGTACACAGTAGTAGTACACATTAGTAGTAATAAATACTAATGTGTAGTATACAGTTGTAGTAATAAATACATGTTTGTAGTACACATAGTGGTACACAGTAATAGTAATAATAAATACATGAATGTAGTACACAGTAGTAGTAGTAATAAATACTAGTGTGAAGTACACTGTAGTAGTACACAATAGTAGTAATAAATACTTGTATGTAATACACAATTGTAGTAGTAGTATGCAGTGCACAGTAGTAGTACACAGTAGTAGTTATCAGTACATGTATGTAGTACACAGTAGTAGTAGTAATATGTAGTACACAGTTGTAGTACACTGTAGTAGTAACACATACATGTATGTAGTACAGAGTAGTAGTACACAGTAGTAGTAATAAATACATGTATGTAGTACAGAGTAGTACTAATAAATACATGTATGTAGTACACAGTAGTAGTACAGAGTAGTAGTAATAAATACATGTATGTAGTACAGAGTAGTACACAGTAGTAGTAATAAATACATGTATGTAGTACACAGTAGTAATAATAAATACATGTATGTAGTACACAGTAGTAGTACAGATTAGTAGTAATAGATACATGTATTTAGTACACAGTAGTAGTACACAGTAGTAGTAATAAATACATGTATGTAGTACACAGTAGTAGTACACAGTTGTAGTACTAAATACTAGTAGTAGTAGTAGTAGACAGTAAATAGTGTTGTGTTTTGTGTCTAGCATGTCGGAGCCGGCAGAACTGCTGCTGATCAAGGACCAGTACGAGCTGGCCTTCCAGGTCCTGAGCCGGGGTGTGTCCCTGGAGGAGGGCGGTGACCGGGCCAAGGCGGAGGAGTACTACCTCAAGGGCCAGCAGCACCTCATGCACGGGCTGGGGGTGCCCACCTCGGGGCCCCGTCACCAGGGGCCCCTGTGGGACCGGGCCAGGGAGCTGCAGCGGCGGATGCAGGGCACCCTGGCCACCTTCAGCACCCACCTCTCCGGCCTGGACGCCTCGCACGCGCCCCCTGCTGGCCAGAGGCGGCGGCTGCTCATGGCGCTCACCCCCAGCCTCTACCCGCCGGTGCCCGCCCACAACCCCCTCCAGCACCTCTACCCCTCCATCCCTCCCGGCGCCGGCCCCCTCAACACGCTCCCGCCCCTCCCGGCCAGGAGAGCCCCGCCCGACATGTCCGAGCCCCCGGCCCAGGCCCAGGCCCAGGCTCTGCCCCCGGTCTACAGCCCGCAGCCCGCGGACGGACACCTCAGCCTGGCACACACCCCGGCACCGGGGGAGTGGAGCGGAGCCGAACTGGAGAACCGGAGCGAGCTGCTGCTGATCCCCTCGGGGGTGCAGATGTTCTTCGTGGCGCCCGGCGGGCAGGTGAGCGCCCTCTCCCAGCCCGGGTACCTCCGCATCGTTGCCTTCGACGCCCAGTCCCAGGACCCGGCCGGTGGACGCGGGCCGGTCTTTCTGGATGTGAGTACAAAACCAAATCTTTACTAGTTCCACTTCCTTTGTTCCACTTTTTAACACTGGATTGTGATTGGGCGGAACAAAAGAGGCCTTTGTTCCGCTCCACCACAATGGAGACGCTAACTGATGACTCAGCGTTCCTGTTGTGTTGGCGCCGGAGGGAGCGAACCTCACAGAGGCCGTTATTGACCCCCCGGAATCTGACCTGGAGAAGTTAGCATATGTTTAAGATGGCGCCAAGTATCGAAAGTCATAATTTTTAGGTATAAATGAATGAAGTTAGCAAAAATGCTAGCATAAAACCTTAGCATGCTAATGTAGAATACATTAGCTTATTTCCAAAACGGCGCCGGGTATCAAAAGACTACCAAGCTAACAGGAAGTATTCTGATAGCAAGCTAACAGGAAGTACCCTGGTAACATGTTTGGTAGCAAGCTAACAGGAAGTACGCTCGTAGCATGTTTGATAGCAAGCTAACAGGAAGTACTCTGGTACCAAGCTAACAGGAAGTACGCTGGTAGAATGCTTGGTAGCAAGCTAACAGGAAGTATGCTGGTAGCATGTTTGGTAGCAAGCTAACAGCAAGTACTCTGGTAGCATGTTTGGTAGCTTTCTAACAGGAAGTACTCTGGTACCAAGCTAACAGGAAGTAGTGAGGTAGGAAGCTACCAGGAAGTAGTAAGGTAGAAAGCTAACAGGAAGTACTCTTGTAGCAAGCTAACAGGAAGTAGTGAGGTAGCTTGCTAACAGGAAGTAGTGAGGTTGCAAGCTAACAGGAAGTACTCTGGTAGCAAGCTAACGGGAAGTATTCTGGTAGCATGTTTGGTAACAAGCTAACAGGAAGTAGTGAGGTAGCAAGCTTATAGGAAGTACTCTGGTAGAAAGCTAACAAGAAGTCTTCTGGTAGCATGTTTGGTAGCAAGCTAACAGGAAGTACCTTAGTAGCATGTTTCGTAGAAAGCTAACAGGAAGTAACCTGGTAGCAAGTTTCGTAACAAGCTAACAGGAAGTACGCTCGTAGCATGTTTGGTAGCAAGCTAACTGGAAGTACTCTGGTAGCATGTTTGGCAGCACGCAAACAGAAAGTACTGAGGCAGCATGCCAACAGGAAGTAGTGAGGTAGCATGCTAACAGGAAGTAGTGAGGTAGAAAGCTAACAGGAAGTAGTGAGGTAGCAAACCAAAAGGAAGTACGATCATAGCATGTTTGATAGCAACTAACAGGAAGTACTCTGGTACCAAGCTAACAGGAAGTACGCTGGTAGCATGCTTGGTAGCAAGCTAACAGGAAGTATGCTGGTAGCATGTTTGGTAGCAAGCTAACAGCAAGTACTCTGGTGGCATGTTTGGTAGCTTTCTAACAGGAAGTACTCTGGTACCAAGCTAACAGGAAATAGTGAGGTAGGAAGCTACCAGGAAGTAGTAAGGTAGAAAGCTAACAGGAAGTAGTGAGGTAGCTTGCTAACAGGAAGTAGTGAGGTTGCAAGCTAACAGGAAGTACTCTGGTAGCAAGCTAACGGGAAGTATTCTGGTAGCATGTTTGGTAACAAGCTAACAGGAAGTAGCGAGGTAGCAAGCTTATAGGAAGTACTCTGGTAGAAAGCTAACAAGAAGTCTTCTGGTAGCATGTTTGGTAGCAAGCTAACAGGAAGTACCTTGGTAGCATGTTTCGTAGCAAGCTAACAGGAAGTAACCTGGTAGCAAGTTTCGTAACAAGCTAACAGGAAGTACACTCGTAGCATGTTTGGTAGCAAGTTAACTGGAAGTAATCTGGTAGCATGTTTGGCAGCACGCAAACCGAAAGTACTGAGGCAGCATGCCAACAGGAAGTAGTGAGGTAGCATGCTAACAGGAAGTAGTGAGGTAGAAAGCTAACAGGAAGTAGTGAGGTAGCAAACCAAAAGGAAGTACGATCATAGCATGTTTGGTAGCAAGCTAACTGGAAGTACTCTGGTAGAAAGCTAACAGGAAGTACTCTGGCAGCAAGCTAACAGGAAGTACCCTGGTAGCATGTTTCGTAGCAAGCTAACAGGAAGTAACTCTGTAGCAAGTTTCGTAGCAAGCTTACAGGAATTACGCCCGTAACATGTTTGGTAGCAAGCTAACAGGAAGTACTCTGGTAGCATGTTTGGCAGCACGCAAACAGAAAGTACTGAGGTAGCATGCCAACAGGAAGTAGTGAGGTAGCATGCTAACAGGAAGTAGTGAGGTAGCATGCCAACAGGAAGTAGTGAGGTAGCAAACCAACAGGAAGTAGTGAGGTAGCAAGCTAACAGGAAGTAGTGAGGTAGCAAGCTAACAGGAAGTAGTGAGGTAGCAAGCTAACAGGAAGTAGTGAGGTAACAAGCTAACAGGAAGTAGTGAGGTAGCAAGCCAACAAGAAGAAGTGAGGTAGCAAACCAACAGGAAGTAGTGAGGTAGCATGGTAACAGGAAGTATTTGGTAGCAAGCTAACAGGAAGTATTCTGGTAGCATGTTTGGTAGCAAGCTAACAGGAAGTACTCTGGTAGCATGTTTGGTAGCAAGCTAAGGGGAAATACTCTGGTAGAAAGCTAACAGGAAGTACTCTGGTAGCAAGCTAACAGGAAGTACTCTGGTAGCATGTTTGGTAGCAAGCTAAGGGGAAATACTCTGGTAGAAAGCTAACAGGAAGTACTCTGGTAGCAAGCTAACAGGAAGTACCCTGGTAGCATGTTTCGTAGCAAGCTAACTTGAAGTAACTCGGTAGCAAGTTTCGTAGCAAGCTTACAGGAATTACGCTCGTAGCATGTTTGGTAGCAAGCTAACAGAAAGTACTCTGGTAGCATGTTTGGCAGCACGCAAACAGAAAGTACTGAGGTAGCATGCCAACAGGAAGTAGTGAGGTAGCATGCTAGCAGGAAGTAGTGAGGTAGGAAGCTAACAGGAAGTAGTGAGGTAGCATGCTAACAGGAAGTAGTGAGGCAGCATGCTAACAGGACGTAGTGTGGTAGAAAGCCAACAGGAAGTAGTGAGGTAGCAACCCAACAGGAAGTAGTAAGGTAGCATGCTAACAGGAAGTAGTGAGGTAAAAAAGCTAACAGGAAGTATCTGGTAGCATGTTTGGTAGCAAGCTAACAGGAAGTACTCTGGTAGCAAGCTAACAGGAAGTATTCTGGTAGCATGTTTGGTAGCAAGCTTACAGGAAGTACTCTGGTAGCAAGCTAACAGGAAGTACACTGGTAGCAAGATAACAGGAAGTACCCTGGTAGCATGTTTTGTAGCAAGCTAACAGGAAGTAACCTGGTAGCAAGTTTCGTAGCAAACTAACAGGAAGTACTCTGGTAGCAAGCTAACAGGAAGTACCCTGGTAGCATGTTTCATAGCAAGCTAACTTGAAGTAACTCGGTAGCAAGTTTCGTAGCAAGCTTACAGGAATTACGCTCGTAGCATGTTTGGTAGCAAGCTAACAGAAAGTACTCTGGTAGCATGTTTGGCAGCACGCAAACAGAAAGTACTGAGGTAGCATGCCAACAGGAAGTAGTGAGGTAGCATGCTAACAGGAAGTAGTGAGGTAGGAAGCTAACAGGAAGTAGTGAGGTAGCATGCTAACAGGAAGTAGTGAGGCAGCATGCTAACAGGACGTAGTGAGGTAGAAAGCCAACAGGAAGTAGTGAGGTAGCAACCCAACAGGAAGTAGTAAGGTAGCATGCTAACAGGAAGTAGTGAGGTAAAAAAGCTAACAGGAAGTATCTGGGAGCATGTTTGGCAGCAAGCTAACAGGAAGTATTCTGGTAGCATGTTTGGTAGCAAGCTTACAGGAAGTACTCTGGTAGCAAGCTAACAGGAAGTACACTGGTAGCAAGCTAACAGGAAGTACGCTGGTAGCATGTTTCGTAGCAAGCTAACAGGAAGTAACTTGGTAGCAAGTTTCGTAGCAAGCTAACAGGAAGTACGCTCGTAGCATGTTTGGTAGCAAGCTAACTGTAAGTACTCTGGTAGCAAGCTAACAGGAAGTAACTCGGTAGCAAGTTTCGTAGCAAGCTTTCAGGAATTACGGTCGTAACATGTTTGGTAGCAAGCTAACAGGAAGTAGTGAGGTAGCATGCCAACAGGAAGTAGTGAGGTAGCATACCAACAGGAAGTAGTGAGGTAGCATGCTAACAGGAAGTAGTGAGGTATCATGCTAACAGGAAGTAGTGAGGTAGCAAGCTAACAGGAAGTAGTGATGCAGCCTGCTAAGAGTGTGTGTGTGTGTGTGTTACAGGTGTGTGGCTGGCTGTACCCCCTCAGCCCCTCCCTGCCGGTGCTGCTGGCCCCCTCCCACATCTTCATGTTCCCTGACACCTTGGCACCTGTGTCAGGTGCATTTGTGGGCGTGGTCTTGTCCTCCCAGCTGCCTGCTGAGGACCGGGACGTCTTCCATGACCTCATCAAGCAGCTGACGGACTTCAGGGTGCAGGTCAGCACACACACACACACACACACACACACACACACACACACACACACACACACACACACACACACTTGACCTGTGAACCCCGCAGAGTCCGGACGACGCGGGGTCAGGGGTCATCAGCCTGAGTGAGACGGTGCCCCTGGGTCCCCAGGTCATGTTGCCGGGGGCAACGGCAACGGTGAAGGAAAAAGCCCCGCTGCCCACCTGGAGTGAGAAGATGGGCGGGGGGATCTTGTCAGGTGAGACTCCACATTACACCTGTGCAGAGACCTCGTGACCTTTGACCCAGCTAACCCCGGGGATGACTTTTGAATCAATACGGGGCCAATTCCTGATACTGGTGCCCAACAGTATCAATTTGCTATACTTTTGTGCACATTTTTACATTTAATTGTAGAGATGGCGACATTTGAACCAATACGGGGCCAATTCCTGATACTGGTGCCCAACAGTATCAATTTAGTATACTTTTGTGCACATTAATACATTTAATTGTAGAGATGGTTACATTTGAACCAATACGGGGCCAATTCCTGATACCTGAGAATTGATACTGGTGCCCAACATTATCAATTTTGTTTACTTTTGTGCGCATTACTAAATGTTAATTATAGGGATGGTGACTGGTCACATTTGAACCAATACGGGGCCAATTTTCGATACCTGAGAATCAATACTGGTACTCAACAGTATCAATTTTGAAAAGGTTTGTGTGTATTAATAAATGTTAATAGTAGGGATGACCACTGTTCACATTTGAACCGATACCGTGCCAATTCCCGATACCGGTGCCCAACAGTATCAATTTGGTATACTTTTGTGCACATTAATACATTTAATTGTAGAGATGGCTACATTTGAACCAATACGGGGCCAATTCCCGACACCTGAGAATTGATACTGGTACCCGACATTATCAATTTTGTTTACTTTTGTGCGCATTACTAAATGTTAATTATAGGGATGGCGACTGGTCACATTTGAACCGATACGGGGCCAATTCCCGATACCTGAGAATTGATACTGGTACCCAACATTATCAATTTTGTTTACTTTCGTGCGCATTACTAAATGTTAATTATAGGGATGGCGACTGTTCACATTTGAACCGATACGGGGCCAATTCCCGATACATGAAAATTGATACTGGTACCCAACAGTATCAATTTTGTTTACTTTTGTGCGCATTACTAAATGTTAATTATAGGGATGGTGACTGGTCACATTTGAACCGATACCGTGCCAATTCCCGATACCGGTGCCTAACAGTATCAATTTGGTATACTTTTGTGCACATTAATACATTTAATTGTGGAGATGGCTACATTTGAACCAATCCGGGGCCAATTCCCGATACCTGAGAATTGATACTGGTACCCGACATTATCAATTTTGTTTACTTTTGTGCGCATTACTAAATGTTAATTATAGGGATGGCGACTGGTCACATTTGAACCGATACGGTGCCAATTCCCGATACATGAAAATTGATACTGGTACCCAACAGTATCAATTTTGTATACTTTTGTGCGCATTAATAATTGTTAATTGTAGGGATAGCGACACTCAACAGTATCAATTTTGAAAAGGTTTGTGTGTATTACTAAATGTTAATAGTAGGGATGACCACTGTTCACATTTGAACTGATACGGTGCCAATTCCCGATACCTTAGAGTCAATTTCTGGTACCCAACAGTATCAATTTTGTGTACTTTTGTGCGTATTAATAAATGTTCATTTATTTTAGGGATGACCACTGTTCACATTTGAACCGATACGGTGCCAATTCCCGATACCTTACAGTCAATTTTGGTACCCAACAGTATCAATTTTGTGTACTTTTGTGCGTATTAATAAATGTTCATTAATTGTAGGGATGGCGACTAATCACATTTGAACCAATACGGTGCCAATTCCCGATACGTGAGAATTGATACTGGTACCCAACAGTATCAATTTGGTATACTTTTGTGCGCATTAATACATTTAATTGTAGAGATGGCTACGTTTGAACCAATACGGGGCCAATTTCTGATACCTTAGAGTCAATTTTGGTACCCAACAGTATCAATTTTGTTTACTTTTGTGCGCATTACTAAATGTTAATTGTAGGGATGGCGACTGGTCACATTTGAACCGATACGGTGCCAATTCCCGATACGTGAGAATTGATACTGGTACTCAACAGTATCAATTTTGTATACTTTTGTGTGTATTAATAAATGTTAATAGTAGGGATGACCACTGTTCACATTTGAACCGATACGGTGCCAATTCCTGATACTTTAGAGTCAACTTTAGTACCCAACAGTATCAATTTTGTGTACTTTTGTGTGTATTAATAAATGTTGATTAATACTAGGGATGGCGACTGGTCACATTTGAACCGATACGGTGCCAATTCCCGATACCTGAGAATCGATACTGGTACCGTATAGTATCAATTTTGTAGACTTTTGTTTGTATTAATAAATGTTAATAGTAGGGATGACCACTGTTCACATTTGATCCGATACAGTGCCAATTCCCAATACTTGAGGATCTATACTGGTACCCAACAGTATCAATTGTCTATACTTTTGTGCACATTAATAATTGTTAATTGTAGGGATAGCGACGTTCAAACCAATACGGGGCCAATTCCCGATCCCTGAGAATCGATACTGGTACTCTACAGTATCAGTTTTGTATTTTTTTGTGCGCATTAATAAATGATAATAGTAAGGATGGCGATTGTTCACATTGGAATCGATACAGTGCCAATTATCGATACTGGAACGTAACAGTAT
This sequence comes from Nerophis ophidion, assembly GCF_033978795.1. Lineage (NCBI taxonomy): Eukaryota > Metazoa > Chordata > Actinopteri > Syngnathiformes > Syngnathidae > Nerophis > Nerophis ophidion. The sequence goes on from NC_084614.1 coordinate 4,628,878, forward strand.
CAATTTGGTTTACTTTTGTGTTTATTAATAAATGTAAATTGTACAGATGGCTACTGTTTACATTTGAACTGATACCGTGCCAGTTCCCGATACCGGAAAATCGATACTGGTACTCAACAGTATCAATGTTGTATACTTGTGTGCACTTTAATAAATTTAATTGTAGGCATGGCTACATTTGAACGAATACAGGGCCAATTCCCGATACCTGAGAATCGATGCTAGTACTCTACAATATCAATTTTGTATACTTTTGTGCACATTAATACATTTAATTGTAGAGATGTTTACATTTGAACCGATACGTTGCCAATTCCTGATACCTTAGTATCAATTTTGGTATCCAACAGTATCAATTTTGTTTACTTTTGTGTGTATTAACAAATGTTAATTGTAGGGATGGCTACTGTTCACATTTGAACTGATACGGTGCCAATTTTCGATCCCTCAGAATCGATACTGGTACTCAACAGTATCAATTTTTTATACTTTTGTGGGTTTTAATACATGTTAGTAGGAGAGATGGCAACTGTTCACATTTGAAACGATACGGTGCCAACTTTCTAATACATTAGATATGGATACTGGTACCCAGAAGCATCAATTTGTGCCAATTCCCAATACTGGTACTCAACAGTATCAATTTTGTATACTTTTGTTTTACATTAATACATTTAATTGTAGGGATGGCGACTGGTCACATATGAACCGATACAGTGCCAGTTCCCGATACCTGAAAATTGATACTAGTACTCAACAGTATCATTTTTGAAAAGGTTTATGTGTATTATTGATGTCAATAGTAAGGATTACCACTGTTCACATTTGAACCGATACGGTGCCAATTTCCGATACCTTAGAATCAATTTTGGTACCCAACAGTATCAATTTTGTATACTTTTGTGCGTATTAATAAATGTTCATTAATTGTAGGGATGGCGACTGGTCACATTTGAACCGATATGGTGCCAATTCCTGATACCTGAGAAACGATACTAGTACTATACAATATCAATTTTGTATACATATGTGCACATTAATACATTTCATTGTAGAGATGGCTGCATTAGAACCAATACGGGACCAGTTCCCGATACCTGAAAATCGATACTGGTAGTCCACAGTATCATTTTTGTATACTTTTGTGCACATTAATAAATATTAATTGTAGGGATGGCGACCTTTGAACGAATACGGGACCAATTCCCCACACCTAAAATCGATACTGGTACCAAACAGTATCAATTTTGTATCTTTTTGTGCCCATTCATAAATGTTACTAGCTCCTGTTCACATTTGAACCGATACGGTGACAATTCCCGATACCTGAGAATCAATAATGGTACCGAACAGTATCAATTTTGTATACTTTTGTGCGCATTAATAAATGTTAATAGTAGTGATGGTTAAAATTTGAACCGATACGGTGTCGAATTCCTGATACCTTACATGTAGATACTGGTACCCAGCAGTATCAATTTCTGCCAATTCCCGATACTGGTACGCAACAGTATCAATTTAGTATACTTTTGTGCGCATTAATACATTTAATTGTAGAGATGGCTACATTTGAACCAATACGGGGCCAATTCCCGATACCTGAGAATTGATACTGGTGCCCGACATTATCAATTTTGTTTACTTTTGTGCGCATTACTAAATGTTAATTATAGGGATGGTGACTGGTCACATTTGAACCGATACGGGGCCAATTCCCGATACATGAAAATTGATACTGGTACCCAACAGTATCAATTTTGTATACTTTTGTGCGCATTAATAATTGTTAATTGTAGGGATAGCGACATTTGAACCAATACGGGGCCAATTCTCGATACCTGAGAATCAATACTGGTACTCAACAGTATCAATTTTGAAAAGGTTTGTGTGTATTAATAAATGTTAATAGTAAGGATGACCACTGTTCACATTTGAACCGATACGGTGCCAATTTCCGATACCTTAGAATCAATTTTGGTACCCAACAGTATCAATTTTGTATACTTTTGTGCGTATTAATAAATGTTAATAAATTGTAGGGATGGCGACTGGTCACATTTGAACCAATACGGTGCCAATTCCTGATACCTGAGAATCGATACCGGTACTATACAATATCAATTTTGTATACATATGTGCCCATTAATACATTTAATTGTAGAGATGGCTGCATTACAACCAATACGGGACCAGTTCCCGATATCTGAAAATCGATACTGGTAGTGAACAGTATCAATTTTGTATACTTTTGTGCACATTAATAAATACTAATTGTAGGGATGGCGACATTTGAACCAATACGGGACCAATTCCCCACACCTAAAATCGATACCGGTACCCAACAGTATCAATTTTGTATCGGTTTGTGCCCATTCATAATTGTTACTAGCTCCTGTTCACATTTGAACCGATACGGTGACAATTCCCGATACCTGAGAATCAATAATGGTACCGAACAGTATCAATTTTGTATACTTTTGTCCGCATAAATAAATGTTAATAGCAGCAATGGCGATGGTTAAAATTTGAACCGATACGGTGTCGAATTCCTGATACCTTACATGCAGATACAGGCACCCAGCAGTATCAATTTCTGTCAATTCCCAATTCTGGTACTCAACAATATCAATTTAGTATACTTTTCTGCGCATTAGTAGATGTTAATTGTACGGATGGCTACTGGTCACATTTGAACCGATACGGTGCCAGTTCCCGATACCTGAGCATCGACTCACTCGAGGGCGCCATCCACTGACCTCTTCTTCTCTGCAGGGGCGACCGTGTTGGGTCAGGAGGTGGTCCGAGGGGCGGAGGCCACCACCAGGGCCATCAACCAGGGGGCGCTGAAGATCCGGGCCCGCCTCTCGCCCCAAGAAACGCCCTCTGAGGTCAGCCCGCACCTCACCAGGAGCCTGAATGTGGCCAAACAGGCCACAGAGGGCGCCAAGCGCGTCAGTCAGTTCTTAGGTACGTGGTCAGTTCTTAGGTACATGGTCAGTTCTTAGGTACGTGGTCAGTTCTTAGGTACGTAGTCAGTTTTTAGGTACGTAGTCAGTTCTTAAGTACGTAGTCAGTTCTTAGGTACGTGGTCAGTTTTTAGGTACGTGGTCAATTCTTAGGTACGTAGTAGGTTCTTATGTACGTAGTCAGTTCCTAGGTACATGGTCAGTTCTTAGGTATGTGGTTAGTTCCTAGGTACGTAGTCAGTTCTTAGGTACGTGGTCAGTTCCTAGGTACGTAGTCAGTTCTTAGGTACGTGGTCAGTTCTTAGGTACGTGGTCAGTTCTTAGGTACGTAGTCAGTTTTTAGGTACGTAGTCAGTTCTTAGGTATGTGGTCAGTTCTTAGGTACGTGGTCAGTTCTTAGGTACGTAGTCAGTTTTTAGGTACGTAGTCAGTTCTTAAGTACGTAGTCAGTTCTTAGGTACGTGGTCAGTTTTTAGGTACGTGGTCAGTTCTTAGGTACGTGGTCAGTTCTTAGGTACGTGGTCAGTTTTTAGGTACGTGGTCAGTTCTTAGGTACGTGGTCAGTTCTTAGGTACATAGTCAGTTCTTAGGTACGTGGTCAGTATCTAGGTACGTAGTCAGTTCTTAGGTATGTGGTCAGTTCTTAGGTACGTGGTCAGTTCCTAGGTACGTAGTCAGTTCTTAGGTACGTGGTCAGTTCTTAGGTACGTGGTCAGTTCTTAGGTACGTAGTCAGTTTTTAGGTACGTAGTCAGTTCTTAGGTACGTGGTCAGTTCTTAGGTACGTAGTAGGTTCTTATGTACGTAGTCAGTTCCTAGGTACATGGTCAGTTCTTAGGTATGTGGTTAGTTCCTAGGTACTTGGTCAGTTCTTAGGTACGTGGTCAGTTCCTAGGTACGTAGTCAGTTCTTAGGTACGTGGTCAGTTCTTAGGTACGTGGTCAGTTCTTAGGTACGTAGTCAGTTTTTAGGTACGTAGTCAGTTCTTAGGTACGTGGTCAGTATCTAGGTACGTAGTCAGTTCTTAGGTATGTGGTCAGTTCTTAGGTACGTGGTCAGTTCCTAGGTACGTAGTCAGTTCTTAGGTACGTAGTAGGTTCTTATGTACGTAGTCAGTTCCTAGGTACATGGTCAGTTCTTAGGTATGTGGTTAGTTCCTAGGTACGTGGTCAGTTCTTAGGTACGTGGTCAGTTCCTAGGTACGTAGTCAGTTCTTAGGTACGTGGTCAGTTCTTAGGTACGTGGTCAGTTCTTAGGTACGTAGTCAGTTTTTAGGTACGTAGTCAGTTCTTAGGTACGTGGTCAGTATCTAGGTACGTAGTCAGTTCTTAGGTATGTGGTCAGTTCTTAGGTACGTGGTCAGTTCCTAGGTACGTAGTCAGTTCTTAGGTACGTGGTCAGTTCTTAGGTACATGGTCAGTTCTTAGGTACGTAGTCAGTTTTTAGGTACGTAGTCAGTTCTTAGGTACGTAGTAGGTTCTTATGTACGTAGTCAGTTCCTAGGTACATCGTCAGTTCTTAGGTACGTGGTCAGTATCTAGGTACGTAGTCAGTTCTTAGGTATGTGGTCAGTTCTTAGGTACGTGGTCAGTTCCTAGGTACGTAGTCAGTTCTTAGGTACGTGGTCAGTTCTTAGGTACATGGTCAGTTCTTAGGTACGTAGTCAGTTTTTAGGTACGTAGTCAGTTCTTAGGTACGTGGTCAGTTCTTAGGTACGTAGTAGGTTCTTATGTACGTAGTCAGTTCCTAGGTACATCGTCAGTTCTTAGGTATGTGGTTAGTTCCTAGGTACGTAGTCAGTTCTTAGGTACGTGGTCAGTTCCTAGGTACGTAGTCAGTTCTTAGGTACGTGGTCAGTTCTTAGGTACGTGGTCAGTTCTTAGGTACGTAGTCAGTTTTTAGGTACGTAGTCAGTTCTTAGGTACGTGGTCAGTTCTTAGGTACGTAGTAGGTTCTTATGTACGTAGTCAGTTCCTAGGTACATGGTCAGCTCTTAGGTATGTGGTTAGTTCCTAGGTACGTGGTCAGTTCCTAGGTACGCAGTCAGTTTTTAGGTACGTAGTCAGTTCCTATGTACGTGGTCAGTTCTTAGGTACGTGGTCAGTTCCTAGGTACGTGGTCAGTTCTTAGGTACGTGGTCAGTTCTTAGGTACGTGGTCAGTTCTTAGGTACGTGGTCAGTTCTTAGGTACTAGGTCAGTTCTTAGGTACGTAGTCAGTTCTTAGGTACGTATTTAGTTCTTAGGTACGTGGTCAGTTCCTAGGTACGTAGTCAGTTTCTAGGTACGTGGTCAGTTCTTAGGTACGTGGTCAGTTCCTAGGTACGTAGTCAGTTCTTAGGTACGTAGTCAGTTCTTAGGTACGTGGTCAGTTCCTAGGTACGTGGTCAGTTCTTAGGTACGTAGTCAGTTCTTAAGTACGTGGTCAGTTCCTAGGTACGTAGTCAGTTCTTAGGTACGTGGTCAGTTCTTAGGTACGTGGTCAGTTCTTAGGTACGTGGTCAGTTCCTAGGTACGTGGTCAGTTCTTAGGTAGGTGGTCAGTTCAAAGGTACGTGGTCAGTTCCTAGGTACGTAGTCAGTTCTTAAGTACGTGGTCAGTTCCTAGGTACGTAGTCAGTTCTTAGGTACGTGGTCAGTTCTTAGGTACGTGGTCAGTTCCTAGGTATGTGGTCAGTTTCGAGGTAGGTGGTTAGTTTCTAGGTATGTGGTCAGGTCCTAAGTACGTGGTCAGTTCCTAGGTAGGTGGTCATTTTCTAGATAGGTGGTTAGTTCCTAGGTATGTGGTCAGTTTCTAGGTAGGTGGTCAGTTCCTAGGTATGTGGTCAGTGCCTGGGTAGGTGGTGAGTTCCTAGATACTTGGTCAGTTCCTAGGTATTTGGTCAGTTCTTAGGAACGTGGTCAGTTCGTAGGTAGGTGGTCAGTTCCTAGGTAGGTGGTCAGTTCATAGGTACGTGCTCAGTTCCTAGGTATGTGGTCAGTTTCTAGGTACATGGTCAAATCCTAGGTATTTTGTCAGTTCCTAGGTAGGTGGTGAAATCCTAGGTATTTGGTCAGTTCCTAGGTAGGTGGTCAGTTCTTAGGTATGTGGTCAGTTCCTAGGTCGGTGGTCAGCTCCTAGGTAGGGGGTCAGTTTCTAGGTATTTGGTCAGTTCTTAGGCACGTGGTCAGTTCGTAGGTACGTGCTCAGTTCCTAGGTAGGTGGTCAGTTCATAGGTACGTGCTCAGTTCCTAGGTAGGTGGTCAGTTCCTAGGTAGGTGGTCAGTTTCTAGGTACATGGTCAAATCCTAGGTATTTGGTCAGTTACTAGGTAGGTGTTCGAATCCTAGGTATGTGGTCAGTTCCTAGGTAGGTGGTCAGTTCTGAGGTAGATGGTCAGTTCCTATGTAGGTGGTCAGTTCGTAGGTACGTGGTCAGTTCCTAGGAAGGTGGTCAGTTCGTAGGTATGTGGTCAGTTCCTAGATGTTTGGTCATTTCCTAGGTAGGTTGTCAGTTCTTAGGTACGTGGTCAGTTCCTAGGTAGGTGGTCAGTTCTGAGGTAGATGGTCAGTTCGTAGGTACGTGGTCAGTTCCTAGGAAGGTGGTCAGTTCGTAGGTATGTGGTCAGTTCCTAGATGTTTGGTCAGTTCCTAGGTAGGTTGTCAGTTCGTAGGTACGTGCTCAGTTCCTAGGTAGGTGGTCAGTTCATAGGTACGTGCTCAGTTCCTAGGTAGGTGGTCAGTTCCTAGGTAGGTGGTCAGTTTCTAGGTACATGGTCAAATCCTAGGTATTTGGTCAGTTACTAGGTAGGTGGTCGAATCCTAGGTATGTGGTCAGTTCCTAGGTAGGTGGTCAGTTCTGAGGTAGATGGTCAGTTCCTATGTAGATGGTCAGTTCATAGGTACGTGGTCAGTTCCTAGGAAGGTGGTCAGTTCGTAGGTATGTGGTCAGTTCCTAGATGTTTGGTCATTTCCTAGGTAGGTTGTCAGTTCTTAGGTACGTGGTCAGTTCCTAGGTAGGTGGTCAGTTCTGAGGTAGATGGTCAGTTCCTATGTAGGTGGTCAGTTCGTAGGTACGTGGTCAGTTCCTAGGAAGGTGGTCAGTTCGTAGGTATGTGGTCAGTTCCTAGATGTTTGGTCAGTTCCTAGGTAGGTTGTCAGTTCTTAGGTACGTGGTCAGCTCCCAGGTAGGTGGTCAGCACCCTGGCCAAGTTCTCACCGTGACCTTCACACACCTGTTGTGGATGGGCAGTGGACGGCGTGAGCACGGTGGCAGAACACCTGGCGGAGAAGGTGGCCCCTCACCTGAAGAAGCACGGCGCCAAGATGATCCCGGAGTCCATGAAGGGCAAAGAAGGGGAGCCGTCCAACATGGAGGGGGCCAAATTTGTGGCCGTCAGCGGCTTACAAGGTGACTTCTTTTGTTTCTATCTCACAAATCCACACAATCATTGAAAATATTCAGATAATAAGACATTCTGTGGGAATACGTTTGTGCGGCTAGGAGAGGCGTCCAAAACAAACGGATGTTCGAATGAATCGGGATTGTTATTTGTAACGATTCTTTATCAATTAAAAGAATCGAATCAAGAATCAACAGAATGCAAAGACCTGCAAGTTAAAACTCTACTATGCAAAGCCTAAGTCATTTATCAACAACACCCAGAATACAGTGTTGTCACATTCTTTCTTTCTTTCTTTTTTTTTTTTCAACCAAACTTATTTCAATATTCGCTACGATAAGGGAGCGAACATCAAACTCAAACTCAAACTCAAACATTTACACCATTAGAAACAGTTCAAAACCAGCACCAACACCACCAGGGGGTGCTGAAGGAACGCACTTTTGTGGATGTTTATGCAACTAAATAATGTATTTATTATTACAGAGGAGTCCAAACTTTTTTACTCGGGCATTGGGCCATATATATATATATATATATATATATATATATGCCACGCTTTGAAGCCACACCAATTAAGAACGACAAACACATTTCGAGAGAACATCCTCACAGTAACACAACATAAACGCAACACAACAAATACTCATAATCCTTTGCATTCATGATACACACTGACTTTTTTATACACCCCATTAGTGGGATTTTAACATAACGTTGGTGTGTTGTTAACATGCTAACTTTAGTATGTTTAGTATGTAGTTAACATGCTAACGTTAGTATGTTGTTAACATGAAAACTTGAGTATGTTAACACACTAATGTTAGTATGTAGTTAACATGCTAACGTTAATATGTTGTTAACACGCAAACTTTTGTATGTTAACATGCTAACATTAGTATGTTAACATGCTAACATTAGTGTGTTGTTAACATGCTAACATTAGTATGTTGTTAACATGCTAACGTTAGTATGTTAACATACTAACGTAAGTATGTTGTTAACATGCTAATGTTAGTATGTTGTTAACATGCTAACGTGCTAATGTTAGTATGTTAACAACATGCCAACGTTAGTGGGATTTTAACATAACGTTGGTGTGTTGTTAACATGCTAACTTCAGTATGTTTAGTATGTAGTTAACATGCTAACGTTAGTATGTTGTTAACATGAAAACTTGAGTATGTTAACATGCTAATGTTAGTATGTAGTTAACATGCTGACGTTAATATGTTGTTAACACGCAAACTTTTGTATGTTAACATGCTAACATTAGTGTGTTGTTAACATGCTAACATTAGTATGTTGTTAACATGCTAACGTTAGTATGTTAACTTACTAACGTAAGTATGTTGTTAACATGCTAATGTTAGTATGTTGTTAACATGCTAACGTGCTAATGTTAGTATGTTAACAACATGCCAACGTTAGTGGGATTTTAACATAACGTTGGTGTGTTGTTAACATGCTAACTTTAGTATGTTTAGTATGTAGTTAACATGCTAACGTTAGTATGTTGTTAACATGAAAACTTGAGTATGTTAACACGCTAATGTTAGTATGTAGTTAACATGCTAACGTTAATATGTTGTTAACACGCAAACTTTTGTATGTTAACATGCAAACTTTTGTATGTTAACATGCTAACATTAGTGTGTTGTTAACATGCTAACATTAGTATGTTGTTAACATGCTAACGTTAGTATGTTACCATACTAACGTAAGTATGTTGTTAACATGCTAATGTTAGTATGTTGTTAACATGCTAACGTGCTAATGTTAGTATGTTAACAACATGCCAACGTTAGTGGGATTTTAACATAGCGTTGGTGTGTTGTTAACATGCTAACTTTAGTATGTTTAGTATGTAGTTAACATGCTAACGTTAGTATGTTGTTAACATGAAAACTTGAGTATGTTAACACGCTAATGTTAGTATGTAGTTAACATGCTAACGTTAATATGTTGTTAACATGCAAACTTTTGTATGTTAACATGCTAACATTAGTGTGTTGTTAACATGCTAACATTAGTATGTTGTTAACATGCTAACGTTAGTATGTTAACATACTAACGTAAGTATGTTGTTAACATGCTAATGTTAGTATTTTGTTAACATGCTAACGTGCTAATGTTAGTATGTTAACAACATGCCAACGTTAGTGGGATTTTAACATAACGTTGGTGTGTTGTTAACATGCTAACTTTAGTATGTTTAGTATGTAGTTAACATGCTAACGTTAGTATGTTGTTAACATGAAAACTTTAGCATGTTAACATGCTAATGTTAGTATGTAGTTAACATGCTAACGTTAATATGTTATTAACATGCAAACTTTTGTATGTTAACATGCAAACTTTTGTATGTTAACATGCTAACATTAGTGTGTTGTTAACATGCTAACATTAGTATGTTGTTAACATGCTAACGTTAGTATGTTACCATACTAACGTAAGTATGTTGTTAACATGCTAATGTTAGTATGTTGTTAACATGCTAACGTGCTAATGTTAGTATGTTAACAACATGCCAACGTTAGTATACACATATATATATTTATATATATATGTATAAATATATAAATACATATATATACATATATAAATATATATGTATATATTAAACTATATATATACATATAAATATATATGTATATATATACACATATATATATATATATATATACATATATATATATATATATATATATATAGTTTAATATTTTGACCAGGTTCATGGTCACATCAGTTCCCAGTTCTGCCAACATTTCCTGGTGTCCAAATATGGACGTGACAGGAAGTACAAAAAAAGATTGACCGTGGTCTTTGACTTAAAAAAAAACCCCCCACCAGGTTTCACCGCCGTGTGGACCAGTCTGGAGACCAGCGCCAAGCTGATCGGCAGGAGCGTGTCGTCGGCGACGGTGCAAACGGTGACGTACAAGTGAGTAACATGCCGCCGCCCACCTCTCCTGCCTTGCCCATGGGTCACTTCCTCTTTGGGACACTTCCTGTCTTTTCAGGTTTCGGGGCTTGGAGAAGCTGTTAGGCAAGGCAAAAACTCGCTGACTCATCACATTTTGCTCTTTTATTGCTCCAATAACGCTTGATTAGTCTGGAGGTGTTTCTGCTAAAGCTCATGTCGGGTGTTGGCGTCCAATTAAAACCGGCTGAAAGAAGGCCATCTTGTCCCTGGCACTCACCTGTGACCACACCCGGGGCCAAAGGTACGGCGACGACGCGGGCCAGGCCACCGACACGGCGCTGCGGTCGGCCACCAACGTGGTGGTGACGGCGCACAACATCGACAATCTGGGCATCAAAGCCGTCCTGAAGACCACGGGCAAGGAGGCGGCCAAGGCCATGGTCAAGAAGAAGGAGGGGGCCCAGGAGGAGGTCAAGAAGAAGGAGGGGGCCCAGAAGAAAGAGGGGGCCCAGGAGGAGCCGGAAGTGCCGCGGGACCAAGACCCGAAGAAGAAGGTGGAAGAAGGCAAGAAATAGAACTACAGTCCTATCTGTCATGGAAATACATCTTAAATAATATTTAATACACCCAGAATTAAGTGGAATAAAAGTGCCAAGAGGTGACATATAACAAGTAATAATAACACATCGCTCAAAACATAATAATGAATCAGAATCAATGTTGTTATGAATTATTGACATATTTGAGGCTCCGATTAGTTTGCATTAAATATTTCACTTTGACATTTTTTTGGGGCAGGAAAATGTTGCATATTTGGTGTGTTTGACGTAAAAAAAACAATGTTTTATTTGGCAAAAAGGTATAAAACAAAAACTTTAAAAAAGTAATAAAAGCTTAAAATTGACGGATAGATCGGAAGGTGGAAAAAAAAAAAGAAAAACTATTTTAACATTTTGAGTGGGTACTTTTGGATTCCCAATAATTTCTGTGTTTTTTTTTCTTTAAAACTGTCATTGTTAATAAATAATAATGAATCAAAATCAATGTTGTTATGAATTATTGACATATTTAAGGCTCCGATTAGTTTGCATTAAATATTTCACTTTGACATTTTTTTGGGGCAGGAAAATGTTGCATATTTGGTGTGTTTGACGTAAAAAAAACTATGTTTTATTTGGCAAAAAGGTATAAAACAAAAACTTTAAAAAAGTAATAAAAGCTTAAAATTGACGGATGGATCGGAAGGTGGAAAAAAAAAAAGAAAAACTATTTTAACATTTTGAGTGGGTACTTTTGGATTCCCAATAATTTCTGTGTTTTTTTTTCTTTAAAACTGTCATTGTTAATAAATAATAATGAATCAAAATCAATGTTGTTATGAATTATTGACTTATTTAAGGCTCCGATTAGTTCACATTAAATATTACACTTTGACATTTTTTGGGGCAGGAAAACATTGCATATTTTGTGTGTTTGACATAAAAAAATAAGTTTTATTTGACAAAAAGGTACAAAACAAAAAACATAAAAAAGTAATAAAAGCTTAAAATTGATGGATGAATCGTAAGTTGGTAAAAAAAAAAAAAAAAGAAAGAAAAAAATTATTATTATTATTTACTTATCATCGATTATTTTTGACTTATTGTTTCACATCAAATATTACACTTTGACATTTTTGGGGGGAAAGTCTTGCATATTTTGTGTGTTTGACATAAAAAAAGAAGTTTTATTTGAGGAAAAGGTACAAAACATAAAAAAGTAACAAAAGCTTAAAATTGATGGATGAATCGTAAGTTGGTAAAAAAAAAAAAAAAAAAAAAATTATGACTTATTTTAACATATTGAGTGGGTACTTTTTGGATTCCCAATAATTTCAGTTTTTTTTTTCTTTAAAACTGTCATTGTTAATAAAAAATAATGAATCAAAATCAATGTTGTTATGAATTTTTGACATATTTACGGCTCCAATTAGTTTGCATTAAATATTTCACTTTGACATTTTTTGGGGCAGGAAAATGTTGCATATTTCGTGTGTTTGACGTAAAAAAAAACATGTTTTATTTGGCAAAAAGGTATAAAACAAAAACATTAAAAAAGTAATAAAAGCTTAACATTGACGGATAGATCGGAAGGTGGTTAAAAAAAAAGAAAAAAAATATGACTTATTTTAACATATTGAGTGGGTACTTTTTGGATTCCCAATAATTTACGTGTTTTTTTTTTCTTTAAAACTGTCATTGTTAATAAATAATAATGAATCAAAATCAATGTTGTTATGAATTATTGACATATTCAAGGCTCCGATTAGTTTGCATTAAATATTTCACTTTGACATTTTTTGGGGCAGGAAAATATTGCATATTTTGTGTGTTTGACATAAAAAAAGAAGTTTTATTTGAGGAAAAGGTACAAAACATAAAAAAGTAACAAAAGCTTAAAATTGATGGATGAATCGTAAGTTGGTAAAAAAAAAAATAAAAAAAAAATTATGACTTATTTTAACATATTGAGTGGGTACTTTTTGGATTCCCAATAATTTCTGTTTTTTTTTCTTTAAAACTGTCATTGTTAATAAATAATAATGAATCAAAATCAATGTTGTTATGAATTATTGACATATTTGAGGCTCCGATTAGTTTGCATTAAATATTTCACTTTGACATTTTTTGGGGGCAGGAAAATGTTGCATATTTCGTGTGTTTGACATAAAAAAAAAACATGTTTTATTTGACAAAAAGGTATAAAACAAAAACATTAAAAAAGTAATAAAAGCTTAACATTGACGGATAGATCGGAAGGCGGTTAAAAAAAAAGAAAAACTATTTTAACATTTTGAATGGGTACTTTTAGGATTCCCAATAATTTACGTGTTTTTTTTTTCTTTAAAACTGTCATTGTTAATAAATAATAATGAATCAAAATCAATGTTGTTATGAATTATTGACTTATTTAAGGTTCCAATTAGTTCACATTAAATATTACACTTTGACATTTTTTGGGCAGGAAAACATTGCATATTTTTGATGGATCGGAAATTGACTTAATCTTATGGTAAATAAATTATGAATTATTTTAATATTTTTTCAAACATATAATATACATTTATATGTGTATGTATATATATATATATACATATATATATATATATACATGTCTATATATATATATATTTATATACATATATAGACATGTATATGTCTATATATATAAATATATATATATATATGTATGAATAAATATATATGTATATATATACATATATATGTATGTTAAAACTTTTTTAAAATAAGTCATAATTTATTTATTTATTTTTTTAATTCTTTCTTTTTATTTTTTTAACATGTTTTAACATATATATTTATATATATACATATACATATATATACATATATATATATATACATATATATATATGTATATTATATGTTTGAAAACATGTTAAAATAAGTCATATATATATATATATCACAACTTAGTGAATAATTTAAAGGTTTCGGATATTATTTTTTATACCTCGCGCTAGCTGACCTGACGTCACAAAGGAAAAAAAGCCACGGCTGCGACGCCTCAAGACAGTTCCGCCCCGCACTTCCGGTTTCGCTAACGCTGCGACGCACTTCCGCCACGGAATGGCGACAAGGGCATGAGCGCCAAAAACGCTTATTCTTTAAAAAAAAAAAAGAAATGTTTTCTTTCCAATAGTTTTAAGTCAGGTACATTTTTCACCCACGTGACAATCCCCCCACTTCCACCTCCGACCGTTTTTTTTTAATTCGTCAATTCCGCGTTTAAAACGCGTCGAGTTTGGCTTGAGGCCTACATTTTCCCTCCCCGAGTTACGAAACCGTAAATTGCGCCTATTTAAACACTAAATGCCGAGAACTTGGTAAGATATTTGTTTTTACCATCCATTTTTTTACATATAACTCGCTACCAGTCATTATATGGCCAAAATATGGCGTGAATGTATGGTTTTAATTGAGAAGCGACACAAAAGAGCCTAGGAGCCGGTCGTCCTCTTGACGCGTTTCTACTCTTGGGCGCCGTCAGCTGCTGTACTCGGAGTCATGTTTATGTTTACCTCGCTGCTCTCTCCTCCGACTCCGAGTCACCTGCTCACTCACAGCCGGCCTCAGTGGAGACTGTCGCCGCCGGCCAGCCAGCGTCGCGGGGGGCGGGAGTCTGCCTGTGGCGATTAGCACGGCTGGTCTGCGTCAGCACGGCGCACACTGACTCAGTCGCGGCTTATCGAGCATCCTCAGGCGGGCAGACATGAGCGGGAGGCTGGGGGACCTCAGCCCCAAACAGGCGGACGCTCTCCACCAGGTAAGAAGATAATAATCATCACAAATCAATTATATGACTAAATTAATACTTTCATATTGGAACGCAATGATTCGATGCGTTTGCAAACAACAAAAAATGATGCACAAAGCAACCTATAACCTGCCACCCAAGATTGTACAACTGTTTTTTTTTCCTCAGCAAAAGATGAGAAATGGAATTGATTTAAAACACATGTACAACACTTAAGACCTTTAGCACATCTGTTTGTGGAACTAAATCATAGAATGGATTAAAAGCACACGAGTCAATTTATTAGTATGATCCAGCTGAAGAAGGTGCAACAAAGAAGATAGATGGATAGTACTTTATTGATTCCTTCAGGAAAATAAAAAATTCCAGCAGCAGTGTATAGAGTTGAGATCAATTAAATAGTCAAAAGTAAATCAATCAATCAATCAATCATCCATCCATCATCTTCCGCTTATCC
>NC_084614.1:4648921-4699176 GCF_033978795.1 Nerophis ophidion
GATTAGTTTTGGAGCAGAGGGCTTGGACTCTATGTGTCAGGCTAATCCGGAGCTAATCGCTTTAAAAGGTGCAATACAACAACAAAAAGTTGTCCCTCCCCCCGCCATTAATGTCGCTGGAAGTTTGGTGGAGAAGCTTCCATAATGAACGTACTAGTGATACGGCTGAAAACTCTATCACGATATCAGTGTTTTTTTATAAGATTAAAAAAAAAAAGGACCTGGAGAAAAACATGAAATGTAAACTATTTATTTTTATTCGTATTTATTTATTTTGCTACACTCAGGCAAATCATATTTTGGATGTAGATGAGGGGTGTCAACCTCATTTTCATTGCCGCTTTTTAAACATTTATTTACATTATTCATGCGGGTAATAACCTGCGATTAATCACGATGAATCGAAATGCATATGCATTTTATTGTTAGATTTTTTTATGCATAAGTTGCTTTAAAATTATAAATAAAGGTGACAAGCGGATATTGAAGTAATTGTTTTTATCTCACAAAAATAGTTTCGCAATACAGTATATAATATAATTGGCATGATGAGATAATATTAAAGTATAAAATATGCATTTTTTTCTGTCAAAAGTGAAAGAACGAATGCATTTAGTTAAAAAAATAAAATAATTAAAATAATATTTATTGAAACCCATTTTTTCCGGGCTTATTTTTTTACACTCAGGCAAATCCTATTTTTGATGTAGATGAGGGGTGTCCAACTCATTTTCATTGCCGCTTTTTAACAATTAATATACATTATGCATGCGGGTAATAACCTGCGATTAATCACGATTAATTGAAAGACAAATACATTTAATTATTAGATTTTTTAATGCATAACTTGCTTTAAAATCATAAATAAAGGTGACAAACAGATATTGAATTATTTGTTTTTATCTCACAAAAATTGTTTTGCAATACAGTATATAATATAATTGGCATGATGGGATAATATTAAAGTTTAAAATATGCGTTTTTTTTCTGTCACAAGTGAAAGAACGAATGCATTTAGTTAAAAAAAGAAAATAATTTAAAAAATATTTTATTGAAACCCATTTTTTCCAGGCTTATTTTGTTACACTCAGGCAAATCCTATTTTTGATGTAGATGAGGGGTGTCCAACTCATTTTCATTGCCGCTTTTTAACAATTAATATACATTATGCATGCGGGTAATAACCTGCGATTAATCACGATTAATTGAAAGACATATGCATTTAATTATTAGATTTTTTAAATGCATAACTTGCTTTAAAATCATAAATAAAGGTGACAAACAGATATTGAACTCTTTGTTTTTATATCACAAAAATTATTTTGCAATACAGTATATAATATAATTGACATGGGATAGGTTAATTGGCAACACTAAATTGGCCCTAGTGTGTGAATGTTGTCTGTCTATCTGTGTTGGCCTTGCGATGAGGTGGCGACTTGTCCAGGGTGTACCCTGCCTTCCGCCCGATTGTAGCTGAGATAGGCGCCAGCGCCCCCCGCAACCCCTAAAGGGAATAAGCGGTAGAAAATGGATGGATGGATGATCAGATAATACGGTGTTACGGTGCGGATGGTCTTCCCAAATGTGTTTGTCATTCTTGTTTGGTGTGGGTTCACAATGTGGCGCATATTTCTAACAGTGTTGGCGTTGTTTATACGCCCACTCTCAGTGTGACCTGTATGGCTGTTGACCAAGTATGCATTGCATTCACTTGTGTGTGTGTGAAAAGTAGATGTTATGTGATTGGACCGGCTCGCAAGGGCAGTGCCTTTAAGGTTTATTGGCGCTTCTGTACTCCTCCCTACGTCCGCGTTTTAAAAAGTCATACTGTGAACGACTTTTCCATTGTCGCTCGGGTTCCATGGACCACTCAGGAAGGACATTGCTTTTGAGCAGTTTTGACTCGCTTTATTTTTCAATAAGCTGTTGCTGTGGTCGGGTCGCTCTTCTGCGGCGTCTCCCGTCTCCATCTTCTGCTCGCTCTCCGTCTCTCGCTCTCCAGTCTCTCGTGTCTTGCTTTCCGTTGCTTCCGCTCTTCAGGCACTGCTGCGGACTCTCCAACTCCTTCTGGCTTGTCCTCTCCTCCTTCTCCCCTTTTATACGCTGAGAGGAGATACGTTAATTGTCTCCCGGTGCGCGAGGGTTGCAGGTTTGATTCCCGCTTCCGCCATCCTAGTCACTGCCGTTGTGTCCTTGGGCAAGACACTTTACCCACCTGCTCCCAGTGCCACCCACACTGGTTTAAATGTAACTTAGATATTGGGTTTCACTATGTAAAGCGCTTTGAGTCTCTCGAGAAAAGCGCTATATAAATATAATTTAATTAAAAAATTCGATTCAATTTGTACCCTTTTGTTTGGTTTTGTCTTCGTGTTTTATTAAGTCATGTTTTCCTACTCGATGCCTGCCTCCTTCTCTGCATCTTGGGGTTCGTCACAAACTAACTCTGACAAATCCAATCCACTTTATTTATATAGCACATTTAAACAACAAAAATTTTCCAAAGTGCTGCACAACAATATTAAAAACAACATTCAAATACTATCCTGAGCTCCACCAATGACTGAAAATAAATAAATAAATACATATAAAACCAATGTAAAATAAATATGATAAAAAACGATTTTAAGGGTGAAACCAATTATAACAGTAAAAAGAAATCAAAATTTTAAAACATAGGGCAACAGAGGACCACACAACTCACGTAGTGTTAAAAGCCCGAGAATAAAAATGGGTCTTAAGACGAGACTTAAAACACTCCAATGAGGGAGCAGTTTGAATATGGAGAGGCAGAGGGTTCCAGAGCTTAGACCCAACCACAGAGAAGGCCCTGTCTCCCCTAGTTTTAAGTCTAGTCATAGCACACATAAACACGTTACATAGAACCAACAAGACTTGCAACAGCGGGGAGGGAGCGGGAGCTACAGGGGCCGACTGCTGCTGTATAAGCGCTACTCAGCCGTCCATCGCCCCTAAGGGTAATCAAGCTATGGTGTGGGCGTGGGGGGGCGGTGTAAAATAAATATGATTAAAAACTATTTTAAGGGTGAAACCAATTATAACAGTAAATAGAAATCAAAATTTTAAAACACAGACGGCAACAGAGGACCACACAACTCACGTAGTGTTAAAAGCCCGAGAATAAAAATGGGTCTTAAGACGAGACTTAAAACACTCCAATGAGGGAGCAGTTTGAATATGGAGGGGCAGAGGGTTCCAGAGCTTAGACCCAACCACAGAGAAGGCCCTGTCTCCCCTAGTTTTAAGTCTGGTGATAGTGACATAGCATTGATTGATTGATTGATTGATACTTTTATTAGTAGATTGCACAGTACAGTACATATTCCGTACAATTGACCACTAAATGGTAACACCCCAATAAGTTTTTCAACACGTTAGTCAATTCATAAACACGTCACATAGAACCAACAAGACTTGCAACAGCGGGGAGGGAGCGGGAGCTACGGGGGCCGGCTGCTGCTGTATAAGCGCTACTCAGCCGTCCATCGCCCCTAAGGGTAATCAAGCTATGGTGTGGGCGTGGGGAGGTGGTGCATATGCCCAATCTCCAGGGTGTAGTATTGTCACCTATTCCAAAAAGCTAACGTATGTTCTGCTAGCTTAGCGTATTTTGTTGACCTGCTTTGCTTTTGGCTTCTTTAATGTACAAAATGGATCCAGGTGGGTCCTTAAAATGTTCTGGATAAAAATCGGACCCCACACCCGATTTGCGTGGTTTCCTTACAGGTCTCATGATTGTGTCCGTATTTTAGCGGTATTATCCACGCGGGGCAGGTTTTTTTCAAGTGCAAGCTTAAAGGGGAACATTATCACAATTTCAAAAGGGTTAAAAACAATAAAAATCAGTTCCCAGTGGCTTGTTGTGTTTTTTGAAGTTTTTTTCAAAATTTTACCGGTCTCGGAATATCCCTAAATAAAGCTTTAAAGTGCCTTATTTTCGCTCTCTGCGAAGACACTGGCCAAGATATAGCGACATTAGCTCGGATTCAAACTCGGATTTCAGCAACTTAAGCGATTCAACAGATTACGCATGTATTGAAACGGATGGTTGGAGTATGAAAATATTGAAGAAGAAACTGAAGCTATTGAGCGAATTCATAGTCATAGCATGGCCGAATAGCTGCGTTAGCATCGCCGGTAAAATGTGCGGACCAAACGATCATGATTTTCGCATCTTTTGACACGGGAGTGACTTAAATCCGTCGATTGGTAAGTGTTTGTTTCGCATTAAATGTGGGTGGAAGGAACCGTAATATAGTTGCAAATGCATCTACAGGTTATCCATACATCTCTGTGCCATGTCTGCTTTAGCACCGCCGGTAAATAGCATGTTAGCATCGATTAGCGTAGCATGTTAGCATCGATTCGCTGGCAGTCGACATCAACAAAACTCACCTTTGTGATTTAGTTGACTTTATCGTTGCAAATGCATCTGCAGGTTATCCATACAACTCTGTGCCATGTCTGCTTTAGCACCGCCGGTAAATAGCATGTTAGCATCGATTAGCTGGCAGTCAACATCAACAAAACTCACCTTTGTGATTTAGTTGACTTTATTGTTGCAAATGCATCTGCAGGTTATCCATACATCTCTGTGCCATGTCTGCTTTAGCACCGCCGGTAAATAGCATGTTAGCATCGATTAGCGTAGCATGTTAGCATCGATTAGCTGGCAGTCAACATCAACAAAACTCACCTTTGTGATTTCGTTGACTATCGTTGCAAATGCATCTGCAGGTTATCCATACAACTCTGTGCCATGTCTGCTTTAGCACCGCCGGTAAATAGCATGTTAGCATTGATTAGCTGGCAGTCAACATCAACAAAACTCACCTTTGTGATTTAGTTGACTTTATCGTTGCAAATGCATCTGCAGGTTATCCATACATCTCTGTGCCATGTCTGCTTTAGCACCGCCGGTAAATAGCATGTTAGCATCGATTAGCTGGCAGTCAACATCAACAAAACTCACCTTTGTGATTTAGTTGACTTTATTGTTGCAAATGCATCTGCAGGTTATCCATACATCTCTGTGCCATGTCTGCTTTAGCACCGCCGGTAAATAGCATGTTAGCATCGATTAGCGTAGTATGTTAGCATCGATTAGCTGGCAGTCAACATCAACAAAACTCACCTTTGTGATTTCGTTGACTATCGTTGCAAATGCATTTCCAGATTATCCATAGAACTCTGTGCCATGTCTGCTTTAGCACCGCCGGTAAATAGCATGTTAGCATCGATTAGCGTAGCATTTTAGCATCGATTAGCTGGCAGTCAACATCAACAAAACTCACCTTTGTGATTTCGTTGACTATCGTTGCAAATGCATCTGCAGGTTATCCATACAACTCTGTGCCATGTCTGCTTTAGCACCGCCGGTAAATAGCATGTTAGCATCGATTAGCGTGGCATTTTAGCATCAATTAACTGGCAGTCAACATCAACAAAACTCACCTTTGTGATTTTGTTGACTATCGTTGCAAATGCATCTGCAGGTTATCCATACATCTCTGTGCCATGTCTGCTTTAGCACTGCCGGTAAATAGCATGTTAGCATCGATTAGCTGGCAGTCAAAATCAACAAAACTCACCTTTGTGATTTTGTTGACTATCGTTGCAAATGCATCTGCAGGTTATCCATACATCTCTGTGCCATGTCTGCTTTAGCACCGCCGGTAAATAGCATGTTAGCATCGATTAGCGTAGCATTTTAGCATCGATTAGCTGGCAGTCAACATCAACAAAACTCACCTTTGTGATTTCGTTGACTATCGTTGCAAATGCATCTGCAGGTTATCCATACAACTCTGTGCCATGTGTGCTTTAGCACCGCCGGTAAATAGCATTTTAGCATCAATTAGCGTAGCATGTTAGCATCGATTAGCTGGCAGTCAACATCAACCAAATTCACCTTTGTGATTTCGTTGACTATCGTTGCAAATGTATTTGCAGGTTATCCATACAACTCTGTGCCATGTGTGCTTTAGCACCGCCGGTAAATAGCATGTTAGCATCGATTAGCTGGCAGTCAACATCAACAAAACTCACCTTTGTGATTTAGTTGACTTTATTGTTGCAAATGCATCTGCAGGTTATCCATACATCTCTGTGCCATGTCTGCTTTAGCACCGCCGGTAAATAGCATGTTAGCATCGATTAGCGTAGCATGTTAGCATCGATTAGCTGGCAGTCAACATCAACAAAACTCACCTTTGTGATTTCGTTGACTATCGTTGCAAATGCATCTGCAGGTTATCCATACAACTCTGTGCTATGTCTGCCTTAGCACCGCCGGTAAATAGCATGTTAGCATCGATTAGCTGGCAGTCAACATCAACAAAACTCACCTTTGTGATTTAGTTGACTTTATCGTTGCAAATGCATCTGCAGGTTATCCATACAACTCTGTGCCATGTCTGCTTTAGCACCGCCGGTAAATAGCATGTTAGCATTGATTAGCTGGCAGTCAACATCAACAAAACTCACTTTTGTGATTTACTTGACTTTATCGTTGCAAATGCATCTGCAGGTTATCCATACATCTCTGTGCCATGTCTGCTTTAGCACCGCCGGTAAATAGCATGTTAGCATCGATTAGCGTAGTATGTTAGCATCGATTAGCTGGCAGTCAACATCAACAAAACTCACCTTTGTGATTTCGTTGACTATCGTTGCAAATGCATTTGCAGGTTATCCATACAACTCTGTGCCATGTGTGCTTTAGCACCGCCGGTAAATAGCATGTTAGCATCGATTAGCTGGCAGTCAACATCAACAAAACTCACCTTTGTGATTTAGTTGACTTTATTGTTGCAAATGCATCTGCAGGTTATCCATACATCTCTGTGCCATGTCTGCTTTAGCACCGCCGGTAAATAGCATGTTAGCATCGATTAGCGTAGCATGTTAGCATCGATTAGCTGGCAGTCAACATCAACAAAACTCACCTTTGTGATTTCGTTGACTATCGTTGCAAATGCATCTGCAGGTTATCCATACAACTCTGTGCCATGTCTGCTTTAGCACCGCCGGTAAATAGCATGTTAGCATTGATTAGCTGGCAGTCAACATCAACAAAACTCACTTTTGTGATTTACTTGACTTTATCGTTGCAAATGCATCTGCAGGTTATCCATACATCTCTGTGCCATGTCTGCTTTAGCACCGCCGGTAAATAGCATGTTAGCATCGATTAGCGTAGTATGTTAGCATCGATTAGCTGGCAGTCAACATCAACAAAACTCACCTTTGTGATTTCGTTGACTATCGTTGCAAATGCATTTGCAGGTTATCCATACAACTCTGTGCCATGTGTGCTTTAGCACCGCCGGTAAATAGCATGTTAGCATCGATTAGCTGGCAGTCAACATCAACAAAACTCACCTTTGTGATTTAGTTGACTTTATTGTTGCAAATGCATCTGCAGGTTATCCATACATCTCTGTGCCATGTCTGCTTTAGCACCGCCGGTAAATAGCATGTTAGCATCGATTAGCGTAGCATGTTAGCATCGATTAGCTGGCAGTCAACATCAACAAAACTCACCTTTGTGATTTCGTTGACTATCGTTGCAAATGCATCTGCAGGTTATCCATACAACTCTGTGCCATGTCTGCTTTAGCACCGCCGGTAAATAGCATGTTAGCATTGATTAGCTGGCAGTCAACATCAACAAAACTCACCTTTGTGATTTAGTTGACTTTATCGTTGCAAATGCATCTGCAGGTTATCCATACATCTCTGTGCCATGTCTGCTTTAGCACCGCCGGTAAATAGCATGTTAGCATCGATTAGCTGGCAGTCAACATCAACAAAACTCACCTTTGTGATTTAGTTGACTTTATTGTTGCAAATGCATCTGCAGGTTATCCATACATCTCTGTGCCATGTCTGCTTTAGCACCGCCGGTAAATAGCATGTTAGCATCGATTAGCGTAGTATGTTAGCATCGATTAGCTGGCAGTCAACATCAACAAAACTCACCTTTGTGATTTCGTTGACTATCGTTGCAAATGCATTTCCAGATTATCCATACAACTCTGTGCCATGTCTGCTTTAGCACCGCCGGTAAATAGCATGTTAGCATCGATTAGCGTAGCATTTTAGCATCGATTAGCTGGCAGTCAACATCAACAAAACTCACCTTTGTGATTTCGTTGACTATCGTTGCAAATGCATCTGCAGGTTATCCATACAACTCTGTGCCATGTCTGCTTTAGCACCGCCGGTAAATAGCATGTTAGCATCGATTAGCGTGGCATTTTAGCATCGATTAGCTGGCAGTCAACATCAACAAAACTCACCTTTTGTGATTTCGTTGACTATCGTTGCAAATGCATCTGCAGGTTATCCATACAACTCTGTGCCATGTCTGCTTTAGCACCGCCGGTAGATAGCATGTTAGCATCGATTAGCGTAGCATGTTAGCATCAATTAACTGGCAGTCAACATCAACAAAACTCACCTTTGTGATTTTGTTGACTATCGTTGCAAATGCATCTGCAGGTTATCCATACATCTCTGTGCCATGTCTGCTTTAGCACTGCCGGTAAATAGCATGTTAGCATCGATTAGCTGGCAGTCAAAATCAACAAAACTCACCTTTGTGATTTTGTTGACTATAGTTGCAAATGCATCTGCAGGTTATCCATACATCTCTGTGCCATGTCTGCTTTAGCACCGCCGGTAAATAGCATGTTAGCATCGATTAGCGTAGCATTTTAGCATCGATTAGCTGGCAGTCAACATCAACAAAACTCACCTTTGTGATTTCGTTGACTATCGTTGCAAATGCATCTGCAGGTTATCCATACAACTCTGTGCCATGTGTGCTTTAGCACCGCCGGTAAATAGCATGTTAGCATCGATTAGCTGGCAGTCAACATCAACAAAACTCACCTTTGTGATTTAGTTGACTTTATCGTTGCAAATGCATCTGCAGGTTATCCATACAACTCTGTGCCATGTCTGCTTTAGCACCGCCGGTAAATAGCATGTTAGCATTGATTAGCTGGCAGTCAACATCAACAAAACTCACCTTTGTGATTTAGTTGACTTTATCGTTGCAAATGCATCTGCAGGTTATCCATACATCTCTGTGCCATGTCTGCTTTAGCACCGCCGGTAAATAGCATGTTAGCATCGATTAGCGTAGTATGTTAGCATCGATTAGCTGGCAGTCAACATCAACAAAACTCACCTTTGGGATTTCGTTGACTATCGTTGCAAATGCATTTCCAGGTTATCCATACAACTCTGTGCCATGTCTGCTTTAGCACCGCCGGTAAATAGCATGTTAGCATCGATTAGCGTAGCATGTTAGCATCGATTAGCTGGCAGTCAACATCAACAAAACTCACCTTTGTGATTTAGTTGACTTTATTGTTGCAAATGCATCTGCAGGTTATCCATACAACTCTGTGCCATGTCTGCTTTAGCACCGCCGGTAGATAGCATGATAGCATCGATTAGCGTAGCATGTTAGCATCAATTAGCTGGCAGTCAACATCAACAAAACTCACCTTTGTGATTTCGTTGACTATTGTTGCAAATGCATCTGCAGGTTATCCATACATCTCTGTGCCATGTCTGCTTTAGCACCGCCGGTAAATAGCATGTTAGCATCGATTAGCGTAGCATGTTAGCATCGATTCGCTGGCAGTCAACATCAACAAAACTCACCTTTGTGATTTAGTTGACTTTATTGTTGCAAATGCATCTGCAGGTTATCCATACAACTCTGTGCCATGTCTGCTTTAGCACCGCCGGTAAATAGCATGTTAGCATCGATTAGCTGGCAGTCAACATCAACAAAACTCACCTTTGTGATTTCGTTGACTATTGTTGCAAATGCATCTGCAGGTTATCCATACATCTCTGTGCCATGTCTGCTTTAGCACTGCCGGTAAATAGCATGTTAGCATCGATTAGCTGGCAGTCAACATCAACAAAACTCACCTTTGTGATTTTGTTGACTATCGTTGCAAATGCATCTACAGGTTATCCATACATCTCTGTGCCATGTCTGCTTTAGCACCGCCGGTAAATAGCATGTTAGCATCGATTAGCGTAGCATGTTAGCATCGATTCGCTGGCAGTCAACATCAACAAAACTCACCTTTGTGATTTAGTTGACTTTATTGTTGCAAATGCATCTGCAGGTTATCCATACAACTCTGTGCCATGTCTGCTTTAGCACCGCCGGTAAATAGCATGTTAGCATCGATTAGCTGGCAGTCAACATCAACAAAACTCACCTTTGTGATTTCGTTGACTATTGTTGCAAATGCATCTGCAGGTTATCCATACATCTCTGTGCCATGTCTGCTTTAGCACTGCCGGTAAATAGCATGTTAGCATCGATTAGCTGGCAGTCAACATCAACAAAACTCACCTTTGTGATTTTGTTGACTATCGTTGCAAATGCATCTACAGGTTATCCATACATCTCTGTGCCATGTCTGCTTTAGCACCGCCGGTAAATAGCATGTTAGCATCGATTAGCGTAGCATTTTAGCATCGATTAGCTGGCAGTCAACATCAACAAAACTCACCTTTGTGATTTCGTTGACTATCGTTGCAAATGCATCTGCAGGTTATCCATACAACTCTGTGCCATGTCTGCTTTAGCACCGCCGGTAAATAGCATGTTAGCATCGATTAGCTGGCAGTCAACATCAACAAAACTCACCTTTGTGATTTCGTTGACTATTGTTGCAAATGCATCTGCAGGTTATCCATACATTTCTGTGCCATGTCTGCTTTAGCACTGCCGGTAAATAGCATGTTAGCATCGATTAGCTGGCAGTCAACATCAACAAAACTCACCTTTGTGATTTTGTTGACTATCGTTGCAAATGCATCTGCAGGTTATCCATACATCTCTGTGCCATGTCTGCTTTAGCACCGCCGGTAAATAGCATGTTAGCATCGATTAGCGTAGCATTTTAGCATCGATTAGCTGGCAGTCAACATCAACAAAACTCACCTTTGTGATTTTGTTGACTATCGTTGCAAATGCATCTGCAGGTTATCCATACAACTCTGTGCCATGTGTGCTTTAGCACCGCCGGTAAATAGCATTTTAGCATCAATTAGCGTAGCATGTTAGCATCGATTAGCTGGCAGTCAACATCAACAAAACTCACCTTTGTGATTTCGTTGACTATCGTTGCAAATGCATTTGCAGGTTATCCATACAACTCTGTGCCATGTCTGCCTTAGCACCGCCGGTAGATAGCATGTTAGCATCGATTAGCGTAGCATGTTAGCATCAATTAGCTGGCAGTCAACATCAACAAAACTCACCTTTGTGATTTCGTTGACTATTGTTGCAAATGCATCTGCAGGTTATCCATACATCTCTGTGCCATGTCTGCTTTAGCACCGCCGGTAAATAGCATGTTAGCATCGATTAGCGTAGCATGTTAGCATCGATTAGCTGGCAGTCAACATCAACAAAACTCACCTTTGTGATTTCGTTGACTATCGTTGCAAATGCATCTGCAGGTTATCCATACAACTCTGTGCCATGTCTGCTTTAGCACCGCCGGTAGATAGCATGATAGCATCGATTAGCGTAGCATGTTAGCATCAATTAGCTGGCAGTCAACATCAACAAAACTCACCTTTGTGATTTCGTTGACTATTGTTGCAAATGCATCTGCAGGTTATCCATACATCTCTGTGCCATGTCTGCTTTAGCACCGCCGGTAAATAGCATGTTAGCATCGATTCGCTGGCAGTCAACATCAACAAAACTCACCTTTGTGATTTAGTTGACTTTATCGTTGCAAATGCATCTGCAGGTTATCCATACATCTCTGTGCCATGTCTGCTTTAGCACCGCCGGTAAATTGCATGTTAGCATCGATTAGCGTAGCATGTTAGCATCGATTAGCTGGCAGTCAACATCAACAAAACTCACCTTTGTGATTTCGTTGACCATCGTTGCAAATGCATCTGCAGGTTATCCATACAACTCTGTGCCATGTCTGCTTTAGCACCGCCGGTAAATAGCATATTAGCATCGATTAGCTGGCAGTCAACATCAACAAAACTCACCTTTGTGATTTAGTTGACTTTATCGTTGCAAATGCATCTGCAGGTTATCCATACATCTCTGTGCCATGTCTGCTTTAGCACCGCCGGTAAATTGCATGTTAGCATCGATTAGCGTAGCATGTTAGCATCGATTAGCTGGCAGTCAACATCAACAAAACTCACCTTTGTGATTTCGTTGACCATCGTTGCAAATGCATCTGCAGGTTATCCATACAACTCTGTGCCATGTCTGCTTTAGCACCGCCGGTAAATAGCATATTAGCATCGATTAGCTGGCAGTCAACATCAACAAAACTCACCTTTGTGATTTAGTTGACTTTATCGTTGCAAATGCATCTGCAGGTTATCCATACATCTCTGTGCCATGTCTGCTTTAGCACCGCCGGTCAAATGTGGAGACACTCTAGTACATTCAATGGGGGTCTGGCGGCAGACACTTTGGCATCTTCGGGCCGGTGGTGCAACTTGAATCCCTCCCTGTTAGTGTTGTTACACCCTCCGAAATTCACCCATTTAGAGTTCGGAAATCGGTTAAAAAAAAAAAAAGGTATTTTTTCTGCACCATCAAGGTATATATTGAGGCTTACATAGGTCTGCTGATGATGTTCCCCTTTAACGGCAAAGGAGAACCTTGTCACGCTCTTACATATGTTTTAAAATGTCCCGTTGCACGAGATACTTCCATGAGGAACTGAGAACGCGTGGCCAGTGTCAACGCACCGCAAAAACTAACCCCAAATGACACGCAAATTCCCAGTCCGTCTTTCTGGAAGCTTCTCGGAAAAGGAGCGTTTATCGGCTTGAAGGCAGAACGTCTGAGACAGAAGAGTGCTTGTGCTCTCATGTCTCCATCGGACCTATGAACACTAAAAGCCTTTTAGGGCGTGTAAAAGTGATTATCGCTGGGTAGAAATTGTGTAACGTTGTACTTTTAATCAAGTCCTGTTGCACTTTTTGTTGTCCTTACATTACTGGAAAGAAGATCAACGTTACGCACCATAGGGCGCACCGGACTGGCATACCAATACTAGTACAGTATCGCGGTTTAATGAATCCAAAATGGTACTATACTCTGTTTGAAAGAGTTTTTTTTTTCCCCCACACGGAATTTCTACCGGAATTGCCTTTTTTTTTTAGTTCTTTGAAACAAATCTGTATGTCTAAGTAACTTGAAACCAATTTATGATACCTGTTTATATTGACAAATGTGCTGCAAAATTGTTGATTTCTGTTAGCATGCATGGCTTATTTTCAGCGCATGCTAGCTTATTTTCAGCGAGATTTTTCGGTATACACAAAGTCATATTTTGGTAGTTGATGCATGCTATTGTTAGCATTTTAAACACAATTTTCAGGTACACACCTCAGCGTAATATATTTTTGGTACTTGACACATGTTAGCATTTTAGCATGCTTTTTTTATTAAATTTTTTTTTTTGCAAATTTTGCAGGTATACACCCTAAGTGATTATACTTTTGGATTTCACTAATGCTATCTGTTAGCATGCTAGCTTCTTCAGCCCTTTTTGCTCATATTTTTGGGCTATTCGACGCTATTCGGCCAGCATGCTAACTGTTAGCATTTTAGCTTCACACAGAATTTTTTTTGTTAGTTTCTTTTTTCTTCCCACATAATTTCTACCGGAATTGCATTTTTTTTTAGTTCTTTGAAACAAATCTGTATAATGTACTGGTTTTGAGGGTGAAATGGACCAAAAATGGCCCCCGCATCCTTTGTTTTGTCTGTTGCCCTCAGTGTTCACAACTGCTGTCCTTTGTGTCCCCTTCTTTCAGCCAGAAACTTCAACGTGCAGAAGTCCGAGGCCATGCTGCGAAAGGTAACGCCACGTTGTCACTTGCAGTGACGCGTTATTGCGGGCGTGAAGGTGCACGGGTGATGTGGCGGCGAGAAGGTCTTGCCGTCACTGATAAGATACCGATGAAGGAATAAAGTCCACACTTTGTCAGCAGGTGGCAAGTGTCACTTTGAGGCAGTCGGATGAATTCATGCTCATCCTTTTGAAAACGAAAGTGTTTATTTTTTATTTTTTGCGCTCCAAAACGAGCCTCGGCTTGTTAGATTCCTGCGGAAGACATCAGGCAGAATAATGTGATGTCATCTTGCTGCCTTCATTGTGTGTGCGCGTGTGTGTGTGTGTGTGTGTGTGTGTGCGTGTGTGTGCGTGTGTGTAGTGATAACACGAGTGATCTGAGAGCTGCTGACTCGGCAGTTGTTCTATCGCCAACCTCCGTATGGCAAAAGTGGTGCTGGGGCGGGTACACCCCGGCCACTTCATTAGGTACAAGACTAGATGAAAAATCCCATTTTTGCAGGACTAATAGTTGCTTAAAGTGGTGGTGGTGGTGGGGGGTGGGGGGTGCACTTGTAGCCTGCAGCTCTGTATGTTGTATAAAATGACATTTATTAGTTATTGATGACTTACATAATAATCTGATCTGCAGCTATCATGTATTACTAAGATGTTGTTTTGTTCAGAAAGTTTAGCCCAGCGGTGTCATACTTGTTTTATTGAGAGTACCTAGCTGTGTGTGTGTGTGTGTGTGTGTGTGTGTGTGTGTGTGTGTGTGTGTGTGTGTGTGTGTGTGTGTGTGTGTGTGTGTGTGTGTGTGTGTGTGTGTGTGTGTGTGTGTGTGTGTGTGTGTGTGTGTGTGTGAGTGAGTGTGTGTGTGTGTGTTTATATATATATATATATATATATATGTCTTGATTGGATTATCCAGAGAATAGTGCTCGATACCGTGGTAGAGCGCAATATGTAGGTGTGGGAAAAAAAATCACAAGACTACTTCATCTCTACAGATCTGTTTCATGAGGGGTTCCCTCAATCATCAGGAGATTTTTTTTTATATATATATATATATATATATATATATAGCCTCCGCTCGGGATGGTTTCCTGCTGGCTCCGCTGTGAACGGGACTCTCGCTGCTGTGTTGGATCCGCTTTGGACTGGACTCTCGCGACTGTGTTGGATCCATTATGGATTGAACTTTCACAGTATCATGTTAGACCCGCTCGACATCCATTGCTTTCCTCCTCTCCAAGGTTCTCATAGTCATTATTGTCACCGACGTCCCACTGGGTGTGAGTTTTCCTTGCCCTTATGTAGGCCTACCGAGGATGTGATTTAGGGCTATATAAGTAAACATTGATTGATGATTGATTGATATATATATATATATATATATATATATATATATATATATATATATATATATATATATATATATATATATATATATATAAAACCATCCATTTTTCTACCGCTTATTCCCTTTGGGGTCGCGGGGGGCGCTGGTGCCTATCTCAGCTACAATCGAGCGGAAGGCGTTGTACATCCTGGACAAGTCGCCACCTCATCGCAGGGTCAACACAGATAGACAGACAGCATTCACACTCACATTTTTATATATATATATATATATATGTATGTGTGTATGTATATATACACACACATATATATGTGTATATATTAGGGCTGGGCAACGATTAAAGATTTTAATCACACTTTTTCTCCGATTAATCGCGATTAACTGCATTGTATACGCAAAGGCCAATAATGAATTCAAAAGTAGTGTGTAGTGCACCTTTATTGGAATATTCTCCCACATGAACAAAAGCGCCAAAACATTTGTTGTGCAAACACAATTTAAATCAGTCCTTGTTAAACAGTAGCAGTTAAATAGCATATTTGATGAAAATCAACTCCAAAAATGTAAATACAAACATTTAAGCTTATTGCCACTGCCAGGGTATTTTAAGTTATCCTGTTTGTTATGGAAAATAAATATAATCTACATACAAATCTCTGAGCCACAATCATAACATCTGAACAGGCAATTTCTGAGGTAACAGCAGAAACATTTTTTTTTTATCAGGGATCTTATGTTTAAAAAACCTATATTATAGGTAGTGGGCTGTTTTAGGGGAATTTTTTATCAAATTATCCGTAGTAGCAATATTAATAATGTTGTGTTTATTCTGCGTAGTGCACTTAAAATAATTATGACCATATCTAGGAATTGATATGATGGGAATTTTCCGATGGTTTGCTTGGTGCTTTGATAAACTGAAGGCATCATATACATGGTACTATATTGTGATGTTATGAGCCAGGGAAAAAAAGAACTACCCTACCCAGCATGCAACAGGAGTGAGGAGCATGCGAGGAGTGTGTCGCCATGACGGCATCTTGTATGTTGTGATATGCACGCTCTGAAAGTAAACGTTAAGAACTCAGCCAACACTCCTGGTCTGCATTATTCATAAATAAACAGACAACACATATACTCCGCTGCTTCACAGGCCGCTGGATGTAGCCGGCAAAGTATTCCCATGCTAGCAAGCACGCCTCATTCAGTCCAAACTGGCCCGATCTATCCACATTCAGAATTGTCTGGCGGTCGTAAGTGATCCCGGAGTGACCACGCTGTAAGCCAGCCATGAAATTTGCAGAATTGTCCGGTATTTTTGCCAAATGTTCCATCTTTAGCAAGAGCCCCTCCACGCCGGGCGACGCAATCTTGTTAAGAAAAGGCGTTAACAAAATAAAAGCATGTAAACAACATACGCAAATGTGCGATAAAATAATTGTCTGCGTTAATAAATTGATGAGTTAACTCATAATTAACGCATTAATTTGCCCACCCCTAATATATATATATATATATATATGTAGGTGTGGGAAAAAATCACAAGACTACTTCATCTCGAGATGAAGTAGTCTTGTGATTTTTTCCCACACCTACATATTGCGCTCTACCACGGTATCGAGCACTATTCTCCGGATAATCCAATCAAGACATATATATATATATATATATATATATATATATATATATATACATATATATACAGTTTACATATGTATATATGTTTGAATGTATATATATGTATGTTTGTTTGTATGTTTTTGTATCTGCGATGAGGTGGCGACTTGTTCAGGGTGTACGCCGCCTTCCGCCCGATTGTAGCTGAGATAGGCACCAGCGCCCCCCGCGACCCCTAAGGGAATAAGCAGTAGAAAATGGATGGATGGATGTTTGTGTGTGTGTGTATATATATACATATATATATATATATATATATATATATATATATATATATATATATATATATGTATATATATATATATATATATATATATATATATATATATATATATATATATATATATATATATATATATACACATACATATATACATACCCAAACTCCGATAAGAGAACAAAAATGGATATATGGATGGTTTGTCCAGCTCTGTCTTAATGTGTTTATTCTCCTTCCAGCACTTGGAGTTCAGGAAACAAATGAAAGTGGACACCATCATCAGCGACTGGCGCCCCCCTGAGGTGACAAAAAACTCATAACCAATTTAAAAGCTGTCCCACTTTATTGGAGCTTTCTCCGTGTCGACGGCAGGTGATCGAGAAGTATCTCTCCGGAGGAATGTGCGGCTACGACCGCGAGGGCAGCCCCATCTGGTACGACGTCATCGGGCCCGTGGACCCCAAAGGCCTCTTCCTGTCCGCCTCCAAGCAGGACTTCATCAGGTCCAAGATCCGAGACTGCGAGATGCTGCACGGGGAGTGCGCGGTCCAGTCGGAGAAGGTCCGCACCGCCGATTGGCGTGGCACGCCACAATGCATCATGGGAGGCGGCCCGACCTCACACCCCTGACTTATCTGTGTTGTTGTGCTCTCCAGCTGGGGAAGAACGTGGAGTCCATCACCATGATCTACGACGTGGAGGGCCTGGGCTTGAAGCACTTATGGAAACCTGCTATTGAAACATATGGAGAGGTACCTAATCAAGTGGCCATTTGGAACTAAGGGGGGAAAAAAACCTCAGCAAACATAAGCACATCAAAACACACGTTACGACGTACAAACCGGAGACTTGCACCCGGACCTCTGGCCAGGGGTCCGGATCTGTGAGTTTTAGGTGTCACATAAAACAGGAGCATGTTTACATAAAAATGCTAACACTTAGCATGTGTGCTAGCAGTAGCATGATCACAGTCAGCGTGTTTCACATACAAAATTATATGACTCAAAGGCAGGGGTCAGCAACCTTTTTGAAAGCAAGAGCTACTTCTTGGGTACTGATTAATGCCAAGGGCTACCAGTTTGATACACACTTAAATAAATTGCCAGAAATAGCCAATTTGCTCAATTTACCTTTAATAAATAAATCTATATATATATATATATATATATATATATATATTTAAAAAATGGGTATTTTTGTCTGTCATTCCGTCGTACATTTTTTTTCCTTTTACGGAAGGTTTTTTGTAGAGAATAAATAATGGGGAAAAAAATTAATTGAACGGTTTAAAAGAGGAGAAAACAGGAAAAAAAATGAAAATTTAACCTTGAAATATAGTTTATCTTCAATTTCGACTCTTTAAAATTCAAAATTCAACCGAAAAATATGAAGAAATAAAGTACCAAAATATGACTTGAGGTGTATACCTACAAATCTAGCTGAAAATAAGCTAGCATGCTAACAGAAATCGAAAATTTCGCAGCACATTTGTCAATATAAATAGGTATCACAAATTAGTTTCACGGTACTTAGACATACAGATTTGTTTCAAAGATCTACAAAATCATTTTTGTAGAATTTTTTGCGTGAATGATGACGAGCCAAAGCCAAACTAAAAATGCTAACAGTTAGCACACTGGTCAAGTAACACAAATATGGGCAAAAATGAGCTAAAGTGCTAACAATAGCACGCTAACTGTTAGCATTAGTGAAATATCAAAATATATGACACTAGATTAGCTCAGAAAGTCTAGCCTGCTAAAATTAGCATGCTAAAATACGAACTGTAACATGTTTCAAAATGTATTACTCGGAGGTATTTTTTCTAAATAAACTTTTAGAAAAAATTTATGGAACATCATTAGTAATTTTTCCTGATTAAATACATTTTTATGACATGTTTTAAATAGGTTAAAATCCAATCTGCAATTTGTTAGAATATATAACAAATTGGACCAAGCTATATTTCTAACAAAGACAAATCATTATTTCTTCTAGATTTTCCAGAATAACAATTTTGAAAGAAATTCAAAAGACTTTGAAATAAGATTTAAATTTGATTCTACAGATTTTTCTAGATTTGCCAGAATAATTTTTTTGAATTTTAATCATAAGTTTGAAGAAATATTTCACAAATATTCTTCGTCGTAAAAACAGAAGCTAAAATGAAGAATTAAATAAAAATGTATTTATTATTCTTTAAAATAAAATAAAAAATACATGAACATTGATTTAAATTGTCAGGAAAGAAGAGGAAGGAATTTAAAAGGTAAAAAGGTATATGTGTTTAAAAATCCTAAAATCATTTTTAAGGTTGTATTTTTTCCTCTAAAATTGTGTTTCTGAAAGTTTTAAGAAACAAAGTAAAAAAATAAAATACATTATTTTAACAAGTGAAGACCAAGTCTTTAAAATATTTCCTTGGATTTTCAAATTCTATTTGAGTTTTGTCTCTCTTAGAATTAAAAATGTTCAGCAAAGCGAGACCAGCTTGCTAATAAATAAATAAAATTTAAAAAATAGAGGCAGCTCACTGGTAAGTGCTGCTATTTGAGCTATTTTTAGAACAGGCCAGCGGGCGACTCATCTGGTCCTTACGGGCGACCTGGTGCCCGCGGGCACCGCGTTGGTGACCCCTGCTCTAAGGTAAACGGTTGCAAAATTTGCCCAAAAAGCTAGCACTTTAATGTTAGCATGCATACAGTTGGCAAACTATAGATACGGATTGTTTTGGTCGGGGCGAGAACATTCAATAGATCGTCCGCCTGGTCCACTGGTTCTTTAAAATCCTTTTCGCCTCGCACAGCGGAAAGCTTCTCCGAGATGTTGTCAGTTTCATGGTTTAAATTCCGCAGACTTGAAATGAGTTAAAGTTAAAGTAGCAATGATTGTCACACACACACACACACACACACACACACACACACACTAGGTGTGGTGAAATTCACCTCTGCATTTGACCCATCACCCTTGATCACCCCCTGGGGAGGTGAGGGGAGCAGTGAGGAACAAGGCGCTTCTCAAAGTGGCTCTTT
The DNA here is from genome assembly GCF_033978795.1 of Nerophis ophidion. Classification (NCBI taxonomy): domain Eukaryota; kingdom Metazoa; phylum Chordata; class Actinopteri; order Syngnathiformes; family Syngnathidae; genus Nerophis; species Nerophis ophidion. The sequence goes on from NC_084614.1 coordinate 4,669,115, forward strand.
TGAGGTGTCCTTGTGTCTTCAGATCCTGCAGATGTTTGAGGACAACTACCCAGAAGGCCTCAAGAAGTTGTTTGTCATCAAAGGTAAATATTGTTGTTTTTTTTAAAGCATATTCTACATATTTTTTCACCTAAACTGCAACATGTAAAAAAAGTGGCAAAAAAGACTGAGAAAGTTGAGGAATGTGACATCAGCGTGTAAAGGATATCACCGCATGGGCTCAGGAACACCCCAGAAAACCACTGTCAGCAAGTACAGTTTGGTCGCTAAATCTGGAAGTGCAAGTTAAAACTCTGTTACGCAAAGCCACAGCCGTTTATCAACAACACCCAGAAACGCCACGACGTCCACAGTTTCCAAACACAATATGAAATGTGGACTCGTCAGACCACAGAACACTTTTCCACTTTGCGTCAGTCCATCTTGGATGAGCTCGGGGCCCCAGCGGAGCCGGCGGCGTTTCTGGGTGTTGTTGATAAATAGTCCAGTTTTAACTTGCACTTACGTACATATGTAGGCACCAACTGTTAGCATTAGCTTTTTTACTACAGTTGGTTGCTACATGGCTAGTTCACCTGTGGGATGTTCCAAATAAGCGTTTGACGAGCATTCCTCAACTTTCTCAGTCTTTTTTGCCACTTGTGCCAGCTTCTTTGTAATGTCGCATGGCATCAAATTCTGTCGGGATTAGCATTTACACCTTCCTGTTGGTCCTCCAGCACCCAAACTCTTCCCAGTTGCCTTCAACCTGGTCAAACACTTCCTGAGTGAGAACACGCGACACAAGATCTACATCCTGGGTGGTGGGTCACCTGGTTCAACTCCGCCGTGATCCGGTTCTGATGTAGACCCGGCCCCTGAAGTGTTTGGTTCCGGTTCCACAGGTGACTGGCAGGAGGTGCTGCTGAGGCACATCCACGAGGACCAGCTGCCCGCCATTTACGGCGGCAAAATGACGGATCCCGACGGAGACCCGCGCTGTCGGACCAGGGTGAGTTGCTGGACTCGTAGGCTGGCTTTGTTTAGTTCAGGGGTGGACAAAGTGCGGACCGGGGGCCATTTGGGGTGCCTGGCTAATTTTTCATTACAATTCCAATGTTAGCATTAGCTTTTTTTTGCAAATTTTGCATGTATACACCACCAAGAATATTTTATTTGAAAAATAACACCTGTGAAGTACAGTTGGTCGCTAAATCTGTAAGTGCAAGTTAAAACTCTACCATGCAAAGCCACAGCCGTTTATCAACAACACCCAGAAACGCCACGACATCCACAGTTTCCAAAAACAATATGAAATGTGGACTCGTCAGACCACAGAACACTTTTCCACTTTCCGTCAGTCCATCTTGGATGAGCTCGGGGCCCCAGCGGAGCCGGCTGCGTTTCTGGGTGTTGTTGATAAATAGTCAAGTTTTAACTTGCACTTACGTACATACGTGACATGCTAACATGTTAATGTTAGCATTAGCTTTTTTGCTAATTTTGCAGATATACACCCCGGTGTAGAATATTTTATTTGACGAATGATACCTGTTAGCATTTTAAATTTAGAATGCTAGCTTTTTAAGCTAATTTTGCATGTATTTAAACGTGTATAAATAGTTTGTTACTTGATAAATGATACCTTTTAGCATGTTAAAGTTAGCGTTAGCTTGTTTGCTAATTTTGTATGTATACACCACGAAGAATATTTTATTTTACAAATAATACCTGTTAGCATTAGCTTTTTTGCTAATTTTGCAGATATACACCTCGGCGTAGAATATTTTATTTGACGAATGATACCTGTTAGCATTTTAAATTTAGAATGCTAGCTTTTTAAGCTAATTTTGCGTGTATTTACTTGATAAATGATACCTTTTAGCATGTTAAAGTTAGCGTTAGCTTATTTGCTAATTTTGTATGTATACACCACCAAGAATATTTTATTTTACAAATAATACCTGTTAGCATTAGCTTTTTTGCTAATTTTGCAGATATACACCTCGGCGTAGAATATTTTATTTGACGAATGATACCTGTTAGCATTTTAAATTTAGAATGCTAGCTTTTTAAGCTAATTTTGCGTGTATTTAAACGTGTATAAATAGTTTGTTACTTGATAAATGATACCTTTTAGCATGTTAAAGTTAGCGTTAGCTTGTTTGCTAATTTTGTATGTATACACCACCAAGAATATTTTATTTTACAAATAATATCTGTTAGCATTAGCTTTTTTCCTAATTTTGCAGATATACACCTCGGAGTAGAATATTTTATTTGACGAATGATACCTGTTAGCATTTCAAATTTTGTATGCTAGTTTTTAAGCTAATTTTGCTTGGATATATACATGTATAAATATTTTGTTACTTGACGAATGATACCTGTTAGCGTTAGCTTGTTTGATAATTTTGCATGTATACGCCACCAAGAATATTTTATTTGACAAATAATACCTGTTAGTATGCTAGCTTTTTTGCTAGTTTTGCCTGTATACACCTCGGCGTAGAATATTTAATTTGCGAAATGATACCTGTTAGCATGTCAACGTTACTTTGCTAGCTTTTTAAGCTAATTTTGCATGCATTTATACATGTATAAATATTTTGTTACTTGACGAATAAAACCTGTTAGTATGCTAACTTTTTAAGCTAATTTTGCACAAAAGTATACATCTATAAATATTTTGTTACTTGGCATATGATACCTGTTAGCATTTTAACGTTAGTTTGCTAGCTTTTTAAGCTAATTTTGCTTGTTTATATACATGTATAAATATTTTGTTACTTGTTGAATGATACTTGTTAGCATGTTAGCGTTAGTATGCTAGCTTTTTAAGCTAATTTTGCTTGTATATATACATGTATAAACATTTTGTTACTTGAAGAATGATACCTGTTAGCATGTTAACATTAATATGCTAGCTTTTTAAGCTAATTTTGCATGTATATATACTTATATAAACATGTTAGGACTTAACGAATGATACCTGTTAGCATGTTAAAGTTAGTGTGCTAGATTTTTTGCTAATTTTCTATGCATACACCTCGGCGTAGGATATTTTATTTGACGCATGATACCTGTTAGCATTTTAATGTTAGTGTGCTAGCTTTTTAAGCTATTTTTGCATGTATATATACATATATAAATATTGTGTTACTTGGCGAATGATACCTGTTAGCATGTTAATATTAGTTTGCTAGCTTTTTAAGCTAATTTTGTATGTATATATACTTAAATTAAAATTTTGGACTTGTCGAATGATACCTGTTAGCATGTTAACGCTAGTATGCTAGCTTTTTAAGCTAATTTTGCATGTTTGTATACATATATAAATATTGTGTTACTTGAAGAATGGTACCTGTTAGCATGTTAACGTTAGTTTACTAGCTTTTTAAGCTAATTCTGCTTGTATATACACATGTATAAATATTGCTAGTTTATTTTAGCTCATATTTTTGGTTACTTTGTTCTGTCTGGCTCGTTGGGTAGCATTTTAGCAGGCTAACATTAGCATGCTAGATTTCCCAAATCTAATTTAGCGGGTATACACCGCAGTGTCACATATTTTGGTATTTTACTAGCGTTAACGGTAAGCATGCTATTGTTAGCACGTAAGCATAGCACTGTTAGCATGCCAGCTTATTTTAGCTCATATTTTTGGTTACGTCGTCTTATCCGGCTCGTTGGGTAGCATTTTAGCAGGCTAACATTAGCATGCTGGATTTTTCAAATCTAATTTAGCAATTAAACATTTTTTTTAGCTAATTTTGCTCCTGTTTTTGTTATTTACTAGGTATTTGAATAAAATATTTTATAGAGTACTGGTTTTCAAGGTAAAAACTACAAAAATGGCCCCCGCATCCTTTGATTTGTCAGTGGAAAATGTTTGGGCACCCCTGATTTAGTGGGTAGGTCACATGCTCGTAGTTTGCTTCGTAGTTCCGCTTCACTGCTTGCCTTGTCCGTAAATATTTGAGTGTGCTGCAAAACGGACGTTTCCGGCGCACGAGCAGAAAGGGATCTTTGCTGGGTTTGCACACAGCTGAGAGGAAATTGCAGAAGGGTAAAAACCACAAAAGGAGAACTCTGCAGGATGGAAAAGGGGTAGAGTGGATATTTCTTACAGTTTGGCCTATTTTGGTGGGGCAACGGGTTCCAGCAGGTGTCCAGGGTGATTGGGAGGCCTTTTGGGGGCCCTATTTCCAGACAGTTTGGCGTATTTTTATGGGGAAGAGGGTTCCAGCAGGTGTTCCTGGGGAATTGGGAGGCCTTTCGGGGCCCTATTTTGCGATAGTTTGGCGTATTATGGTGAGGAAGAGTGTTCCCAGGGAATGGGAGTCCTTTTGGGGCCCTATTTTCAGACAGTTTGGTGAATTTAGGTGAGGTAGAGGGTTGCAGCAGGTGTTCCTGGTGAATTGGGAGGCCTTTCAGGGGCCCTATTTCCAGACAGTTTGGTGTATTTTGGTGGGTCAGAGGGTTCCAGCAGGTGTCCCCGGGGAATCGGAGGCCGTTTGGGGCCCTATTTTCAGACAGTTTGGTGAATTTTTGTGGGGCAGAGTTCCAGCAGGTGTTCTCAGGAAATGGGAGGCCTTTTGGGTACCTATTTTCAGAAATTTTGGTGGGGCAGAGGGTTCCAGAAGGTGTCCCCGGGAATGGGAGTTCTTTTGTGGCCCTATTTTCAGACAGTTTGGCGTATTTTTATGGGGAAGAGGGTTCCAGCAGGTGTTCCTGTGCTATGAAAGGCCTTTCGGGGCCCTATTTTCAGACAGTTTGGCATAATTAGGTGAGACGGAGGGTTGCAGCAGGTGTTCCCGGGGAATGGGTGGCCTTTCAGGGGCCCTATTATGAGACAGTTTTGGTGTATTATGGTGGGGCAGAAGGTTCTAGCAGGTGTTCCCAGGGAATGGGAGGCCTTTCGGGGCCCTACTTTCAGACAGTTTGGTGTATTTTGGTGGGGCAGAGGGTCCCAGCAGGTGTTCCCGTGGAACGGGAGGCCCATCAGGGGCCCTATTTTTACACAGTTTGGCGTATTTTGGTAAGGCAGAGGGTTCAGCAAGTGTTCCAGAGCAATGGGAGGCCTTTCGGGGCCCTATTTTCAAAAAGTTTGGTGTATTACGGTGGGGCAGAGTGTTCCCAGGGAATGGGAGGCCTTTTGGGGCCCTATCTTCAGACAGTTTTGCGTATTTTGGTGGGGCAGAGGGTTCCAGTAGGCAATGGGGGGCCATTTGTGGCCCTATTTTCAGACATTTTGGTGGGTCAGAGGGTTCCAGCAGGTGTCCCCGGGGAATGGGAGGCCTTTTGGGGCCCTATTTTCAGACAGTTTGGCGTATTTTGGTGGGGAAGAGGGTTCCAGCAGGTGTTCCTGGGGAATTGGGAGGCCTTTCGGGGGCCCTATTTCCAGACAGTTTGGTGTATTTTGGTGGGTCAGAGGGTTCCAGCAGGTGTCCCCGGGGAATTGGGAGGCCTTTTGGGGCCCTATTTTCAGACAGTTTGGCGTATTTTGGTGGGGAAGAGGGTTCCAGCAGGTGTTCCTGGGGAATTGGGAGGCCTTTCGGGGGCCCTATTTTGCGATAGTTTTGCGTATTATGGTGGGGAAGAGTGTTCCCAGGGAATGGGAGACCTTTTGGGGCCCTATTTTCAGACAGTTTGGTGAATTTAGGTGAGGTAGAGGGTTGCAGCAGGTGTTCCCGGGGAATGGAAGGCCTTTCAGGGGCCCTATTTCCAGACAGTTTGGTGTATTTTGGTGGGTCAGAGGGTTCCAGCAGGTGTCCCCGGGGTATTTGAGGCCGTTTGGGGCCCTATTTTTAGACATTTTGGTGGGGCAGAGGGTTCCAGTAGGTGTTCCCGGGCAATGGGGGGCATTTTGTGGCCCTATTTTCAGACATTTTGGTGGTGCAAAGGGTTCCAGCAAGTGTTCCCGCGGAATGGGATGCCTTTCGGGGGCCCTATTTTCTGACAGTTTGGCGTATTATGGTGGGGTAGAGTGTCCCCAGGGAATGGGAGGCCCCACGGGGGCACTATTTTCAGACGTTTTGGTGGGGTACGGGGTTCTAGCAGGTGTTCCCATGGAATGGGAAGGCCTTTTGGGGGGCCCTATTTTCTGATAATTTGGCGTATTATGGTGGTGTAGAGTGTCCCCAGGGAATGGGAGGACCTTCGGGGGCCCTATTTTCAGACATTTTGGTGGGGCAGAGGGTTCCAGCAAGTGTTCCCGCGGAATGGCATACCTTTCGGGGGCCCTATTTTCAGACAGTTTTGCGTATTTTGGTGGGGCAGAGGGTTCCAGTAGGTGTTCCCGGGCAATGGGGGGCCTTTTGTGGCCCTATTTTCAGACATTTTGGTGGGGCAGAGTGTTTCAGCAAGTGTTCCTGCGGAATGGGATGCCTTTCGGGGGCCCTATTTTCAGACAGTTTTGCGTATTTTGGTGGGGCAGAGGGTTCCAGTAGGTGTTCCCGGGCAATGGGGGGCCTTTTGTGGCCCTATTTTCAGACATTTTGGTGGGGCAGAGTGTTTCAGCAAGTGTTCCTGCGGAATGGGATGCCTTTCGGGGGACCTATTTTCTGACAGTTTGGCGTATTATGGTGGGGTAGAGTGTCTCCAGGGAATGGGAGGCCCTTCGGGGGCCCTATTTTCAGACATTTTGGTGGGGTGGGGGTTCCAGCAGGTGTTCCCGGGGAATGGGAAGGCCTTTTGGGCGGCCCTATTTTCTGACAGTTTGGCGTATTTTGGTGGGGCAGAGGGTTCCAGCAGGTGTTCCAGAGCAATGGGAGGCCTTTCGGGGCCCTATTTTTACACAGTTTCGCGTATTATGGTGGGGCAGAGTGTTCCCAGGGAATGGGAGGCCTTTTGGGGCCCTATTTTCAGACAGTTTTGCGTATTTTGGTGGGGCAGAGGGTTCCAGTAGGTGTTCCCGGGCAATGGGGGACCTTTTGTGGCCCTATTTTCTGACATTTTGGTGGGGCAGAGGGTTCCAGCAAGTGTTCTCGCGGAATGGGATGCCTTTCGGGGGGCCCTGTTTTCTGACAGTTTAGGGTATTATGGTGGTGTAGAGTGTTCCCAGGGAATGGGGGGCCCTATTTTCAGACGTTTTGGTGGGTTAGGGTGTTCCAGCAGGTGTTGCCGGGGAATGGGAAGGCCTTTTGGGGGGCCCTATTTTCTGACAGTTTGGCATATTTTGGTGGGGCAGAAGGTTGCAGCAGGTGTTCCCGGGGAATGGGAGGCCTTTTGGGGGCCATATTTTTTGACATTTTGGTGGGGCAGAGGGTTCCAGCAGGTGTTCCTGGGGAATTGGTAGGCCTTTTGGGGGCCTTATTTTCAGACAGTTTGGTGTATTTTGGTAGTACCTGACCTGACCACTGCTCGCTACACTAGCTCGCACGCTTTGCACTAGTAGATGTCTGTGACCCGACTGACGCTGGTCTGTCTCTGTAGATAAAAATAGGGCCCAGGACCAGTGAGGAACCGGAGCCCAGAAAGTCCCCCAGCGGTCCAGTTGGAAGGCTTTCTTTTTTTTAACTTTCTCTTATTTTGAAATATTACTTTGGACACTTTGCCAGCTTGCATGAGCTGTTATTAAAGTACCGTGTGGAAGCAAAGCAGGTTTGAACAATAAATCCTCTTTTGATGGACTGAAAGCCACTAATCCCTTTTGTGACATCACCGGCTCAAACACTTGGCGGGGAAACAAGCACTCAGGGGGAAGCTCTTGGTGACGTTGCAATGCAAACAAGGCAAGCGTGCTTGATAGGACAACCTCAAAAGTACACGTGAGCTCCAGTTGTCAACATGCTAATTAACATTGGATATGCCATATACATGCTACTGATTAGCATTAGCAATTTTACATGGCGATTTCAACTCTTTTGCTAATCAAAACTACAATTAAGATGCACGTTTGAACAGACGGTTTAATTTAGCAGGTATAAACCTCAAAGTCAAATATTTATTACTACACCGATACTTGTTAGCATGCTAACATTCGTATGCTAGTTTTTGTTTTAACTAATTGTGTAGGTTTACAGTACATCTCAGTCATATTTAAGTACTTTATGCATGCTAATGTTAGCATCCAAACATTTTTCAGCTACAGTACACACCCAGATTTATATATTTATTAGCATGCTAGATTATTTTTGCAAATTTTGCAGGTATACACCTCAGCATTAAATATTTATTACTACACCGATACTTGTTAGCATGCTAACGTTCTTATGCTAGTTTTTTTTTAGCTAATTGTGCAGTTGTACAGTACATCTCCGTCAAATTTAAGTACTTTACGCATGCTAATGTTAGCCTCCAAACATTTTTCAGCTACAGTACACACCCAGAGTAATATATATTTTTTTAGCATGCCAGATTATTTTTGCTATTTTAGATGATAAACACCGCAGAGTCAAATATTTATTACCACACCGATACCAGTTAGCATGCTAACATTCGTATGCTAGCTTTTTTTCAACTAATTGTGTAGGTGTACAGTACATCTCAGTCATATTTAAGTACTGTATGCATGCTAATGTTATCCTACAAAAAAATGTCAGCTACAGTACACAAGTGATATCTTTTTTAGCATGCTAGATTATTTTTGCTACATTAGCAGGTTTACACCTCCAGTGTGAAATATCATGTTACTTGTAAGCATTTTAACGGTAGTATGCTAACTTTTTTTCAGCTAGTTGTGTAGGTGTACAGTACGTACTTTATGCATGCTAACGTTAGCCTACAAAAATTTTTCAGCTACAGTACACAACCAGAGTAATATATTTTTTAGCATGCGAGATTATTTTTGCTACTTTAGCAGGTATACACCTCAGCGTCAAATATCGTGTTACATGTTAGCATGCTAACGATAGTATGCTAACTTTTTTTCGGCTAATTGTGTAGGTGTACAGTATGTACTTTATGCATGCTAACGTTAGCTTACAAAAAATTTTCAGCTACAGTACACAACCAGAGTAATATATTTTTTAGCATGGTAGATTATTTTTGCTACATTAGCAGGTTTACACCTCAGTGTCAAATATTGTGTTACTTGTTAGCATGCTAACGATAGTATGCTAACTTTTTTCGGCTAATTGTGTAAGTGTACAGTATGTACTTTATGCATGCTAACGTTAGCCTACAAAAAAAATGTCAGATACAGTACACACCCAGAGTAATATATTTATTAGCATGGTAGATTATTTTTACTACTTTAGCAGGTTTACACCTCAGCGTCAAATACCGTGTTACATGTTAGCATGCTAACGATAGTATGCTAACTTTTTTTCGGCTAATTGTGCAGGTGTACAGTAAGTACTTCATGCATGCTAACGTTAGCCTACAAAAAAATTTTCAGCTACAGTACACAACCAGAGTAATATATTTATCAGCATGCTAGATTATTTTTGCCACATTAGCAGGTTTACACCTCAGTATCATTTATTTTGTTACTTGTTAGCATGCTAACGATAGTATGCTAACTTTTTTTCAGCTAATTGTGTAGGTGTACAGTACGTACTTTATGCATGCTAACGTTAGCCTCCAAAAAATCTTCAGCTACAGTACACACCCAGAGTAATATATTTATTAGCATGCTAGATTATTTTTGCTACTTTAGCCAGTTTACACCTCAGGGTCAAATATCGTGTTACATGTTAGCATGCTAACGATAGTATGCTAACTTTTTTTCGGCTAATTGTGCAGGTGTACAGTAACTACTTTATCCATGCTAACGTTTGCCTACAAAAAAAAATGTCAGCTACAGTACACAACCAGAGCAATATAATTATCAGCATGCTAAATTATTTTTGCCACATTAGCAGGTTTACACCTCAGTATCAATTATTTTGTTACTTGTTAGCATGCTAACGATAGTATGCTAACTTTTTTCGGCTAATTGTGTAAGTGTACAGTAAGTACTTCATGCATGCTAACGTTAGCCTACAAAAAAAATTTCAGCTACAGTACACAACCAGAGTAATATATTTATCAGCATGCTAGATTATTTTTACTACTTTAGCAGGTTTACCCCTTGAGTGTCAAATAATTTGTTACTTGTTAGCAATACTAACGATAGTATGCTAACTTTTTTTTGGCTAATTGTGTAAGTGTACAGTATGTACTTAATGCATGCTAACGTTAGCCTACAAAAATTTTTCAGCTACAGTACACACCCAGAGTAATATATTTATTAGCATGCTAGATTATTTTTGCTACTTTAGCCAGTTTACACCTCAGCGTCAAATATCGTGTTACATGTTAGCATGCTAACGATAGTATGCTAACTTTTTTTCGGCTAATTGTGCAGGTGTACAGTAACTACTTTATCCATGCTAACGTTTGCCTACAAAAAAAATGTCAGCTACAGTACACAACCAGAGTAATATATTTATCACCATGCTAAATTATTTTTGCCACATTAGCAGGTTTACACCTCAGTATCAATTATTTTGTTACTTGTTAGCATGCTAACGATAGTATGCTAACTTTTTTCGGCTAATTGTGTAAGTGTACAGTATGTACTTTATGCATGCTAACGTTAGCCTACAAAAAAAATTTCAGATACAGTACACACCCAGAGTAATATATTTATTAGCGTGGTAGATTATTTTTACTACTTTAGCAGGTTTACCCCTTGAGTGTCAAATAATTTGTTACTTGTTAGCAATACTAACGATAGTATGCTAACTTTTTTTTGGCTAATTGTGTAAGTGTACAGTATGTACTTAATGCATGCTAACGTTAGCCTACAAAATTTTTTCAGCTACAGTACACAACCAGAGTAATATATTTTTTAGCATGCGAGAATATTTTTGCTACTTTAGCAGGTATACACCTCAGCGTCAAATATCGTGTTACATGTTAGCATGCTAACGATAGTATGCTAACTTTTTTTCGGCTAATTGTGAAAGTGTACAGTATGTACTTTATGCATGCTAACGTTAGCCTACAAACATTTTTTCAGATACAGTACACACCCAGAGTAATATATTTATTAGCATGGTAGATTAGTTTTACTACTTTAGCAGGTTTACACCTCAGCGTCAAATGTCGTGTTACATGTTAGCATGCTAACGACAGTATGCTAGCTTTTTTCAGCTAATTGTGTAGGTGTACAGTACGCACTTTATGCATGCTAACGTTAGCCTCCAAAAAATGTTCAGCTACAGTACACACCCAGAGTAATATATTTATTAGCATGCTAGATTATCTTTGCTACTTTAGCCAGTTTACACCTCAGCGTCAAATATCGTGTTACATGTTAGCATGCTAACGATAGTATGCTAACTTTTTTTCGGCTAATCGTGCAGGTGTACATTAAGTACTTTATGCATGCTAACGTTAGCTCCCAAACATTTTAAACACATTTCCAGGTACAGTACACACCCGGAACAATATATTTATTAGCACGCTAGTTAGCTAATTTAGCTTATTTAGCGGATATAAACTTCAGCATCAAATAATTTACTACTATGCTGATGATAGTATGCTCGAACAAGGTTGGGCGCAAACACTTTGTAGGACTCAACAAAAGACAAGACTAACACATTCAACTTAATGGCAAAGACTACTTCCTAACTACGTTAACACACCTAGGACAAACTGAAATGAGTTCATACTTGCAAATGAGACAAAAATAGCACATTAATCAGTGTCCGCTCATTATTAAATGTTCAACCTTTTAAAAATACAACTATTTTGTGCAAAAATTAAGAAACAAAAACCAAGGTTCTTGTGGTTCCTGCACATTTCCCCGTAAGTAAACCTTTGTCCTTTGGTCCCGTCCTTTTTCTTTGAGTCCTTTAATATTGTTCGTCTCGTTCCCAGATACACCACGTGGGCCCGGTGCCCCCCTCCTACTACGTCCGCGATCACGTCTCCGTGGACTACGATCGCTGTTTGACCGTCAGCCGGGGGTCCACGCAACAGCTGGACTACGAGATCCTCTTCCCGGGATGTGTCCTCAGGTCAGACCTCATCGTTGAAGCCTGAGTCAGTTTATTTGCTTCATTTGGGGCGGTGTTTAAGAATTGTGAGTAAATCCGACCGATGTAACCTTGAAATGACAGCACAGCATATACTTGTACGACCTAGTGCGGACAACCTTCCCTAGTCATGACTGCGTGAAAGTCAACACATGGTCACTGAACTTTGTGGCTATTATAAAAAAAATGTCTATCTATCATAAAATGTCTAAATGACGACAGTGCGGAGAAATATGCATAAGTACTCAGTAGTAGGAATTGTTTTAGTTATATTGCAAAACTTACAAACATGGCTTAAAAGTGATGAATGGAGAATCCACACGTGTAGAAACGCTATGGATGATTAGAGGACATAACAGCACTTCTACTTCCGGTTGAAAGCTGTACCCAGCAGCAAGCAGTTGTAGGCATTCACCCATGGAAAAGGAAAATGTATACATAAGCTGCGCCATTTTGTTCGCCGCAGGGTTCAAAGCGTAGGAAAAATTGTGTATTATGTTAATACATGAATTGTGCTGATATATCGTATCGGGTCATTATCGGTATCGGCTGATATGCCAGGCTCCAATGTTCGTATCGTACCAGAAGTGAAAACTTTTGTATGGGGACTCCTCTAACATTCATATTGTATCGGAAAAGTCCGAGTAACATAAAAAGCACTTTCAGGCATTTACTAATTTTGTTTATGGCCAGCGGCGAAGAAAAATGTATAAATAAGCCACACCATTTTTTCGCCGCAGGGTTCAAAGCGTATGAAAAATGTGTATTACAGTAATAAAATGATGTATCCTATCGGATTGTTATCGGTATCGGCTGATACGCCAGGCTCCAATATTGGTATCGTACCGGAAGTGAAAACTTTAGTATGGGGTCTCCCCTAACATTCATATTGTATCGGGAAAGACCGAGTAACATAAAAAGCACTTGTAGGCATTTACTAATTTTCTTTATGGCCGGCGGCGAAGGAAATTCTGTAAATAAGCTGCGCCATTTTGTTTGCCGCAGGGTTCAAAGCATAGGGAAAAAAAATGTGTATTACGGTAATACAATAAATCGTGCATATATATCGTATCGGGTTGTTATCTGTATCGGCTGATACGCCAGGCTTCAATATTGGTATCGTACCAGAGGTGAAAACTTTTGTATGGGGACTCCCCTAACATTCATATTGTTTCGGAAAAGACCGAGTAACATAAAAAGCACTTGTAGGCATTTACTAATTTATTTTATGGCCGGCGGCGAAGGACAATCTATAAATAAATAAGCTGCGCTTTTATTACAACCATTTCTTTGACACTGATTTTTTTTGCGTTGAATTTTTCCATCCATCCATCCATCATCTTCCGCTTATCCGAGGTCGGGTCGCGGGGGCAGCACCCTAAGCAGGGAAGCCCAGACTTCCCTATCTCCAGCCACTTCGTCTAATTTTTTGTGCACTGAATTTTTTTTTGCACTGAATTTTTTATTCGGAATTTGTTTTAAACTGAAGTATTTTACACTAAATCTTTTTGCACTGAATTTGATCTAAACCTAATTTTCTTTTTTACACCGATTTATTTTACTCTTAAGTTTTTTTTACTTTTTACACCATTCATTTTTTTTTACACTGGAGTTTCTTTACACCATTTTTTTTTACACTGATTATTTTTTTTATATTTTTTTTACACTGAATAATAATTTTTACACTGAATTTTTTAAAACAACTTTTTTTTACTGAATTGTATTTACACTGAATTTTTAAAACTCTGAATAAGTTTTAAATGAAAGTGTCAGCATAAGTTGATGTTAGTAACAAAGACACAAAGTAAGCTCCACACTGTCATGTGACCAACATACATGATGATGATGTCATGTGACCAACATACATGATGATGTCATGTGACCAACATACATGATGATGTCATGTGACCAACATACATGATGATGATGTCATGTGACCAACATACATGATGATGATGTCATGTGACCAACATACATGATGATGATGTCATGTGACCAACATACATGATGATGTCATGTGACCAACATACATGATGATGATGTCATTTGACCAACATACATGATGATGATGTCATGTGACCAACATACATGATGATGATGTCATGTGACCAACATACATGATGATGATGATGTCATGTGACCAACATACATGATGATGTCATGTGACCAACATACATGATGATGATGATGTCATGTGACCAACATATATGATGATGATGTCATGTGACCAACATACATGATCATGTGACCAACATACATGATGATGATGTCATGTGACCAACATACATGATGATGATGTCATGTGACCAACATACATGATGATGATGTCATGTGACCAACATACATGATGATGATGATGTCATGTGACCAACATACATGATGATGATGTCATGTGACCAACATACATGATGATGATGATGTCATGTGACCAACATATATGATGATGATGTCATGTGACCAACATACATGATGATGTCAAATGGTGATGATGTCATGTGACCAACATACATGATGATGATGTCATGTGACCAACATACATGATGATGGTCAAATGACATCATCATCATGTATGTTGGTCACATGACATCATCACCATTTGACATCATCATCATGTATGTTGGTCACATGACATCATATATGTTGGTCACATGACATCACCATTTGACATCATCATCATTTATGTTGGTCACATGACATCATCATCATCATGTATGTTGGTCACATGACATCATCATCATGTATGTTGATCACATGACATCATGCATGTTGGTCACATGACATCATCATCATGTATGTTGGTCACATGACATCATCACCATTTGACATCATCATGCATGTTGGTCACATGACATCATCATGTATGTTGGTCAAATGACATCATCATCATGTATGTTGGTCAAATGACATCATCATCATGAATGTTGGTCAAATGACATCATCATAATGCATGTTGGTCAAATGACATCATCATGCATGTTGGTCACATGACATCATCATCATGTATGTTGGTCAAATGACATCATCATCATGTATGTTGGTCAAATGACATCATCATCATGCATGTTGGTCACATGAAATCATCATGTATGTTGGTCACATGACATCATATATGTTGGTCACATAACATCATCACCATGTATTTTGGTCAAATGACATCACCATGTATGTTGGTCACATGACATCATCATCATGTATGTTGGTCACATGACATCATCACCATGTATGTTAGTCACCTGTCATCATCATCATGTATGTTGGTCAAATGGCATCATCATCATGTATGTTGGTCACATGACATCATCATCATGTATTTTGGTCAAATGACATCATCACCATGTATGTTAGTCACCTGACATCATGATCATGCATGTTGGTCACATGACATCATCATCATGTATTTTGGTCAAATGACATCATCATCATGTATGTTGGTCACATGACATCATCATGTATGTTGGTCACCTGACATCATGATCATGTATGTTGGTCACATGACATCATGCATGATGATGATGATGATGATGATGATGATGATGATGATGATGACGCAGGTGGCAGTTCTCCAGCGAGGGCGCAGACATCGGGTTCGGTGTGTTCCTGAAGGGGCAGAAGGGCGAGTGGAAGAAGGCGTCCCAGATGGAGGAAGTGTTGGCCAGCCAGCGCTACAACGCCCACCTGGTGCCGGAAGACGGCTCGCTGACCTGCGAGCGGGCGGGCGTGTGTGAGTGCTCCCTCCTCGCCGTCACATGACCTCCCTTCACCCCCCTCGCTAACACCTCCCCTTCTCAGATGTGCTGCGCTTCGACAACACCTACAGCATCTTCCAGGCCAAGAGGATCAGTTTCAGCGTGGAGGTCCTGCTGCCGGACCGCCTGAAGGCCCAACTGGACCACGGGGGGGCCCCGAGTCCCAAGTGAACTGCCAGCATTAAAAGTGCAAACATCTCAATGTGTTGTTGACAGGAGGACACGCCCACTCAGGTGACCAAGTGAAGGTAACTATTGTGATGAGTGTGATGTCACAGCTGGCCAAGTGTGCTAGAAGAAGGAACCAATTAAAATGTCAAACCATTGCTTTTTTTAACACTTTTACACCAATGATATCATTCTGGCCCGATACACTTACCGATACCCATATCGAGCCCACGCATTATCGTCATTATTATTTTGTAGCGTGGAATGTTAGAAAGGAAAAAAAGTTGTCTATTCTCTAACCTTTTTATTATTCACCGTCTGGCATGGACTTATGCAGTCTTTAAGTCTAAGTGGGGTGGTAAAAAAATTTTATGAAGTCAAGTAGCAGTAAGTTGACTGATGTGGACACGTTTGTTACTGGGTACTTTCTGATATGCCTCGGAGACTCTGTTTGATATTTGTTTATATTGACAAATTGTTGATTTCTGTTAGCATGCTAAAGTAACATGCGTCAAGTACCAAAATATGACTGAGGTGTGTACATACAAAATTAGCTAAAAATAAATAACGTTACATATCAATCGTCCGGTAATAAAACTTTAGACGCGGAGATGTGTACCTGTAAAATTGGCAAAAGGGCTAGCATGCTAATGGTTGTGCCGTTAAAAATCGTAATATTGGCATGCTAAAATGCTAGCATTTTAAAATGCTAGCATTAGCATGCTAACAGTATGACGTTAACAATAGTATGATTACAAATGAATTACCAAAATATGACACTGACACTATATGCTTGTGAATTTGGTTAAAAAAAAATCTTAATAGCATGCTAAAATGCTAACCGTAACATGCGTCAAGTACCAAAATATGACTGAGGTGTAAACATACAAAATTAGCTAAAGAAATAAATAACGTTACTTATCAACCGTCCGGTAACAAAATATTAGACGCGGAGATGTATACCTGTAAAATTAGCAACAACAAAAAAAAGCTAGCATGCTAACAGTATGATGCTAACAATAGTATGATTACAGATAGCATTAGTATTACTACCAAAATATGACCCTGACAATATATGCCTGTGAATTTGGTTAAATAAAAGCTAATATTAGCATGCTAAAATGCTAACCGTAACATGCGTCTAATGCTAAAAAAAAAAAAAAAAAAAAGGCTTGTAAAATAACATTAGGTATATATCGTCCGGTACTAAAATATTAGATGCGGAGATGTATACCTGTAAAATTGGCAAAAGGGCTTGCATGCTAACAGTTGTGCTGTTAAAAATCGTAATATTGGCATGCTAAAATGCTAACTGCAACATGCGTCAAGTACCAAAAAAAAAAGCTAGCATGCTAACAGTATGACGCTAACAATAGTATGATTACAGATCCATCCATCCATCCATTTCCTACCGCTTATTCCCTTTCGGGGTCGCAGGGATTACCAAAATATGACACTGACACTATATGCTTGTGAATTTGGTTAAAAAAAAAATCTTAATAATAGCATGCTAAAATGCTAACTGTAACATGCGTCAAGTACTAAAATATGACTGAGGTGTATGCATACAAAATTAGCTAAAAAAATAAATAAACAAATAACGTTATGTATCAATCGTCCGGTAACAAAATATTAGACGCGGAGATGTATACCTGTAAAATTAGCAACAAAAAAAAGCTAGCATGCTAACAGTACGATACTAGCCCGCTCAAATCTTAAAATTAGCATGCTAAAATGCTACCTGTAACATGCGTCAAGTACCAAAATATGACTGAGGCGTATACATACAAAATTAGCTAAAGAAATAAATAACGTTACTTATCAACCATCCAGTAACCAAATATTAGACGCAGAGATGTATACATGCATAATTAGCAACAAAAAAAAAGCTAGCATGCTAACAGTATGATGCTAACAATAGTATGATTACAGATAGCATTAGTATTATTACCAAAATATGACACTGACAATATATGCCTGTAAACTTGGTTAAAAAAAAACAACTAATATTAGCATGCTATAATGCTCACCGTAACATGCGCCAAAAGCTAAAAAAAAAAAAAAAAAAAGCTTGTAAAATATATATCGTCCGGTACTAAAATATTAGAATATTAGATGCGGAGATGCATACCTGTAAAATTGGCAAAAGTGCTAGCATGCTTACGGTTGTGCCGTTAAAAATCGTAATATTGGCATGCTAAAATGCTAACTGCAACATGCGTCAAGTACCCAAAAAAAAGCTTGCATGCTAACAGTATGACGCTAACAATAGTATGATTACAGATGAATTACCAAAATATGACACTGACACTATATGGTTGTCAATTTGGTTAAAAAAAATCTTAATAATAGCATGCTAAAATGCAAATTGTAACATGCGTCAAGTACCAAAATATGACTGAGGTGTATGCATTCAAAATTCGCTAAAAAAATAAATAAACAAATAACGTTACGTATCAATCGTCCGGTAAAAAAATATTAGACGCGGAGATGTATACCTGTAAAATTAGCACAAAAAAAAAAAGCTAGCATGCTAACAGTACGATGCTAACAATAGTATGATTACAGATAGCATTAGTATTATTAGCAAAATATGACACTGACAATATTTGCCTGTAAACTTGGTTAAAAAAAAAAACAATATTAGCATGCTAAAATGCTAACTGTAACATGCGCCAAAAGCTAAAAAAAAAACAAAGCTTGTAAAATAACGTTAGGTATATATCGTCCGGTACTAAAATATTACATGCGGAGATATATACCTGTAAAATTGGCAAAAGGGCTAGCATGCTTACGGTTGTGCCGTTAAAAATCGTAATATTGGCATGCTAAAATGCTAACTGCAACATGCGTCAAGTACCAAAAAAAAAGCTAGCATGCTAACAGTATGACGCTAACAATAGTATGATTACAGATGAATTACCAAAATATGACACTGACACTACATGGTTGTGAATTTGGTTAGTAAAAATCTTAATAATAGCATGCTAAAATGCTAACTGTAACATGCCTCAAGTACCAAAATATGACTGAGGTGTAGGCATTCAAAATTAGCTAAAAAAAATAAATAAATAACGTTACGTATCAATCGTCCGGTAACAAAATATTAGACGCGGAGATGTATACCTGTAAAATTAGCAACAACAAAAAAAAGCTAGCATGCTAACAGTATGATGCTAACAATAGTACGATTACAGATAGCATTAGTATTATTACCAAAATATGACACTGACAATATTTGCCTGTAAACTTGGTTAAAAAAAACAAAACAATATTAGCATGCTAAAATGCTAACTGTAACATGCGCCAAAAGCTAAAAAAAAAAAAAAAAACAAAGCTTGTAAAATAACGTTAGGTATATATCGTCCGGTACTAAAATATTAGATGCGGAGATGTATACCTGTGAAATTGGCAAATGGGCTAGCATGCTTACGGTTGTGCCGTTAAAAATCGTAATATTGACATGCTAACTGCAACATGCGTCAAGTACCAAAAAAAAAGCTAGCAGGCTAACAGTATGACGCTAACAATACTATGATTACAGATGAATTACCAAAATATGACACTGACACTATATGCTTGTGAATTTGGTTAAAAAAAAATCTTAATAATAGCATGCTAAAATGCTAACTGTAACATGCGTCAAGTACCAAAATATGACTGAGGTGTAAACATACAAAATTAGCTAAAAAAATAAATAAACAAATAACGTTACGTATCTATCATCCGGTACCAAAATATTAGACGCGGAGATGTATACCTGTAAAATTAGCCACAAAAAAAAAGCTAGCATGCTAACAGTACGATACTAGCTGGCTAAAATCCTAATATTAGCATGCTAAAATGCTACCTGCAACATGTGTCAAGTACCAAAATATGACTGAGGTGTATACATACAAAATTAGCTAAAAAAATAAATAACGTTACTTATCAACCGTCCAGTAACCAAATATTGGACGCGGAGATGTATAGCTGTAAAATTAGCAACAACAACAAAAAAAAGCTAGCATGCTAACAGTATGATGCTAACAATAGTATGATTACAGATAGCATTAGTATTATTACCAAAATATGACACTGAGAATATTTGCCTGTAAACTTGGTTAAAAAAACCCAACTAATATTAGCATGCTAAAATGCTAACTGTAACATGCACCAAAAGCTAAAAAAAAACAAAAACAAAGCTTGTAAAATAATGTTAGGTATATATCGTCCGGTACTAAAATATTAGATGCGGAGATGTATACCTGTAAAATTGGCAAAAGGGCTAGCATGCTAACGGTTGTGCCGTTAAAAATCGTAATATTGGCATGCTAAAATGCTAACTGCAACATGCGTCAAGTACCCAAAAAAAAAGCTAGCATGCTAACAGTATGACGCTAACAATAGTATGATTACAAAAGAATGACCAAAATATGACACTATATGCTTGTCAATTTGGTTAAAAAAAATCTTAATAATAGCATGCTAAAATGCTAACTGTAACATGCTTGACGTACCAAAATATGACTGAGGTGTATGCATACAAAATTAGCTAAAAAAATAAATAAACAAATAACATTACGTATCAATCGTCCGGTAACAAAATATTAGACGCGGAGATGTATACCTGTAAAATTAGCAACAAAAAAAAGCTAGCATGCTAACAGTACGATACTAGCCGGCTAAACTCCTAATATTAGCATGCTAAAATGCTACCTGTAACATGTGTCAAGTACCAAAATATGACTGAGGTGTATACATACAAAATTAGCTAAAAAAATAAATAAAGTTACGTATCAACCGTCCAGTAACCAAATATTAGACGCGGTGATGTATACCTGTAAAATTAGCAACAACAAAAAAAGCTAGCATGCTAACAGTAAGATGCTAACAATAGTATGATTACAGATAGCATTCGTGAATTACCAAAATATGAGACTGACACTATATGCTTGTGAATTTGGTTGAACTGTTTTTTTAATATTAGCATGATAAAACGCTAACTGTAACATGCGTGTAATGCGAAAAAAAAAAGCTTACAAAATTACGTTACAGTATCAATCGTCCGGTACCAAAATATTATACGCGGCGGTGTATACCTGAAAAATTGGCAAAAAGGCTAGCCGGCTAAAATCTTAATATCAGCATGCTAAAATGCTACCTGTAACATGTGTCAAGTACCAAAATATGACTGAGGTGTATACATACAAAATTAGTTAAAAAAACAAATAACGTTACTTATCAATCGTCCAGTAACCAAATATTAAACGCGGAGATGTATAGCTGTAAAATTAGCAACAACAACAACAAAAAAGCTAGCATGCTAACAGTATGATGCTAACAATAGTATGATTACAGATAGCATTAGTATTGTTACCAAAATATGACACTGGCAATATATGCCTGTGAATTTGGTTAAATAAAAGGTAATATTAGCATGCTAAAATGCTAACCGTAACATGCTAAAATGCTACAAAAAAAATAAAAAATAAAAAAGCTTCTAAAATAACGTTAGGTATATATCGTCCGGTACCAAAATATTACATGCGGAGATGTATACCTGTAAAATTGGCAAAAAGGCTAGCATGCTAATGGTTGTGCCGTTAAAAATCCTAATAGTAGCATGCTAAAATGCTAACTGTAACTAGGTCAAGTACCAAAATATGACTGAGGTGTGTACATAAAAAATTAGCTAAAAAAAAATCACGTTACGTATCAATCGTCTGGTAACAAAATATTAGACGCGGGGATGTATACCTCTAAAATTAGCAACAACAAAAAAAGCTAGCATGCAAACAGTACAATGCTAACAATAGTTTGATTACAGATAGCTTTCGTGAATTACCAAAATAAAACACTGACACTAAATGCTTTGGTTGAACTTTTTTTTAAATATTAGCATGCTAAAACGCTAACTGTAACATGCGTCTAATGCTAAAAAAAAATAAAGCTTGCAAAATTACGTTACAGTATCTATAGTCTGGTACCAAAATATCATACGCGGCGGTGTATACCTGTAAAATTGGCAAAAAGGCTAGCCGGCTAAAATCTTAATATTGGCATGCTAAAATGCTACCTGTAACATGTGTCAAGTACCAAAATATGACTGAGGTGTATACATGAGAAATTAGCTAAAAAAATAAACAACGTTACTTATCAATCGTCCAGTAACCAAATATTAGACGCGGAGATGTATACCTGTAAAATTAGCAACAACAACAAAAAAAAAGCTAGCATGCTAACAGTATGATGCTAACAATAGTATGATTACAGATAGCATTCATATTATTACAGAAATATGACACTGCCACTAAATGCCTGTGAATTTGGTAGAATTTTTTTTTTTAATATTAGCATGCTAAAACGCTAACTGTAACATGCGTCTAATGCTAAAAAAATAAAGCCTGCAAAATTGCGTTACAGTATCTATAGTCTGGTACTAACATACGCGGCGGTGTATACCTGAAAAATTGACAAAAAGGCTAACATGCTAACGGTTATGCTGTTAAAAATCTTAATATTAGCATGCTAAAATGCGAACTGTAACTAGGTCAAGTACTAAAATATGACTGAGGTGTATACATACATACAAAAGTTGCTATAAAATAAATAACTTTACATATAAATTGTCCGGTAAAAAAAATATTTGAAAATATTTAACGTTTTTTTTGTTAAAAATGAACTTCCGGTTGTATTTTGGACACCTCTGAGCCGAAGTAAAACCTCATAAACAACGATACTTTATTAGATATTTGCGACGGATTACCTTTGTGTTCGCTTAAAGGTAAATGTACTTTTAATACTCAAATATTTATGTCATTATTCACAACGTGAACGCCCGCGGACGTCACGCCTGGACTCTCCAGTTTAAAAGTCCACAGCGGCCTCTGCTGGCAAAGTGGCGTTTTTCACCGGAAGTGGCTGTATCCATG
The DNA here is from genome assembly GCF_033978795.1 of Nerophis ophidion. Classification (NCBI taxonomy): domain Eukaryota; kingdom Metazoa; phylum Chordata; class Actinopteri; order Syngnathiformes; family Syngnathidae; genus Nerophis; species Nerophis ophidion. The sequence goes on from NC_084614.1 coordinate 4,691,894, forward strand.
GGAACCATCTGCCACAAACTTGTATTCTCGGCGTGCAAACATGAGCAAAGACTCGGGTCGGCACGACTTGGCGCGTCTCCGCGTCGAACTGGAGCAAGAACGAGAAATAAAGTAAGTTTTATTATTTATTTTTTTCCCCCCAGAACCGGAACTATAGTTTGTGTTTTGAAAAACTTTTCTTCTATGTAAGAGACATGCTGGAGGAGTCCGTGCGGGACTTGGGCTGCACCATGAAGGAGCTGCAAGACCGGCTGCACGGTGTGGACCGGGAAGGTGAGCTGGTCCTGGTCCTGGTTCTGGTTCTGGGGTCCAGGTTCCCCTTTGATGTGTTTGGTTTCGCGCAGACAACGAGTGGAAGACCAGATACGAAACCCAGACCGAAGTCAACGCGCAGCTGCAGAGGCAGACCTCGCTGGTCCACGAACGACTGGAAGACCTGCGCGGCAAGCCAATGGGTAGAGAATGACGTCATGGTGTGCCTAATGCATTGTCCCGCTACAAAGTGACGTCATTACTTCTGCAATATGTCGCACAGACCGCCTGGCGTCCATCCGATCCTATGACGACATGCCGACGGTGAGTGTTTACGTACATGTCTTATTAGCTGTGTTGCACTGAGAGGCCAGCAGAGGCCGCCAGAGTAAAACAAAAATAACAGGCAGGAAGACTCCAGGCAGAATTCAATCTTGATAGACTGGAATAGAAAGTATTTTACTTGTGAATAATGTAAATACAGTCTATTATACTGCAATATTCACACATGAATAATATAAATAGTTTATTATACAACATTATTTACATGTGAATAATTTAACTACATTATACATTTACGAATGTTTTATACTAATGTGAAATCGCGTTTAAACACATTTTAAATATATTTTTAAGTGCTAAATAACAAATTTAACTTATTTAAAACATAAAGCTGAATATTGTCTCGACACAAATAAATATGAATAATAACATTAAATACATTATTAATAATAATAATACTATTAAATATATTAATTCATCGTTATAATTATTTCATACATGCAGTATGCATTTTCAGTTGTTTATTTTTAAGTACGGAATAACGAATTTTAACAGAATTAAAAGATAAATCTGCATATTGTCTTGACGTATTTACAGTAAATCCGATTACCTTTATAGCAGTCATAATGATTAATAATACATGTATTATTATTAACAATAATTTATGATTATTTGTTGTTACCTATAGCAGTGGTCCCCAACCTTTTTGTATCCGCTTAATAATTTGTCCCGCGGCCCGGGGTGGGGGGTGTCCTTTTTTTTTCTTCTTCTTCTTTGTCATGAAAAAGGGAGATTTTTGTGGTTGGTGCACTATTTTTTCATGTTTTTTTATGTTGATTTAATAAAAATTTATTTAAAAACAATATTTTTTTTTTATTTATTTATTTTTTTTAATAAAAATTCTTCTGCGGCCCGGTGGTTGGGGACCACTGACCTATAGTGTAGTGAAATCATGGGAAATACATTTTCAATCATTTATTTTTCAAAATTCATTTATAGTAATAATAATCTATAGGTATAGTATTAAATACATTAATATTGATAATAATTAATAATTATTTTTTGTTGCCTAAACCGAATTCACGGGAAATTATTTTCAATCATTTAATAATTCTACTAAAAATACAAGTATTAAATAAATACATTAGTGGTAATAATAATTCATAATTAATTTATACATACAATATACATGATCAGTCGTTTATTTTATAAGTGCTAAATTACACATTTATTATAATTAAAACATAAAGTGCACATTGCTTGACATATTTCCAAATATGTCAAATTACCAGTAGAGCACAAATTATAATTATAATAATTCTTAATAAAAAATATTAAATACATATTTTATACATATGGTATACATTTTCAGTCATGTATTTTTTAAGTGATAAAAACATTTATTATAACTGAATAATAAAGCTGCTTATTGTCTTGACATTTTTCTGGCCAATATGTCAAATTATGATTATAGCACTAATATTAAGTATCATTAATAATAACAGTATTAAATAAACAATTGGTAAGAATAATAATTTGTTATTATTTTATACAAATAGTATTTGTATAAGTGCTAAATAACAAATTCAACATAATTGAAACATAAATCTGCATATTGTCTTGACATATTTCCAGCCAATGTGTCAAATTACCATTAAAGCCGTAATGATAATTATTAATCATAACATTATTAAATACATTTATAGTAATAATAATCTATAGTTATTGTATTTATATTAATAATTATTATTTTTTGTTGCCTAAAATGAATTCACGGGAAATGATTTTCAATCATTTAATAATACTAATACTAATAATAGTATTAAATAAATACATCAATAGTAATAATAATTCATAATTAATTTATACATATAATTACATGTATAATTAATTAATGATTATAATAACGGTAATAAAATATTTCCAAATATTTTAAATTACCCTTACATCCCAAAATTATGATAATAATCATTCTTAATAAAAATATTTCCAAATATGTCAAATTACCAATAGAGCATAAATAATAATTATGATTAATAATGATAATAAATACATTATTATTAATGTTAAAAGTGGTTCTTCTGCATAATTTTGTCTCCTTACTAACATTAAAGAAAAGAAAACAAGGAGTTGGAAAAAAATAGATAAATGTACAACAAAGACTATTATTAATTATTGTTATTAAGTGGTGTATGTTCATTGTTGATAACAATTTTTTTCTAGTCTGTAACAGAAAAGACTTAAAGTGTATCAATTTACCTGGAATTGAGAAAAAAAATATATATATATACATTTTTATTTAAAATTTAAAAAAAAAGTATGGACTTCAACCATTTAATGAACTCAATAAATAATAAATTCATAGTAATCAGCAACATTATTTCAGCAGCAAAATATATAAAGACTTGAAACTACTAAACGTATTCATTTTCATCAAAACGAGGACGTCAGGATCAATGGGCGAGTTTTGAAGTATGATACTGATAAAGCACTGCACATTGATTTCTCTAAGCGTCCCCCAAAAATGTTAGCTGCTCTTGTAAAATGAAATAATTAAGTATATTGTTAGTTGGTGTTTTAATTTAGCTTTTTTTCCAGCTTTTATATACCGCCTACAATAAATTGAGTGCCAGGACTCCATCTTTTATTCCACGGCAAAGACGGAAATCTCTTTATTGTAACGAAGAAGCCGGGTTCAAACACCGATGGCATCTATTAAACGAGGCAAGAAGCAAGGAATCAAACAGAGACAGGATTCAATTTAGCTCAATTGAGGAGAAACGCGTGGTACAGTGTCGTCCCTCGCTATGACGAAAGATTGTACGCCTGCTCTTTTATTTGGACGTTCCCTGATGACATGGCAACGGCTGTTTCTAAAGGGACAGGGGTCGTAAACAGCCGTTGCCCTCGGTCACGAAACAGTTCAAAGAAAAGGTCAGTTGAAAGAAAAGGTTGTAAACAGCCGCTATGTAGATCTCGGGTCAAGACAAAATCTTCCTGTGGATTACAATACGTCAAAGAAACCGACACCCTCATGTCGCTCCCCGTCCTACACAGTGGGGTTTTTGCAAGCCTTTTTGCTCGGTAAGATCAAAGACAGCTTTTGTCCTCTCGCCAGGAACTCGTGGCAACACAAAGTTTTGCGATAACTCGGATACAATTATTCTGACGTACGTCTCCACTGTCCCAGGAGGCTCTGAGACAACGCCTCAAGCTGCTGACGGACGAGAAGTCACAGCTCCGCAGTCAGTTGATGGACTATCGGGTCAGGATCGAGCAGGAGGGGAAGGTTGGTGTCCTCTTTTGTTTTCATCTGAGTCTCCTCTGCCAGGCAGTTGCATTTCCCAGACACTAGGTGGCGGTACTGTGTAGTATGTTGTCTAACTAGGAAGTAGTGTTTCCCTGGAAGCTGAATGTGGTATGTTGTGCCCTACAAAGTGTTTATACCAGGGGGTCGACAACCAAAAATGTCGACCATTCGACCAAAAATACAAAAAAACAAGCTGCAAAAAAATAGAAGTCTTATATAAGTGTGATAATGAAGGCATCACATGATGCAAGTGTCTATATTATTTATATTAGCCTACTATCAACATTACTTTATAAGTCTTATATAAGCGTTATAATGACGACAACACATGATGTAAGTGTTGATATTAGCTATATTAGCCTACTATCAAAATGACTTTAAAAGTCTTATATAAGTGTTATAATGAAAGCAACACATAATGTAAGTGTCTATATTAGCCTACTATCAAAATGACTTTAAAAGTCTTATATAAGTGTTATAATGACAACAACACATGATGTAAGTGTTTGTATTAGCCTACTATCAAAATGACTTTAAAAGTCTTATATAAGTGTTATAATGAAGACAACACATGTTGTAAGTGTCTATATTAGCCTACTATCAAAATGACTTTAAAAGTCTTATATAAGTGTTATAGTAAAGACAACACATGATGTAAGTGTCTATATTAGCCTACTATCAAAATGACTTTAAAAGCCTTATATAAGTGTTATAATGAAGACAACACATGATGTGTCTATATTAGCCTACTATCAAAATGACTTTAAAAGTCTTATATAAGTGTTATAATGAAGACAACACATGTTGTAAGTGTCTATATTAGCCTACTATCAAAATGACTTTAAAAGTCTTATATAAGTGTTATAGTAAAGACAACACATGATGTAAGTGTCTATTTTAGCCTACTATCAAAATTACTTTAAAAGTCTGATATAAGTGTTATAATGAAGACAACACATGATGTAAGTGTCTATATTAGCCTACTATCAAAATGACTTTAAAAGTCTTATATAAGTCTTATAGTGAAGACAACACGTGATGTAAGTGTCTATATTAGCCTACTATCAAAATGACTTTAAAAGTCTTATATAAGTGTTATAATGAAGACAACACATGATGTAAGTGTCTATATTGGCCTACTATTAAAATGACTTTAAAAGTCTTATATAAAGGTTATGACGACAACACAAGTGTTATAATGAAGACAACGCATAATGTAAGTGTCTATATTAGCCTACTATCAAAATGACTTTAAAAGCCTTATATAAGTCTTATAGTGAAGACAACACATTATGTAAGTGTCTATAATAGCCTACTATCAAAATCACTTTTAAAAGTCTTATATAAGTGTTATAATGAAGACAACCCATTATGTAAGTGTCTATATTCGCTACGTATATCGGCCTACTATCAAAACGATTTTAAAAGTCTTATACAAGTGTTATAATGACGACAACACATAATGTAAGTGTCTATATTAGCCTACTATCAACATTACTTTATAAGTCTTATATAAGCGTTATAATGACGACAACACATGATTTAAGTGTCTATATTAGCTATATTAGCCTACTATCAAAATGACTTTAAACGTCTTATATAAGTGTGATAATGAAGACAACACATGATGTAAGTGTCTATATTAGCCTACTATCAAAATGACTTTAAAAGTCTTATATAAGTGTTATAATGAAGACAACACATTATGTAAGTGTCTATATTAGTTATATTAGCCTACTATCAAAATGACTTTAATAGTCTTTTATAAGTGTTATGACGATAACACATGATGTAAGTGTTTATATTAGCTTACTATCAAAATGACTTTAAAAGTCTTATATAAGTGTTAGAATGACAACAACACATGATGTAAGTGTCTATATTAGCTATATTGGCCTACTATCAAAATGATTTTAAAAGTCTTTTATAAGTGTTATAATGACGACAACACATAATGTAAGTGTCTATATTAGCCTACTATCAAAATGACTTTAATAGTCTTTTATAAGTGTTATGACGATAACACATGATGTAAGTGTTTATATTAGCCTACTATCAAAATGACTTTAAAAGTCTTATATAAGTGTTATAATGAAGACAACCCATTATGTAAGTGTCTATTTTAGCTACGTATATCGGCCTACTATCAAAATAATTTTAAAAGTCTTATATAAGACAACACATGATGTAAGTGTCTATATTAGCCTACTATCAAAATGTGTGACCAAGTTAAAGGAAGCCTCTTTTTTTTTATAATGGATTTATTACAATCTTTGCACGCTAAGTAACGTTTGCTGTGGTCTGGAACAACAAAATGCAGCCAATATTACATGCAGATAATGTGTCATGAGATTTATAAATTAAATACACAGAGGACATGAGTAAAGGAAATTAAATACAGTTAGCCTCAGTAGCTTGTAGCATGGATTAGCTCGCGGTCATGCAGTGACCAAATATTTCTGATTAGCACTCCACACAAGTCAATACAGTGCATTCACACACAGTATAAAATGTTTGGTGGACAAAGGAGTGGCAGCGGGGGAGAAAGTCCACATGTAAACAAACTGTCGCGTCACAGTGCGCACCACTATGGTGAGTTCAAGGACCGTGGAAATTAGTAGTGGCGCTAAGTACCCGCACCAGCTGTTTAATCGTAACATTGTTGTAGTTTTCATCAACACATTTAATGACGTCGAAATCGCCATTTAAAAATCGCTAATGCTAATCAGTAGCATGTCTATGGCAAAACCAGTGTAAGTTAGCATCAAGCTCACTTTGCGTTGGAGCGTCTTCTGCCAAGCATTCTAACGGCAGAGTTACTAAGAGGGAGTTTGGCTGAGTCGGCTCTCAGTGCTGCTTGACTGACTGCCTTGCTTACGTGAGCCTTTAGCGACAAAGGTGTGGAACTATGGCGTCTTTATTCGCATGTCCCCCCCCCCCCCCCCCCCCCCCCCCCCCCCTCAATCAGGCCTTCCACAGGACCAACGACGAGAGGCGGGCCTACCTGTCCGAAATTGCCAAGGTGAGTTTTAGCTGTTGGCCGTTGCCATGACAACAGCCGCTGAACCCCCCCCCACCTGTCCTCTGCAGCTGTCCTCCACTGTGGAGGCCCAGAGGAGGCAGTACTCCATGCCGCCACAGAGGGCGCCAGAGAGCCAACCCAGGTGAGTGAGGTGCGTTCAATGTTCCAACACAAGGACGTTGGGCCGCACGCTATTAGATTCTTCAGGGTAACGATTCCACTCAGAATCGATTCTCCATTTAATAAAACGATTCTTGATTCAAAATCAATACTTTTTTTTTTAATAACATTGGGTGTCAGTTCTAGGATGAACTACATTCTTTCATAAATTAGATCAACAACTCTGATAGATTGTTGAATGCAATTATACCCAAACATTTAATAAAGTGACTGGACAGCACAGATAAAACAACGTAT
>NC_084614.1:4699196-4761696 GCF_033978795.1 Nerophis ophidion
CTTGTAACCTCATACACTTATAGACAACTTATCTCAATTAAGTGTGGGCTTGTAACCTCATACACTTATACACTTATCTCAATTAAGTGTGTGCTTGTAACCATCCTTCATACACTTATACACTTATCTCAATTAAGTGTGTGCTTGTAACCTCATACACTTATACACTTATCTCAATTAAGTGTGTGCTTGTAACCTCATACACTTATACACTTATCTCAATTAAGTGTGTGCTTGTAACCTCATACACTTATACACTTATCTCAATTAAGTGTGTGCTTGTAACCTCATACACTTATACACTTATCTCAATTAAGTGTGTGCTTGTAACCTCATACACTTATACACTTATCTCAATTAAGTGTGTGCTTGTAACCTCATACACTTATACACTTACCTCTCAATTAAGTGTGTGCTTGTAACCTCATACACTTATACACTTATCTCAATTAAGTGTGTGCTTGTAACCTCATACACTTATACACTTATCTCAATTAAGTGTGTGCTTGTACTCACTATCTCATAGGCTTTAATACACTTACTCTCAATTAAGTGTGTGCTTGTAACCTCATACACTTATACACTTATCTCAATTAAGTGTGTGCTTGTAACCTCATACACTTATACACTTATCTCAATAAGTGTGTGCTGTTACCTCATACACTTATACACTTATCTCAATTAAGTGTGTGCTTGTAACCTCATACACTTATACACTTATCTCAATTAAGTGTGTGCTTGTAACCTCATACACTTATACACTTATCTCAATTAAGTGTGTGCTTGTAACCTCATACACTTATACACTTATCTCAATTAAGTGTGTGCTGTAACCTCATACACTTCTACACTTATCTCAATTAAGTGTGTGCTTGTAACCTCATACACTCATACACTTATCTCAATTAAGTGTGTGCTTGTAACCTCATACACTAACACTTATCTCAATAAGTGTGTGCTTGTAACCTCATACACTCATAACAACTTATCTCAATTAAGTGTGTGCTTGTAACCTCATACACTTATACACTTATCTCAATTAAGTGTGTGGCTTGTAACCTCATACACTTATACACTTATCCTTTATCTCAATTAAGTGTGTGCTTGTAACCTCATACACTTATACACTTATCTCAATTAAGTGTGTGCTTGTAACCTCATACACTTATACACTTATCTCAATTAAGTGTGTGCTTGTAACCTCATACACTTATACACTTATCTCAATTAAGTGTGTGCTTGTAACCTCATACACTTATACACTTATCTCAATTAAGTGTGTGCTTGTAACCTCATACACTTATACACTTATCTCAATTAAGTGTGTGCTTGTAACCTCATACACTTATACACTTATCTCAATTAAGTGTGTGCTTGTAACCTCATACACTTATACACTTATCTCAATTAAGTGTGTGCTTGTAACCTCATACACTTATACACTTATCTCAATTAAGTGTGTGCTTGTAACCTCATACACTTATACACTTATCTCAATTAAGTGTGTGCTTGTAACCTCATACACTTATACACTTATCTCAATTAAGTGTGTGCTTGTAACCTCATACACTTATACACTTATCTCAATTAAGTGTGTGCTTGTAACCTCATACACTTATACACTTATCTCAATTAAGTGTGTGCTTGTAACCTCATACACTTATACACTTATCTCAATTAAGTGTGTGCTTGTAACCTCATACACTTATACACTTATCTCAATTAAGTGTGTGCTTGTAACCTCATACACTTATACACTTATCTCAATTAAGTGTGTGCTTGTAACCTCATACACTTATACACTTATCTCAATTAAGTGTGTGCTTGTAACCTCATACACTTATACACTTATCTCAATTAAGTGTGTGCTTGTAACCTCATACACTTATACACTTATCTCAATTAAGTGTGTGCTTGTAACCTCATACACTTATACACTTATCTCAATTAAGTGTGTGCTTGTAACCTCATACACTTATACACTTATCTCAATTAAGTGTGTGCTTGTAACCTCATACACTTATACACTTATCTCAATTAAGTGTGTGCTTGTAACCTCATACACTCATACACTTATCTCAATTAAGTGTGTGCTTGTAACCTCATACACTCATACACTTATCTCAATTAAGTGTGTGCTTGTAACCTCATACACTTATACACTTATCTCAATTAAGTGTGTGCTTGTAACCTCATACACTCATACACTTATCTCAATTAAGTGTGTGCTTGTAACCTCATACACTTATACACTTATCTCAATTAAGTGTGGGCTTGTAACCTCATACACTTATACACTTATCTCAATTAAGTGTGTGCTTGTAACCTCATACACTTATACACTTATCTCAATTAAGTGTGTGCTTGTAACCTCATACACTTATACACTTATCTCAATTAAGTGTGTGCTTGTAACCTCATACACTTATACACTTATCTCAATTAAGTGTGTGCTTGTAACCTCATACACTTATACACTTATCTCAATTAAGTGTGTGCTTGTAACCTCATACACTTATACACTTATCTCAATTAAGTGTGTGCTTGTAACCTCATACACTTATACACTTATCTCAATTAAGTGTGGGCTTGTAACCTCATACACTTATACACTTATCTCAATTAAGTGTGTGCTTGTAACCTCATACACTTATACACTTATCTCAATTAAGTGTGTGCTTGTAACCTCATACACTTATACACTTATCTCAATTAAGTGTGTGCTTGTAACCTCATACACTTATACACTTATCTCAATTAAGTGTGTGCTTGTAACCTCATACACTTATACACTTATCTCAATTAAGTGTGTGCTTGTAACCTCATACACTTATACACTTATCTCAATTAAGTGTGTGCTTGTAACCTCATACACTTATACACTTATCTCAATTAAGTGTGGGCTTGTAACCTCATACACTTATACACTTATCTCAATTAAGTGTGTGCTTGTAACCTCATACACTTATACACTTATCTCAATTAAGTGTGTGCTTGTAACCTCATACACTTATACACTTATCTCAATTAAGTGTGTGCTTGTAACCTCATACACTTATACACTTATCTCAATTAAGTGTGTGCTTGTAACCTCATACACTTATACACTTATCTCAATTAAGTGTGTGCTTGTAACCTCATACACTTATACACTTATCTCAATTAAGTGTGTGCTTGTAACCTCATACACTTATACACTTATCTCAATTAAGTGTGTGCTTGTAACCTCATACACTTATACACTTATCTCAATTAAGTGTGTGCTTGTAACCTCATACACTTATACACTTATCTCAATTAAGTGTGTGCTTGTAACCTCATACATACATAGTCGATGCTCCCGGCCGATAAGAATCACTCGCTCCGTGCGGATCAGCAACTTTTGCACTTAATCCACTCGTCCGTCTCTCCCACAGGAGTGTCGTGGTTCCCGTCAAAAAGCCGCCGCCCGGCAGCCTGTCCGTCAACACCGTGGCCACGCCCACCACCGGCGCCGCCTCCACGGCCGGCAGCACGCCGAACATCTTCGCTGCGGCCACGGCGACGCCCAAGAGCATGATCAACACCACAGGTGACTTCGCTCTTTCTCTAAGACTGTCGACCCAAGGTGTCTTGGGACTTTCATAGTCTACATTGCCAAGGTTTATGTTATAGTCCAGGGGTAGGGAACCTATGGCTCTAGAGCCAGATGTGGCTCTTTTGATGACTGCATCTGGCTCTCGGATAAATCTTAGCTGACATTGCTTAACACGATAATTATGAATAATTTCGCTGGTAATCACAGTGCTAAAAATAACGTGCAAAATATAAAACATTCCCATGCATTTATATCCATCCATCCGTTTTCTACCGCACCTGTTCAAGAAGTCGCATTAACGGTAAGAAGTATTTTATGTCACGCTTGCTGCGGGGTCGTTCTCCCAGGAAGGCAGACATGGCATTTAGGTAAAAACATGATTTAATTTGATCTAAAAAAAAGATACAAACAAAAATCGCACAACTTGGGCTAAAAAACCAAGCTAACGCATAAACAGACTATGAACATAAATCAAACTAAACGTACTTAGTAGGCATGAGGCACGAAACTATGGCAAGGCATGAAACAAGTCAGCACAGGGCGACTGACTGGCAAAGGCGAGCTTAAATACTGCCTCTGATTAGTGCTCGGGAAGCAGGTGAGCGGGGATTTTGTCCACCAGAGACCGGTGGACAAAATGAGTAACCAAGGAAACCAGACAAGGGAGTGGGAAAAAAAACAGGAACTTAAAGAGTCCAAAGGACAAACAGCACGTGGCCAAACAAAAACATGATCAACAGACATGACATTTTATTTTTTATTGGTTAGCTTCAGAATAATAATGTTATTAAAAAGAAGAAGAGACTTATTATACTCTAAAAATGTTGGTCTTACTTAAAAATACACAAATTTAGTTGTATTCAGTGTTAAAAAAAATATGATATGGCTCTCACGGAAATACATTTTGAAATATTTGGCTTTCATGGCTCTCTCGGCCTAAAAGGTTCCCGACCCCTGTTATAGTCCAAACTATAATTGTGCGTTTGAAAAGACTTCCTAAAATGCTGCCATTTTTGTCACCAGCAAGTGAACAAAGTGACCTTTTAAATATGCCCCGATGCAAACAACCTTCCCTAGTCATGGTAAACACAAAATGTCAACACCTGCTCCCTGAACTTTCTGGTGGTTAAAAAAAAAAAAATGTCCATGCACTAGAAACATTTTTGAAATGACACTCATTTAAATTCATTGCAAAGCATGATGGGAAAAAAATGTCAAACACTCTTTGGACACTTATCCATGTTTGGTGCTTTTTAGCTGCTTGATATTTCTAACTTTAAGGAGGTCGTCACGGAAGTAAACAAGGTAGGAGTCGAAGTTTCACATACTCTTAATATCCATTTACACGACTTATTATTATATCGGTGGCAGAGGGGTTAGTGCGTCTGCCTCACAATACGAAGGTCCTGAGTTCAATCCCGTGTGGAGTTTGCATGTTCTCCCCGTGACTGCGTGGGTTCCCTCCGGGTACTCTGGCTTCCTCTCACTTCCAAAGACATGCACCTGGGGATAGGCCCCTCCCACCTCCAAAGACATGCACCTGGGGATAGGCCCCTCCCACCTCCAAAGACATGCACCTGGGGATAGGCCCCTCCCACTTCCAAAGACATATTCTATATCAGAGGTCCCCAACCTGGTGCCCGCGGGCCCGTAAGGACCAGATGAGTCGCCCGCTGGCCTGTTCTAAAAATAGCTCAAATAGCAGCACTTACCAGTGAGCTGCCTCTATTTTTTAAAATTGTATTTATTTACTAGCAAGCTGGTCTCACTTTGCTGGACATTTTTAATTCTAAGAGAGACAAAACTCAAATAGAATTTGAAAGTCCAAGAAAATATTTTAAAGACTTGGTCTTCACTTGTTTAAATAAATACATTTTTTTTTTTTTACTTTGCTTCTTATAACTTTCAGAAAGACAATTTTAGAGAAAAAATACAACCTTAAAAATGATTTTAGGATTTTTAAACACATATACCTTTTTACCTTTTAAATTCCTTCTTCTTCTTTTCTGACAATTTAAATCAATGTTCAAGTATTTTTATTTTTTTTATTGTAAAGAATAATAAATGCATTTAAATTTAATTCTGTTTTTTCGACGAAGAATATTTGTGAAATATTTTTTCAAACTTATTATGATTAAAATTCTAAAAAATTATTTTGGCAAATCTAGAAAATCTGTAGAATCAAATTTAAATCTTATTTCAAAGTCTTTCGAATTTATTTTAATTTTTTTTGTTCTGGAAAATCTAGAAGAAATAATGATAGAAATATAGCTTGGTCCAATTTGTTATATATTCTAACAAAATGCAGATTGGATTTTAACACATTTTAAAACATATCATCAAAATTTTAAAATTAATCTTAATCAGGAAAAATGACTAATGATGTTCCATAAATTATTTTTTTTCAAAAATATTCGAATTAGCTAGTTTTTCTCTTCTTTTTTTCGGTTGAATTTTAAAGAGTCGAAATTGAAGATAAACTTTGTTTCAAAATGTAATTTTAGTTTTTTTTCCTGTTTTCTCCTCTTTTAAACCGTTCAATTAAGTGCTTTTTTCATCATTTATTCTCTACAAAAAACCTTCCTTAAAAGGAAAAAAAATGTACAACAGAATGACAGACAAAATACCCATTTTTTATACACATATAAATTTATTTATTAAAGGTAAATTGAGCAAATTGGCTATTTCTGGCAATTTATTTAAGTGTGTATCAACCTGGTAGCCCTTGGCATTAATCAGTACCCAAGAAGTAGCTCTTGCTTTCAAAAAGGTTGGTAGGTTCTATATAATGTGATATATTTGACTTTAAATATGTATAATATCTTGGATAAATGCGCACTTTTTCCTCACTTTAGCACATGGGAGAATAGTTTAGAATAACAAAACAGAATGAGTTGATTTATATAGCTTTTTTTTTTTTTTTACATGGACCATCTAGAGAGGTGTGAATACTCAACAAAGACCCCTCCTGCTACGTCCTCTTATCCTCTGGCGCAGCAGGTGTGTGAGGAAGCAGAGAGTACTGTGCTAGTCCCATTATAAGGTGTTAGACTAGATCTATTTGTGTAAGACGCGACACAGAGCGCTCATCAGGGTGTGAACGCGCTAACGAGAGGGGGCGGGGCCCATCCGCAGGCGAGAAGCGGCGACAATAGCGGCGTTAAAACATCCCGAAGGCTAACCTGGCCCTTCCTCTGTCCTACCTGACCAGGTGCCGCCGACTCCGCCTCCTCCTCCTCGTCCTCGTCCTCGTCGTTTGTCAACGGCGCCACCAGCAAGAACCTGCCGGCCGTCCAGACGGTGGCGCCCATGCCTGAAGACACCGTGGAGAACATGAGGTCAGCATGACACACACACACACACACACACACACACACACACACACTTCCACCAGTGCACTTCACCAAGTACACACTTGTCCAACACTGCTTAGGGCTGGGCCACACGGCTGAAAACTCTACCACCGTATTTATATTGATAAATATTGTTATTTGTTTATGACCTATGGAAAATAAAGACCAGGAGAAAAATATGATAAATATTTTTGATTTGAAATGTGATTATAATCCCTCAGCTATCGAAGTAGAAAGTAAAGCATGGATAACTCAAACTATGTCAACAAAGTGGAAAAATCACTTTGAAGACTTTAAGAATAAGATCTTGAAGTGAAATAAAATGTAAGAAATGCTGCATAAAGTGTAAGAACATGGTGTGACACAATGAAACTTGAGAAGTAATTTTTGCAGATTTAGCGGCTGTGCTCTAAAGGGTGAGCGCGGCTAAGGTGGTGTGGTGTTAGCGCCCTTGCCTTGCGTCATTTACCTGGGCTGTGGATCTTTGGGGCACCACACCATTGGATTTTGGGGGTGACGATTCGGTTAGGAATCGATTCTCGATTCAAAATCAATACTTTTTTTTTTTTTTAATAACTTTGGGTGCCGATTCTACGATGAACACCTCTGATACATTTCTATATAACTTCAAAGAAAACTGGTTTTGTTTAATACAATTCTACCCAAACATTTCAAGTTGTGGAAAAGGACAGATATAAAAATAAAAATAAAATTAAAATATGTAGATTGTGTGTATGTATATATATGTATATATATGTGTGTGTATGTATATAAGTGTGTGTATTTATATATATATATATATATATGTATATGTATATGTGTGTGTGTGTGTGTGTGTATATGTGTGTGTGTGTGCATGTGTGTGTATATATATATATATATATATACACATACACATAAGTGTGTGTATTTATATATATATATGTATATGTGTGTGTGTGTGTGTGTGTGTGTGTGTGTGTGTGTGTGCATGTGTATATATATATATATACATACACATTAGTGTGTGTATTTGTATATATACATATATGTGTTTGTGTGGGTGTACGTGTATATTTATATGTGTGTGTGTACATATATTTGTGTGTATGTGTGTATATATATATATATAAAAGTGTGTATAGTGTGTATATATATATATGTGTGTGTGTATGTATGTGTATATATATGTGTGTGTATATGTATATGTGTATATATATGTGTGTATATATGAATGTATATATATGTTTGTATATATATGTGTATATATGAATGTATATATATATATATACATATATATGTGTGTGTGTATATATATATGTGTGTGTGTGTATGTGTATATATATATGTGTGTATATATGAATGTATATATTTGTTTGTATATGTGTATATATATGTGTATATATGAATGTATATATATATATATACATATATATGTGTGTGTGTATATATGTATATGAGTGTGTATGTATGAATGTATATATGTGTATATATATGTATATGTGTATATATGTATGTATGTGTACATATATGCGTGTATATATGTATATATAAGTATATATACATATATAAAAAATAAATAAATAAATTTAAAATATATATATATATATACATACATATCTCTGTATATGTATACTTGTGTATATATATACAAATATAAAATATGTATGTATATATATATATATTTTTATTTTTTATTTTTTGTCTATATATGTATATATATGTAGTTATTTTATTTATTTATTTTTTGTGTATTTTTTTCAATTAGCTTTTGCAAATAGGAACCAGGATTAATTTGAAAATCGATTTTTCTTTTTTTCCTTTGGGACACCCTTTTCATTTACACACCACGTTGGTCTAACTCCGCTCCCTTTGGTGGCGGGAAAATAAAAAAATCCCTAAAACTGTCCGGGTGACTTTTCCTCTTTTATAAATAATAAATAATAATAATTATTATTATTATTACTTTTCTCCTTTTATCAACAATTTCTTCCTCTCGACTTCCTCTTCTCGCTCCATGCCAAGAACCAACCACACCTGACAGTCGACACTGTCACCTGATTGGCTGTGGGCGTGTCCCCTCCCACTGCTCAGCGATCACTTCCTGCGCGCCTTTTGTCCACGCAACCAACCCTGCTCGGCACAAATTCAGTCACAACTTTTATTTTGTTACTTTTTCTCCTTCACTTCCTTCCTGCACCTGCTGCGGCTTCACTCATTGGTCCTTGTGCTCTTAGCCCCGCCCCCCCTGAGCACTTCTTCTTGTTGCCTATTTTAATAAATACTTCTAACGTCACTTCCGGAAAGTCGCTTTTAACGAGTGACTAAATGTGTGTTTTCATTGTGCCTTAATCAGTGTGTGTGTGTGTGTGTGTGTGTGTTTGTGTTGCAGTGCCTATTGTGAGGTGGCGCAGTGTGCGTTGCGCAGCGGTCAGACGCCCCCTGAGCTTAAGTCTTTTAGCTCCCTGGCAGGCTTCCAGGCAGCCCCCCGAGATGCAGGACAGTGTTTTAGGTACAAGCCCCGCCCCCCCTCGTCACCCGCCCTGACCCCGCCTCCATCTCACAATTTTAAAATTAATTCTAACTGCTCATTCTGTGTCGTATAAGCGCCGCCACACACTTCCAGTAGGTGGAGGCTTTGTGTTGCCCCCTTTAGCTCGCGTGTCGTTTCGCCCTCCGCCTGGCACGGCGCTAACCCGCGTGCTGTGTCATGTGACCGCAGCATCACCACCAAGCTGGAGCGCGCCCTGGAGAAGGTGGCCCCCCTGCTGAGGGAGATCTTTGTGGACTTTGCCCCCTTCCTGTCCCGCACCCTGCTGGGGAGTCATGGGCAGGAACTGCTCATTGAAGGTACAGGTGCTGTACACGCCCCCTTTTTCTCTAAGTGGCGTCTCCTGTCTCACTGTCCCTGTCTCACTGCGTCACGCCGGCACTCACTCACTCACTCACTGACTGAGTGTGAATAGTTATTGTTAGTGAGGGAGTGAGATTGTTTGTGAGGGAATGAAAATTACTTACGAGTGAGAATTGTTAGTGAGTGAGTGAGAAATGTGAGTAAGGTATCGGGTTTATGGGCATTGTTAATGAGCGAGTGAGTGACTGAGTGAGTGAGTTGGACAGTAAAGAAATGTGTGTGAGTTAGAATTGTTCGAGTGTGCATGAAAATTGTTAATGATTGAGTGAGTATTTGGAAAATGTGACTGAGTTATTAAGTGTGTTGTAATTGTGAATGAATTAGCAATGTTTGTATGTGAGTGAGTGAGTGAGTGAGTGAGTAAATGGAAAATGTGAATAAGTTATTGAGTGTGTGGTAATTATGAGTGAGTGAAAGAGAAATGTTTGTATGTATGTGAGTGAGTGAATGGGTGAGTGAGAGAGTGAGTGAGAAATGTTTTTGTGTGAGTGAGTGAGCGAGTGAGTGAGTGAGTGAGTAAATGGAAAATGTGAATAAGTTATTGAGTGTGTGGTGATTATGAGTGAGTGAAAGAGAAATGTTTGTATGTGAGTGAGTGAGTGAGAAATGTTTTTGTGTGAGTGAGTGAGTGAGTGAGTAAATGGAAAATGTGAGTAAGTTATTGAGTGTGTGGTAATTATGAGTGAGTGAAAAATAAATATTTGTATGTGAGTGAGTGAGAAATGTTTTTGTGTGAGTGAGTGAGCGAGTGAGTGAGTGAGTAAATGGAAAATGTGAATAAGTTATTGTGTGTGATAATTATGAGTGAGTGAAAGAGAAATGTTTGTATGTGAGTGAGTGAGTGAGAAATGTTTTTGTGTGAGTGAGTGAGTGAGTGAGTGAGTGAGAAATGTTTTTGTGTGAGTGAGTGAGTGAGCGAGCGAGTGAGTGAGTAAATGGAAAATGTGAATAAGTTATTGAGTGTGTGGTAATTATGAGTGAGTGAAAGAGAAATGTTTGTATGTGAGTGAGTGAGTGAGTGAGTGAGTGAGTGAGTGAGTGAGTGAGTGAGTGAGTGAGTAAATGGAAAATGTGAGTAAGTTATTGAGTGTGTGGTAATTATGAGTGAGTGAAAAAGAAATGTTTGTATGTGAGTGAGTGAGTGAGTGAGAAATGTTTTTGTGCGAGTGAGTGAGTGAGTGAGTGAGTGAGTGAGTGAGTGAGTGAGTGAGTGGAAAATGTAAGTAAGTTATTGAGTGTGTGGTAATTATGAGTGAGTGAAAGAGAAATGTTTGTATGTGAGTGAGTGAGTGAGTGAGTGAGTGAGTGAGTGAGTAAATGGAAAATGTGAGTAAGTTATTGAGTGTGTGGTAATTATGAGTGAGTGAAAAAGAAATGTTTGTATGTGAGTGAGTGAGTGAGTGAGAAATGTTTTTGTGTGAGTGAGTGAGTGAGTGAGTGAGTGAGTGAGTGAGTGAGTGAGTGAGTGAGTGAGTGAGTGAGTGAGTGAGTGGAAAATGTAAGTAAGTTATTGAGTGTGTGGTAATTATGAGTGAAAGAGAAATGTTTGTATGTGAGTGAGTGAGAAATGTTTTTGTGTGAGTGAGTGAATGAGGGAGTGATTAAATGGAAAATTTGAGTAAGTTATTGAGTGTGTGGTAATTATGAGTGAGTGAAAGAAAAATGTTTGTATGTGAGTGAATGAGTGAGAAATGTTTTTGTGTGACTGAGTGTGTGTCTGTGTGAGTGAGTGAGTATGTTAGTGAGAGTGTGTGTGTGTGAGTGATCTAGGAGTGAGATCTGTGGTGTATGAATGGCTTCTGAGTGAGTGTATGGTGAGTGTCTGAGTATACTGGAATATTCTCAGACTGAGCTATGAGGTAAGTGTTGGTGAGGAAGTGCGTGCAGAGAATATTTGTAGTGAACGATTGCTATAGTAGAGTATTGATTTCTTATTAGTGAGTGAGTGAGTGAGTGAGTGAGTGATATGTGAAGTGTGAGTGTGTGAGTGAGTGAGTATGAGTGATGAAGATACTTTTGTAGTGAGTGAGTTAGTGAGAAATGTAATGTGTGTGTGAGTGAGGTGTGAGTGAGTAATGATGTGAGCTAAGTTATTAAGTGTGAGTTATTAGTGATTGAGTGAGAAATCTTTGTATGTGAGTGATGTGAATGGAGGTATGAGTGAGTGAGTAGTATATGGAATATGTGACGTAGTGATTAAGTGAAATTGTGAAGTGAGTGAGAATCTTGTATGTGAGTGAAGTAAGTGCAGTGAGTTATGGATTGAGTGGAGATTGGAGTGGACTGATGAGTGAGTCGAGAAAGAGATTTTGAGTGAGTGAGAAATATTGCCCCTTTTGAGGATGAGTGAGTAGTGAGGAATGATTGAAATGAGTTGATGTGTTGTGTGAATAATAGCTGTTAGTGAGGGACTGAGATGTTTTGTGAGTGAATGAAAATTACTTATGTGTGTGTGTTTATGGGAGTTGTTAATGAGTGAGTGAGTGAGTGAGTATAAGGAATATGTGAGTAAGGTATTAAGTGTGTGGTAATTGTGAGTGAGTGAAAGAGAAATGTTTTGTGTGAGTGACTGAGTGAGAATTGTTTGTGCGTGAGTGTGAATAGTAATTTTTAGTGAGGGAGTGAGATGTATTGTGAGTGAATGAAAATTACTTATGTGTGTGTGTTTATGGGAATTGTCAATGAGTGAGTGGGTGAGTGAGTCAGTATATGGAATATGTGAGTGAGGTATTAAGTGTATGGTAATTGTGAATGAGTGAGTGAGTGAAAGATAAATGTTTGTATGTGAGTGAGGGAGTGAGGAATGTTTGAGTGAGTTAGTGAGAAATGTTTTTGTGTGAGTGAGTGAGGAATGTTTGAGTGAGTGACTGAGAATTGTTTGTGAGTGTGTATAGGAATGGTTAGTGAGTGAGTGAGAATGATTAGTGATTGAGTCAGTATGAGAATTGTTAATGAGTGAGTGACTGAGTGAGTTAGTCATGGAGGAATGTGAGTGAGTAAGAATTGTTTGAGTGTGCATGAAAATTGTTAATGATCGAGTGAGTGGGTGAATGAGTGAGTATATGGAAAATGTGAGTAAGGTATAGAGTGTGTGGTAATTGTGAGTGAGTGAGAGTGTTAGTGAGAAACGTTTGTGTGTGAATGAGCGATAATTGTGAGCGTGTATGGGAATTGTTCATTGAGTGAGTGAGTGAGAAATCTTGACGATTGAGTGTGTATGGGAATTGATAATGAGTGAGTGAGTGAGAATTGTTTGTGTGTATGACAAATGCGAATGATTGAGTGAGTGAGTGAGTGAGCGAGTATATGGCAAATGTGAGTAAGGTATTAAGAGTGTGGGAATTGTGAGTGAGTGAGTGTATTATAAGTGTGAGTGAGTGAGCGAGTATATGGCAAATGTGAGTAAGGTATTAAGAGTGTGGGAATTGTGAGTGAGTGAGTGTATTATAAGTGTGAGTGAGTGAGTGAGTGAGTATATAGGAAGTGTGAGTGAGTGAATAGAGGCATGCGTGCATGTTGTCAGTAAGTAAACAGTTGGCGACTGGAGTGTTTTGACTTGTCGCTGGGTGAATGAGTGAGTGGCTGCAAAGTGAATGTGAATGAGAGGGTGAACGATGAGGCGCGTGTGTTTATCTCCGAGCTGGCTGCTGCACCCATTCATCAAGCGGGTATGTCTCACGTTGTTAGCTGTTGCCCGTCTTGTGTGACGTTGTTATTGTCGTTATGAACACATGAATGGTGTCTAAAGTAGGGCCGGGATGTGATGCACTCCTCCGCCCTCTCTTTCTCTCTCTCTCTCTCTCTCTCTCTCTCTCTCTCTCTCTCTCTCCTTCTTGTCTTCTCTGTGGCATGACTTTGTCCTTACATGGCAAATGAAGTATTGATCGTAGAATATTGATGTATAATTATTATTGTTTATTGATCTGATATTGATGGGATGTTGTTCTTGCGTTGGTGGCGTGTGAGCGATCAGCAAGACTTGTGACTGAGTGTGTGTGCCGTGCAGGTCTGGTGTGCATGAAGTCCAGCACGTCGGTGGTGGAGCTGGTCATGCTGCTCTGCTCTCAGGTGCGTCCACTTCCCGCCTTCAGGTTATTGATCGGTCCTGCAGCTTTGCAGCGGAACACAATAATACTTCCACTTCCTGTCTTGTGGCCCCAGTCTGCATCACAACAACTTCCTGTCCTCTTTTGCACATCTTGCAAGATTCAAAAGTCACCTCGTTAGCAAGTTGGCCCGGGACTAGACTCCAGCTGCCCTACCTAGTCTTGGACCTGAAGAGTCCAGTCGGGATGGGTTCAACCGGAATAAATCGGTCTTTTTTTTACCAAAGTTTTTTTAGATACTGAATTTAAGTACCATATAATATATTTTTGTATTGAATTATGCAAACACTTTAATTGAATAATAATGTGTTTAAAAATTCAGTGTGTAAAGAAAATCAGTTTTAAAAAAATTGTGTAAAAATTGTGTTAAAAATATGTTAAAAAAAATGTGTATAAAAATTTTGTAAAGAAAAAATCAGGGTATAAAATATTGTGTCTAAAGAAAATCTGTGTAGAAAAAATCAGTTTTTAAAAAATTGTGTAAAAATTGTGTTAAAAATATATTTTTAAAAAAAATGTGTATAAAAATTTTGTAAAGAAAAAAATCAGGGTATAAAATATTGTGTAAAAATTGTGTTAAAAATATATTTAAAAAAAAATGTGTATAAAAATTTTGTAAAGAAAAAAACAGGGTGTAAAATATTATGTTTAAAGAAAATCTGTGTAAAAAAAATAGTGTGTAAAAAAAAAGGAATCAGTGAATAAAAATCAGTGTGTAAAGATTCGTGTAAAGCAAAAAATCTTTGTGTAAAAAAATAGTGTGTGAAAATTGGATTTAAAAAAATATTTCAGTGCGGAAAAATTCTGTGTAAAAAAATAAGTGTGTAAAACAAATTCAGTGTGTAAAAAAAAAAGTCAGTGTGTAAAAATTTTGGCTAAAAAAATGTGTGGAAAAATTGTGTCAAAAAAGTGTGTATAAAAAACATGTGTGTTTAAAAATTCAGTGTGTAAAGAAAATCAGTTTTAAAAAAAAATTGTAAAAATTTTGTAAAGAAAAAATCAGGGTGTAAAATATTATATCTAAAGAAAATCTGTGTAAAAAAATAATGTGTAAAAAATAGGAATCAGTGTATAAAAATCAGTATGTAAAGAAAATCTGGGTCCAAAAATCAGTGTGTAAAAATTTGTGTACAGAAAAAAATCTTTGTGTAAAAAAAATTGTGTGCAGAAA
Organism: Nerophis ophidion; assembly: GCF_033978795.1. Lineage (NCBI taxonomy): Eukaryota > Metazoa > Chordata > Actinopteri > Syngnathiformes > Syngnathidae > Nerophis > Nerophis ophidion. The sequence continues at coordinate 4,714,297 of NC_084614.1, forward strand.
TTGGATTCAAAAAAATATTTCAGTGCGGAAAAATTATGTGTAAAGAAATAAGTGTGTAAAACTAATTCAGTGTGTAAAAAAAAAAAAATCAGTGTGTAAAAATTTTGGCTAAAAAAATGTGGAAAAAAAGTGTGTATAAAAAACACGTGTGTTTAAAAATTCAGTGTGTAAAGAAAATCAGTTTTTTAAAAAATGTGTAAAAATTTTGTAAAGAAAAAATCAGGGTGTAAAATATTATATCTAAAGAAAATCTGTGTAAAAAAATAATGTGTAAAAAATAGGAATCAGTGTATGAAAATCAGTATGTAAAGAAAATCTGGGTCCAAAAATCAGTGTGTAAAAATTTGTGTAAAGAAAAAAATCTTTGTGTAAAACAAATGGTGTGTGGAGATTGGATTAAAAAAAAAAATTCAGTGTGTAAAAATCATGTGTAAAAAAATAAGTGTGTAAAACAAATTCAGTGTGTAAACAAAAAAAAATCAGTGTGTAAAAATTATGTCTGAAAAAATGTGTTAAAAAAACGTGTTTAAAAATTCAGTGTGTAAAGACAATCTGTTTTAGAAAATTTGTGTAGAAATTGTGTTAAAAATATGTTAAAAAAAAAGTGTATAAAAAAATGTTTAAAGAAAAAACATTTTGGGGTGAAAAATTGTGTGTAAAGAAAATCTGTGTAAAAAAATAGTGTGTAAAAATAAAATTCAATGTGTAGAAAAAGATCAGTGTGTAAAATATTATGTCTAAAGAAAATCTGCGTAAAAAAATTTGTGTAAAAAAAAAAATCAGTGTGTAAAGAAAATGTGTGTCCATAAATTACTGTGTAAAAATTGTGTTAAAAAAAAAATGTGTGTAGAAATTGGGTTTAAAAAAGATTTTAGTGTGTAAAAAAAACGCAGTGTGTAAAAATTATGTGTAAAGAAAATCTGTGTTAAAAAAAAATTCAGTGTGTAAAAATTGTTTTTAAAGAAAGTCTGTGGAAAAAAATGTGTGGAAAAATTGTGGGAAAAAAATGTATGTATAAAAATCATGTGCAAAGAAAATATGTGTAAAAAAAATAGTGTGTAGAAATTCTGTGTAAAAAAAAAAAAAGAAAGATTTCAGTGTGTAAAGAAAAATCAGTCTGTAAAAATTATGTGTAAAGATAATGTGTAAAAACATTTGTGGGGGTGTATTAGTGCCCAAGGCATGGGTAACTTACACATATGTGAAGGCACCATTAATGCTGAAAGGTACACACAAGTTTTGGAGCAACGTATGTTGCCATCCGAGCAACGTTATCATGGACGCCCCTGCTTATTTCAGCAAGACGATACCAAGCCACGTGTTACAACAGCGTGGCTTCGTAGTAAAAGAGTGAGGGTACTAGGCTAAAATATGAGAAGCTGTACATCAAGCAAGAATGGGAAAGAATTCCACTTCTACTTTAACAAACTTAATTACACTGATTTTAAAAAATTATAATTTTACACAATGAATTTTATAACACTATTTTAACAAGCTAAATTATCAACTTTGCCCACATTGTTTTATTAAATTAAATTGTAAGCATAATTTGATGAACAAATTCAGTGAGCAAAATGTGTGTTTAAAAATTCTGGGTGTAAAAATTCTGTGTAAAAAAAAAAAAAAGTGTGCAAAGCAAGTCTGTGTAAAAAAACTAGTGTGTAAAAATGTACAGTAATTACACTTTTTTTTTTGCACACTTGACTTTAAAAACGCTATTTTAACAAACTTAATTACACAGAAATGTATTTTACACTGATTGTTTTAAACACCGTATTTTACACAACCTATTTAGACTGATTTTTATTTTTTTACACACTGAATTTTAACAAGCTAAATTATTAATTTTGCCCACATTGTTTTATTGAATTAAATTGTAAGCATAATTTGATGAACAAATTCAGTGAGCAAAATGTGTGTTTAAAAACTCCAAGTGTAAAAATTCTTGGTGTAAAAAAAAATATAATGTGTAAAAAAAAAGAAAAAAATCTGTATAAGGAAAATCTGTGTAAAAAAATTAGTGTGTAAAAATTCACAGTAATTACACAGATTTTTTTTTTGCACACTTGACTTTAAAAACGCTATTTTAACAAACTAAATCACACAGAAATGTATTTTACACAGATTTTTTTAAACACCGTATTTTACACAACCTAATTAGACTGATTTTTTTTTTTTTTTTGCACACTGAATTTTAACAAGCTAAATTATTAATTTTTCCCACATTGTTTTATTAAATTAAATTGTAAGCATAATTTGATGAACAAATTCAGTGTAAAAATTCTTTGTGTAAAAAAAAAAAAAAAAGTGTAAATTTTTTTTTTTAAATCTGTATAAAGAAAATTTGTGTAAAAAAATTTGTGTGTAAAAATTCACAGCAATTACACAGATTTTTTTTTGCACACTTGACTTTAAAAACGCTATTTTAGCAAACTTAATTACACAGAAATGTATTTTACACTGATTTTTTTAAACACCGTATTTTACACAAACTGATTTTTTTTTTTTTACACACTGAATTTTAACAAGCTAAATTATTAATTTTGCCCACATAGTTTTATTAAATTAAATTGTAAGCATAATTTGATGAACAAATTCAGTGAGCGAAATGTGTGTTTAAAAATTCCAAGTGTAAAAATTCTTTGTGTAAAAAAAAAAAAAAAAGTGTAAATTTTTGGGGAAAAACCTGTGTAAAGAAAATCTGTGTAAAAAAATTAGTGTGTAAAAATTCACAGTAATTACACAGATTTTTTTTTTTTGCACACTTGACTTTAAAAACGCTATTTTAACAAACTTAATTACACAGAAATGTATTTTACACTGATTTTTTTAAACACTGTATTTTACACAACCTAATTAGACTGATTTTTTTAATTTTTTTTTACACACTGAATTTTAACAAGCTAAATTATTAACTTTGCCCACATTGTTTTATTAAATTAAATTGTAAGCATAATTTGATGAACAAATTCCGTGAGCAAAATGTGTGTTTAAAAATTCCAAGTGTAAAAATTCTTTGTGTAAAAAAAAAAAAGTATACATTTTTAGGGAAAAATCTGTGTAAAGAAAATCTGTGTAAAAAAATTAGTGTGTAAAACTTTACAGTAATTACACAGATTTTTTTTTTTTGCACACTTGACTTTAAAAACGCTATTTTAACAAACTTGATTACACAGAAATGTATTTTACACTGATTTTTTTAAACACTGTATTTTACACAACCTAATTAGACTGATTTTTTTTATTTTTTTTTACACACTGAATTTTAACAAGCTAAATTATTAACTTTGCCCACATTGTTTTATTAAATTAAATTGTAAGCATAATTTGATGAACAAATTCCGTGAGCAAAATGTGTGTTTAAAAATTCCAAGTGTAAAAATTCTTTGTGTAAAAAAAAAAAAAGTATAAATTTTTAGGGAAAAATCTGTGTAAAGAAAATCTCTGTAAAAAAATTAGTGTGTAAAAATTTACAGTAATTACACAGATTTTTTTTTTTGCACACTTGACTTTAAAAACGCTATTTTAACAAACTTAATTACACAGAAATGTATTTTCACAGATTTTTTTTAAACACCGTATTTTACACAACCTATTTAGACTGATTTTTTTTTTTACACACTGAATTTTAACAAGCTAAATTATTAAGTATGCCCACATTGTTTTATTAAATTAAATTGTAAGCATAATTTGATGAACAAATTCAGTGAGCAAAATGTGTGTTTAAAAATTTCGAGTGTAAAAATTCTTTGTGTAAAAAAAATTAAAAAAAAAATTTGTAAAATTAAAAAAAAAAAATCTGTATAAAGAAAATCTGTGTAAAAAAATTGTGTAAAAATTTGCAGTAATTACACAGATTTTTTTTGCACACTTGACTTTAAAAATGCTATTTTAACAAACTTAATTACACAGAAATGTATTTTACACTGATTTTTTTTAAACACTGTATTTTACACAACCTAATTAGACTGATTTTTTTTTTTACACACTGAATTTTGACATGCTAAATTATTAACTTTGCCCGCATTGTTTTATTACATTAAATTGTAAGCATAATTTGATGAACAAATTCAGTGAGCAAAATGTGTGTTTAAAAATTCCAAGTGTAAAAATTATTTGTGTGAAAAAAAAAAAAGGTCTAAATTTTTTAAAAAACAATCTGTATAAAGAAAATCTGTGGAAAAAAAAATAGTGTAAAAATTCACAGTAATTACACAGATTTTTTTTTTGCACTCTTGACTTTAAAAATGCTATTTTGACAAACTTAATTACACAAAAATTTATTTTACACTGATTTTTTTAAACACCGTATTTTACACAACCTAATTAGACTTTTTTTTTTACACACTGAATTTTAACAAGCTAAATTATTAAATTTTCCCACATTGTTTTATTAAATTAAATTGTAAGCATATTTTGATGGACAAATTCAGTGAGCAAAATGTGTGTGTAAAAATTCTGTGTGAAAAATAAAAATAAAATTTGTGAAATTTTTTTTTTAAATCAGGGCAAAGAAAATCTTTGTAAAAAAATGAGTGTGTAAAAATTCACAGCAATTACACAGATTTTTTTTTTGCACACTTGACTTTAAAAATGCTATTTTAACAAACTTAATTACACAGAAATGTATTTTACACTGATTTTTTTAAACACCGTATTTTACACAAACTGATTTTTTTTTTTTTGCACTGAATTTTAACAAGCTAAATTATTAATTTTTCCCACATTGTTTTATTAAATTAAATTGTAAGCATAATTTGATGAACAAATTCAGTGTAAAAATTCTTTGTGTAAAAAAAAAAAAAAAAGTGTAAATTTTTTTTTTTAAATCTGTATAAAGAAAATTTGTGTAAAAAAATTTGTGTGTAAAAATTCACAGCAATTACACAGATTTTTTTTTGCACACTTGACTTTAAAAACGCTATTTTAGCAAACTTAATTACACAGAAATGTATTTTACACTGATTTTTTTAAACACCGTATTTTACACAAACTGATTTTTTTTTTTTTACACACTGAATTTTAACAAGCTAAATTATTAATTTTGCCCACATAGTTTTATTAAATTAAATTGTAAGCATAATTTGATGAACAAATTCAGTGAGCGAAATGTGTGTTTAAAAATTCCAAGTGTAAAAATTCTTTGTGTAAAAAAAAAAAAAAAAGTGTAAATTTTTGGGGAAAAACCTGTGTAAAGAAAATCTGTGTAAAAAAATTAGTGTGTAAAAATTCACAGTAATTACACAGATTTTTTTTTTTTGCACACTTGACTTTAAAAACGCTATTTTAACAAACTTAATTACACAGAAATGTATTTTACACTGATTTTTTTAAACACTGTATTTTACACAACCTAATTAGACTGATTTTTTTAATTTTTTTTTACACACTGAATTTTAACAAGCTAAATTATTAACTTTGCCCACATTGTTTTATTAAATTAAATTGTAAGCATAATTTGATGAACAAATTCCGTGAGCAAAATGTGTGTTTAAAAATTCCAAGTGTAAAAATTCTTTGTGTAAAAAAAAAAAAGTATACATTTTTAGGGAAAAATCTGTGTAAAGAAAATCTGTGTAAAAAAATTAGTGTGTAAAACTTTACAGTAATTACACAGATTTTTTTTTTTTGCACACTTGACTTTAAAAACGCTATTTTAACAAACTTGATTACACAGAAATGTATTTTACACTGATTTTTTTAAACACTGTATTTTACACAACCTAATTAGACTGATTTTTTTTATTTTTTTTTACACACTGAATTTTAACAAGCTAAATTATTAACTTTGCCCACATTGTTTTATTAAATTAAATTGTAAGCATAATTTGATGAACAAATTCCGTGAGCAAAATGTGTGTTTAAAAATTCCAAGTGTAAAAATTCTTTGTGTAAAAAAAAAAAAAGTATAAATTTTTAGGGAAAAATCTGTGTAAAGAAAATCTCTGTAAAAAAATTAGTGTGTAAAAATTTACAGTAATTACACAGATTTTTTTTTTTGCACACTTGACTTTAAAAACGCTATTTTAACAAACTTAATTACACAGAAATGTATTTTCACAGATTTTTTTTAAACACCGTATTTTACACAACCTATTTAGACTGATTTTTTTTTTTACACACTGAATTTTAACAAGCTAAATTATTAAGTATGCCCACATTGTTTTATTAAATTAAATTGTAAGCATAATTTGATGAACAAATTCAGTGAGCAAAATGTGTGTTTAAAAATTTCGAGTGTAAAAATTCTTTGTGTAAAAAAAATTTAAAAAAAAATTTGTAAAATTAAAAAAAAAAAATCTGTATAAAGAAAATCTGTGTAAAAAAATTGTGTAAAAATTTGCAGTAATTACACAGATTTTTTTTGCACACTTGACTTTAAAAATGCTATTTTAACAAACTTAATTACACAGAAATGTATTTTACACTGATTTTTTTTAAACACTGTATTTTACACAACCTAATTAGACTGATTTTTTTTTTTACACACTGAATTTTGACATGCTAAATTATTAACTTTGCCCGCATTGTTTTATTACATTAAATTGTAAGCATAATTTGATGAACAAATTCAGTGAGCAAAATGTGTGTTTAAAAATTCCAAGTGTAAAAATTATTTGTGTGAAAAAAAAAAAAGGTCTAAATTTTTTAAAAAACAATCTGTATAAAGAAAATCTGTGGAAAAAAAAATAGTGTAAAAATTCACAGTAATTACACAGATTTTTTTTTTGCACTCTTGACTTTAAAAATGCTATTTTGACAAACTTAATTACACAAAAATTTATTTTACACTGATTTTTTTAAACACCGTATTTTACACAACCTAATTAGACTTTTTTTTTTACACACTGAATTTTAACAAGCTAAATTATTAAATTTTCCCACATTGTTTTATTAAATTAAATTGTAAGCATATTTTGATGGACAAATTCAGTGAGCAAAATGTGTGTGTAAAAATTCTGTGTGAAAAATAAAAATAAAATTTGTGAAATTTTTTTTTTAAATCAGGGCAAAGAAAATCTTTGTAAAAAAATGAGTGTGTAAAAATTCACAGCAATTACACAGATTTTTTTTTTGCACACTTGACTTTAAAAATGCTATTTTAACAAACTTAATTACACAGAAATGTATTTTACACTGATTTTTTTAAACACCGTATTTTACACAAACTGATTTTTTTTTTTTTGCACTGAATTTTAACAAGCTAAATTATTAATTTTTCCCACATTGTTTTATTCAATGAAATTGTCAGCATAATTTGATGAAAGCATCAATTCAGTGACTAAACCATTTTTCAAGAAAATTGTAAGGAATATTTAATTATTTTTTTGTAGTTTAAGCGCAGAATCTTCTTGTATTTTAAGGATTAAGTAGTTCATAAATGAGTTCATTGCAGGTCGGTGTACATTCAAAGCATCTTTTCTAGACTTTTAGGAGACACTTACCTCTCCGGATGATAAAAACCTCCTTTTGGTTCCTAAAAAGGACTTCCAAGCATTTCAAATCCAAACGCCCCAATCCCAGTTCTTCCACCCTGGACTCCCGGAGTAAACATCTGAAGCTCCTCGATGAGACTTGACTTTTTTCCACCCTCTCCTCTCGTCAGCTCGTATCGTGTTACTCCGGCCTTCCCGCCATTAGGGGCCCAGGAGAGGAAAGTGGAGCTGGGATATTGATCGCGTAAGAGGAGACGCTCCCACGTGTCCTCCAGGAGATAATGGAGCTTTTAGCATCAGCATTCTGCCCTTCATGCTCCTGCAACTATCACATAAATATACCACACACACACACACAAGGGCCCATAAACAATATATAAATGCTACAAGTTAGCTATGCTAGCAGGAAGTGCTGGCCGTTTAGTCGGAAACTTCTGTTACCGACTTGAAAATAACAGCTGATTATTTATGCAATTTATGACCGCTAAAGTATCTCCTAATAATCCCAAAAAGTGGATAAATACAAACTAACAATGTCAACAACATGCGTATCCAAATGTTTAAACTGACCTTTTCATCTTAGCTTTGAAGAAGGTTAGCGAGGCTACCAGGAAGTTAGCTAGACTAACAGGAAGTTAGCGAGGATACCAGGAAATTGGCTAGACTAACAGGAAGTTAGCGAGGCTACCAGGAAGTTAGGTAGACTAACAGGAAGTTAGCTAGACTAACAGGAAGTTAGCGAGGCTACCAGGAAGTTAACTAGACTAACAGGAAGTTAGCAAGGCTACCAGAAAATTAGCTAGACTAACAGGAAGTTAGCGAGACTACCAGGAAGTTAGCGAGGCTACCAGGAAGTTAGCAAGGCTACCAGGAAGTTAGCGAGGCTACCAGGAAGTTAGCGAGGCTACCATGAAGTTAGTCAGTCTAACTGGAAGTTAGCGAGGCTACCAGGAAAATAGTTAGGCTAAAAGGAATTTGGTGAGGCTTTCAAGAAGTTAGCGAGGCTACCACAAAGTTATTGAACCAGGAAGTTAGCTAGACTACCAGGAAATTAGCAAGACTACCAGGAAGTTAGTGAGAGACTACCAAGAAGTTAGCAAGGCTACCAGGAAGTTAGTCAGTCTAACCGGAAGTTAGCAAGGCTACCAGGAAGTTAGCTAAACTAACAGGAAGTTAGCAAGGCTACCAGGAAATTAGCTAGACTACCAAGAAGTTAGCAAGGCTACCAGGAAGTTAGTCAGTCTAACCGGAAGTTAGCGAGGCTACCAGGAAAATAGCTAGGCTAAAAGGAATTTGGCAAGGCTTTCAAGAAGTTAGCGAGGCTACCACAAAGTTATTGAGGCTACCAGGAAATTAGCGAGGCTACTAGGAAGTTAGCAAGGCTACCAGGAAGTTAGTCAGGCTAACAGGAAGTTAACCAGTTTACTAGGAAGTTAATGAGAGTCTGCCAGGAAATTAGCTGAACTAACAGGAAGTTAGCGAGACTACTAGGAAGTTAGCAAGGCTACCAGGAAGTTAAAGAGAGTCTGCCAGGAAGTTAGCAAGGCTACCAGAAAATTAGCTAGGCTAAAAGGAATTTGGCGAGGCTTTCAATAAGTTAGCGAGGCTACCACAAAGTTATTGAGGCTACTAGGAAATTAGTCAGGCCAACAGGAAGTTTGCCAGTCTACTAGGAAGTTAGTGAGAGTCTGCCTGGAAATTAGCTAGACTAACAGGAAGTTAGTGAAGAGAACCGGACAAATAGCAAGACTACCGAAAAATTAACGAGGCAACTATGCAGTTAGCGAGGCTACCAGGCTGTTAGCGAGGCTAACAGGAAGTTGTTCAGGCTAACAAGAAGTTAGCCAGTCTACTAGGAAGTTAGCCAGGATTCCAAGAAGGCTACCAGGAAGTTAATGAAGTTACCACAAAGTTAGCGAGAGGCTACCAGGAAGTTAGTATGGCTACCAGGAAGTTAGCAAGGCTACCAGGAAGTTAGTGAGGAGAACCGGACGAATAGCAAGGCTACCTGGAAATTAGCGAGGCTACCAGGAAGTTAGTCAGGTTAACCGGAAGTTAGCAAGGCTACCAGGAAACTAGCTAGGCTGCCAGGAATTTAGCAAGGCTACCAGGAAATTAGCGAGGCTACCAGGAAGTTAGTCAGGCTAACCGGAAGTTAGCAAGGCTACCAGGAAATTAAGTAGGCTACCGGGAAGTTAGCAAGGCTACCAGGAAGTTAGTCAGGCTAACAGGAAGTTATCTAGTCTACTAGGAAGTTAGTGAGGCTTCCACAAAGTTAGTGAGGCTACCAGGAAGCTAGCTAGACTATAAGGATGTTTGTCAGGCTGACAGGAAGTTAGCCAATTTACTAGGAAGTTACTGAAGCTAATAGGAAGTTTGCGAGAGGCTACCAGGAAGTTAGCTAGATTAACAGGAAGTTAGTGAGAGGCTACCAGGAAGTTAGTGGAGCTACCAGGAAATTAGCTAGGCTAACAGGAATTTAGCAAGGTTTCAAATAAGTTAGCGAAGCTACCACAAAGTTAGCAAAGCTAACAGGAAGTTAGCGAGGCTACCAGGAAGTTAGCGAGGCTACTTGGAAGTTAGTCAGGCTAACAGGAACTTAGCCAGTCTACTAAGAAGTTAGTGAAGCTAACAGGAAGCTAGCTAGACTACCAGGATGTTAATAAGGCTAACAGTAAGTTAGCCAGTCTACTAGGAAGTTAGTGAGGCTATCAGGAAGTTAGCAAGGCTACCAGGAAGTCAGCGAGAGGCTACCAGGAAGTTAGCTAGGCTTACAAAAAGTTAGCGAGGCTATCAGGAAGTTAGCAAGGCTACCAGGAAGTTAGTAAGGCGAAACGGACAAATAGCAAGACTACCGGGAATTTAGCGAGGCTTCCAGTAAGTTACCTAAGCTACCAGGATGTTAGCTAGGCAGTTGTTTTTGGTATGTTGAATATTTAATTTTAGGCATTTTCTCGTTGTTTTCTATGGTTTTGCTTCAGTTTTGTTTGGCCATTGCTGCTCCTTGGCCAATATTGTCCACAAATATAAACAAAACAACAATAGATGTAGACAGTGAACCATAGTCCACAAATATAAACAAAGCAACCATAGTCCACAAACATAAACAAAACAACAACAGATATGGACAGTGGACCATAGTCCACAAATATAAACAAAACAACAATAGATGTAGACAGTGAACCATAGTCCACAAATACAAACAAAGCAACCATAGTCCACAAATATAAACAAAACAACAATAGATGTAGCCAGTGGACCATAGTCCACAAATATAAACAAAACAACAATAGATGTAGACAGTGAACCATAGTCCACAAATACAAACAAAGCAACCATAGTCCACAAATATAAACAAAACAACAATAGATGTAGCCAGTGGACCATAGTCCACAAATATAAACAAAACAACAATAGATGTAGACAGTGAACCATAGTCCACAAATATAAACAAAACAACAATAGATGTAGCCAGTGGACCATAGTCCACAAATATAAACAAAACAACAATAGATGTAGACAGTGAACCATAGTCCACAAATACAAACAAAGCAACCATAGTCCACAAATATAAACAAAACAACAATAGATGTAGCCAGTGGACCATAGTCCACAAATATAAACAAAACAACAATAGATGTAGACAGTGAACCATAGTCCACAAATATAAACAAAACAACAATAGATGTAGCCAGTGGACCATAGTCCACAAATATAAACAAAACAACAATAGATGTAGACAGTGAACCATAGTCCACAAATATAAACAAAACAACAATAGATGTAGACAGTGAACCATAGTCTACAAATATAAACAAAACAACCATAGTCCACAAACATAAACAAAACAACAACAGATATGGACAGTGAACCATAGTCCACAAATATAAACAAAACAACAATAGATGTAGACAGTGAACCATAGTCCACAAATATAAACAAAACAACAATAGATGTAGACAGTGAACCATAGTCTACAAATATAAACAAAACAACAATAGATGTAGACAGTGAACCATAGTCCACAAATATAAACAAAACAACAATAGATGTAGACAGTGAACCATAGTCCACAAATATAAACAAAACAACAACAGATATGGACAGTGAACCATAGTCCACAAATATAAACAAAACAACAATAGATGTAGACAGTGAACCATAGTCTACAAATATAAACAAAACAACAATAGATGTAGACAGTGAACCATAGTCCACAAATATAAACAAAACAACAACAGATATGGACAGTGAACCATAGTCCACAAATATAAACAAAACAACAACAGATATGGACAGTGAACCATAGTCCACAAATATAAACAAAACAACAACAGATATGGACAGTGAACCATAGTCCACAAATATAAACAAAACAACAATAGATGTAGAAAATGAACCGTAGTCCACAAATACAAACAAAACAACCATAGTCCACAAATATAAACAAAACAACAATAGATGTAGACAGTGATGTGACATAAAAACTGCAAATGAAAATAAAAGTTGTCTGTTGTCTTTCAGGAATGGCAGAATTCCATCCAGAAAAATGCTGGCTTGGCTTTCATCGAGCTGATCAACGAGGGAAGGTAAAGTCTTGAAGAGTTTAAGTTGTCATTATTTAAAAAATGGCTACCAGGAAGTTAGTCAGACTCACGGGAAGTTCACCATGCTACCACAAAGTTAGCTATGCTACCAGGCAGTTAGCAAGGCTAGCAGAAAGTTAGTGAAACTCACAGGAAGTTAGTCAGCCCACCAGGAAGTTAGCAAGGCTACCAGGAAGTTAGTGAGGCTCACAGGAAGTTAGTCATGCTACCAAGAAGTTAGCAAGGCTACCAGGAAGTTAGCCAGTCTACCAGGAAGTTAGTGAGTCTACCAGGAAGTTAGTGAGGAAAACCAGAAAATAGCAAGGCAACCAGGAATTTAGCTAGCCTACCAGAAAGTTAGTGATGCTAACCGTAAGTTAGCAAGGCTACCGATAAGTTAGCTAGGCTAAGCTACCTGGAAGTTAGTGAGGCTGCCACAAAGTTAGAGAGGCTACCAGGAACTAATCAGGCTAACAGTAAGTTAGCCAGTCTACCAGGAAGCTAGTGAAGATGACCGGAAGTTAACGAGGCTACCGGGAAATTAGCTAGACTATCAGGAAGTTAGTGAGGCTACCAGGAAGCTAGCTAGACTACCAGGAAGATAGTCAGGCTAACAGGAAGTCAGTGAGGATAACCAAAAGTTAGCTACTTTACCGGGAAATTAGCTAGACTACCAGGAAGATAGCGAGGCTATCAAGAAGTTAGTGAGGCTAACTTCTTGATAGCCTACTTCGAAATTAGCTAGATTATCAGGAAGTTAGCGAGAGGCTACCAGGATTTTAACGAGGCTACCAGGACTTTAACGAGGCTACCAGGAAATTAGCTAGACTACCAGGGAGTTAGCAAGAGGCTATCATTAAGTTAGTAAGAGGCTGCCAGGAAGTTAGCGAGAGGCTACCCGGACGTTAGTGAGGCTAACAGGAAGTTAGTGAGGCTACCAGAAAGTTAGTAAGAGGCTACCCGGAAGTTAGCGAGGCTTGGAGGAAATTAGTGAGGCTAACAGGAAGTTAGTGAGGCTAACAGGAAGTTAGCGAGAGGCTACCAGGAAGTTAGCGAGGCTAACAGAAAGTTAGCGAGAGGCTACCAGTAAGTTAAGTGTTAACCTTGCTAACTTCCTGTTAGCCTTGCTGTTTGCCTGGTAGCATTGGTAACTTCCTGGTAGCCTTGCTAACTTCCTGTTAGCCACTTCTAAATGATGACAACATAGAAATGATGAGTAAAGTTTACACCTCATGAACATATTCTATGACCGCATGATGATGAGTGTCTCAGTGAAAAGTGTGGATGTTTGTGTGCGTGACCAGAGGGAGAGGTATAAGTGTTGATGTTTGTGTGCGTGACCAGAAGGAGAGATATAAGTGTTGATGTTGTGTTTGTGTGCGTGACCAGAAGGAGAAGTATAAGTGTTCATGTTGTGTTTATGTGCGTGACCAGAAGGAGAGGTATAAGTGTTGATGTTGTGTTTGTATGCGTGACCAGAAGGAGAGGTATAAGTGTTGATGTTGTGTTTGTGTGCGTGACCAGAAGGAAAGGTATAAGTGTTCATGTTGTGTTTGTGTACGTGACCAGAAGGAGAGGTATAAGTGTTGATGTTGTGTTTATGTGCGTGACCAGAAGGAGAGGTATAAGTGTTGATGTTTGTGTACGTGACCAGAAGGAGAGGTATAAGTGTTGATGTTTGTGTGCGTGACCAGAAGGAGAGGTATAAGTGCTCATGTTGTGTTTATGTGCGTGACCAGAAGGAGAGGTATAAGTGTTGATGTTTGTGTGCGTGACCAGAAGGAGAGGTATAAAAAGTGTTCATGTTGTGTTTGTGTGCGTGACAAGAAGGAGAGGTATAAGTGTTGATGTTTGTGTGTGTGACCAGAAGGAGAGGTATAAGTGTTCATGTTGTGTTTGTGTGCATTACCAGAAGGAGAGGAATAAGTGTTCATGTTGTTTGTGTACGTGACCAGAAGGAGAGGTATAAGTGTTGTTGTTGTGTTTGTGTGCGTGACCAGAAGGAGAGGTATAAGTGTTGATGTTTGTTTGCATGACCAGAAGGAGAGGTAAAAGTGTTGTTTGTGTGCGTGACCAGAAGGAGAGGTATAAGTGTTGATGTTCGTGTGCGTGACGAGAAGGAGAGGTATAAGTGTTGATGTTGTGTTTGTGTGCGTGACCAGAAGGAGAGGTATAAGTGTTGATGTTGTGTTTGTGTGTGTGACCAGAAGGAGAGGTATAAGTGTTGATGTTGTGTTTATGTGCGTGACCAGAAGGAGAGGTATAAGTGTTGATGTTTGTGTACGTGACCAGAAGGAGAGGTATAAGTGTTGATGTTTGTGTGCGTGACCAGAAGGAGAGGTATAAGTGCTCATGTTGTGTTTATGTGCGTGACCAGAAGGAGAGGTATAAGTGTTGATGTTTGTGTGCGTGACCAGAAGGAGAGGTATAAAAAGTGTTCATGTTGTGTTTGTGTGCGTGACAAGAAGGAGAGGTATAAGTGTTGATGTTTGTGTGTGTGACCAGAAGGAGAGGTATAAGTGTTCATGTTGTGTTTGTGTGCATTACCAGAAGGAGAGGAATAAGTGTTCATGTTGTTTGTGTACGTGACCAGAAGGAGAGGTATAAGTGTTGTTGTTGTGTTTGTGTGCGTGACCAGAAGGAGAGGTATAAGTATTGATGTTGTGTTTGTGTGCGTGACCAGAAGGAGAGGTATAAGTGTTGATGTTTGTGTGCGTGACCAGAAGGAGAGGTATAAGTGTTGATGTTTGTGTGCGTGACCAGAAGGAGAGGTATAAGTGTTGATGTTGTGTTTATGTGCGGGACCAGAAGGAGAGGTATAAGTGTTGATGTTGTGTTTAAGGAGAGGTATAAGTGTTGATGTTGCGTTCAAGGAGAGGTATAAGTGTTGATGTTGTGTTTATGTGCGGGACCAGAAGGAGAGGTATAAGTGTTGATGTTGTGTTTATGTGCGGGACCAGGAGGAGCGGTATAAGTGTTGATGTTGTGTTTAAGGAGAGGTATAAGTGTTGATGTTGTGTTTATGTGCGGGACCAGAAGGAGAGGTATAAGTGTTGATGTTGTGTTTAAGGAGAGGTATAAGTGTTGATGTTGTGTTTATGTGCGGGACCAGAAGGAGAGGTATAAGTGTTGATGTTGTGTTTAAGGAGAGGTATAAGTGTTGATGTTGCGTTCAAGGAGAGGTATAAGTGTTGATGTTGTGTTTATGTGCGGGACCAGAAGGAGAGGTATAAGTGTTGATGTTGTGTTTATGTGCGGGACCAGGAGGAGCGGTATAAGTGTTGATGTTGTGTTTAAGGAGAGGTATAAGTGTTGATGTTGTGTTTATGTGCGGGACCAGAAGGAGAGGTATAAGTGTTGATGTTGTGTTTAAGGAGAGGTATAAGTGTTGATGTTGTGTTTATGTGCGGGACCAGAAGGAGAGGTATAAGTGTTGATGTTGTGTTTAAGGAGAGGTATAAGTGTTGATGTTGCGTTCAAGGAGAGGTATAAGTGTTGATGTTGTGTTTATGTGCGGGACCAGAAGGAGAGGTATAAGTGTTGATGTTGTGTTTATGTGCGGGACCAGGAGGAGCGGTATAAGTGTTGATGTTGTGTTTAAGGAGAGGTATAAGTGTTGATGTTGTGTTTATGTGCGGGACCAGAAGGAGAGGTATAAGTGTTGATGTTGTGTTTAAGGAGAGGTATAAGTGTTGATGTTGTGTTTAAGGAGAGGTATAAGTGTTGATGTTGTGTTTAAGGAGAGGTATAAGTGTTGATGTTGTGTTTAAGGAGAGGTATAAGTGTTGATGTTGTTTGTGTGCGTGACCAGAAGGAGAGGTATAAGTGTTGATGTTGTGTTTAAGGAGAGGTATAAGTGTTGATGTTGTGTTTAAGGAGAGGTATAAGTGTTGATGTTGTGTTTAAGGAGAGGTATAAGTGTTGATGTTGTGTTTAAGGAGAGGTATAAGTGTTGATGTTGTTTGTGTGCGTGACCAGAAGGAGAGGTATAAGTGTTGATGTTGTGTTTAAGGAGAGGTATAAGTGTTGATGTTGTGTTTAAGGAGAGGTATAAGTGTTGATGTTGTGTTTGTGCTCAGACTTCTGTGCCACGCCATGAAGGATCACATCGTGCGTGTGGCCAACGAGGCTGAGTTCATCCTCAACCGACAGCGAGCCGAAGACGTGCACAAACACGCCGAGTTTGAGGTGGGCAAACACTAATAATAATGATAATAATAATAAATAATAATAATAATAATAATAAATAATAATAATAATCATCATCTCTTCCTGGCGCCCTGCTAGTCCAACTGTGCACAGTACGCCGCCGACCGGCGCGAGGAGGAGAAGATGTGCGACCACCTGATCAGCGCCGCCAAGCACCGAGATCACGTGACCGCCAACCAGCTGAAGCAGAAGATCCTCAACATCCTGACCAATAAGCACGGAGCCTGGGGGACCATGTCTCAGAGGTCACTTCCTGTCATGTGACGCCACATGTCATGATAAACAACACACTTCTATACTGTATATAATAATCATACACTTAAATGATGTGTACAATAGTAATAATACAGCCCAATGTATACATTATGTATATAATAATAATAATAATACAGGTCAGTATGTAAAAATACAGTTAAATGATGTATATAGTAATAATAATGCAGTTAAATGATGTATATAGTAATAATAATACAGTTCAATATATAATGATACAGTTAAATGATGTATATATTAATAATAATACAGTTCAATATATAATACAGTTAAATGATGTATATAATAATAATACAGGTCAATATATAATAATACAGTTAAATTATTTATATAATATTAATAATATGGGTTAATATATATTAATACAGTTAAATGCTGTATATAGTAATAGTAATACAGTTAAATGATGTATATAATAATAATAATACAGGTCAATATATAATTGTATAGTAAAATGCTGTATTTAATAATAATAATAATACAGTTCAATATTTAATAATACAGTTAAATGATGTATATAATAATGATAACACAGTTAAATGAGGTATATAATAATACAGGTCAATATATATTTATACAGTTAAATGATGTATATAATAATAATACAGTTCAATATATAATACAGTTAAATGATGTATATAATAATAATACAGGTCAATATATAATAATACCGTTAAATGCTGTATATAATAATAATACAGTTCAATATATAATACAGTTAAATGATGTATATAATAATAATACAGGTCAATATATAATAATACCGTTAAATGCTGTATATAATAATAATAATAATAATATACTTCAATATATAATAACACAGTTTAATGATGTATATAATGATAATACAGTTCAATATATAGTAATACAGTTAAATGATGTATATAATAATAATACAGTTCAATATATAATAACAGTTAAATGATGTATATAATAATAATAATAATACAGTTCAATATATAATAACACAGTTAAATTATGTATATAATAATAATAATACATTTAAATATATAATAATACAGTTAAATGATGTATATAATAATAATACTACAGTTAAATATATAATAATACAGTTAAATGATGTATATAATAATAATAATACACTTAAATGTATAATACAGTTAGATGCAGTTTATATCGATAATAAAAAAGCGAGATGGAGCCGATGACTTGACACTTGTTGGCTCCTCCCCTTTCCTCTCCTCAGCCAATTGCACGACTTCTGGCGTCTGGACTACTGGGAGGACGACTTGAGGAGGAGGCGGAGATTCGTGAGAAACGCTTTTGGCTCCACCCACGCCGACGTGTCACTCAAAGCTATTGAGGACTACGGTCAGTCACCTTTTACTACACTGTTGTACTATACTGTTGTACATTGTACTATACTGTTATTTGTACATTGTACTAGGACATTGTGCTACATTAAACTGCAGACGCTCATTCATTAAAAATGTGCTACAATAGGCACCGAGGAAGAAGGGGAGGAGCCTAAGTCCAAAAAGAGCTTCCGCAGCCAATCAGTGGTGGCGCAGAACCCGGAGGCGGAGTTGATGCTGGAGGGCGACGATGACACGGTCAGCCTTCTGCAGGAGAAAGAGATTGACAACCTTGCAGGTAAGATGAAGGCCACAACAACAACAACAACAACAACGACGACACATGCGCCCCCTGGTGACTAAACACCAAACTGTTCTTCACTCCTAGTTCCTTTCCGCCCACGTCTCTTTACGTCCAGAGGCAAGTTGGTGCTTTCAACTGTTAGCACTAACAGCCGACCAGATGACGGCCATGATGGAGCTATGCTAACGCTAATGCTAATGCTAATGCCAATCAAAACGCGATCAATTCATTAATCAACTTGGAGTTTCAGTCAAGAGAAATACAAGAAAACAACATTTATCCATCGTTTATTATTCAAATTTGATGAATACTAAAATTTTTATCCTAGCTTCTAGGAAGGCTACTAGGAAGTGAGGTTAACAGGAAGTTAGCCAGTCTACCAGAAGGATAGCTAGACTACCAGGAAGTTGGTGAGGCTAAAAAGAAGTTAGCCAGTGTAACAGGAAGTTAGCCAGTCCACCAGAAGGATAGCTAGGCTACCAGGAAGTGGGTGAGAATAACAGGAAGTTAGCCAGTCTAACAGGAAGTTAACTAGTCTACCAGAAAGATAGCTAGACCACCAGGAAGTTGGCGAGGCTAACAGGAAGTTAGCCAGTCTACCAGAAGGATAGCTAGGCTACCAGGAAGTTGGTGAGGCTAACAAGAAGTTAGCCAGTCTAACAGGAAGTTAGCCAGTCTACAAGAAGGATAGCTAGACTACCAGGAAGTTGGTGAGGCTAACAAGAAGTTAGCCAGTGTAACAGGAAGTTAGCCAGTCTAACAGGAAGTTAGCCAGTCCACCAGAAGGATAGCTAGGCTACCAGGAAGTGGGTGTGAATAACAGGAAGTTAGCAGGTCCAACAGGAAGTTAACTAGTCTACCAGAAGGATAGCTAGACCACCAGGAAGTTGGTGAGGCTAACAGGAAGTAAGGCAGGCTACCAGAAGGATAGCTAGACTACCAGGAAGTTGGTGAGGCTAACAAGAAGTTAGCCAGTGTAAGAGGAAGTTAGCCAGTCTAACAGGAAGTTAGCCAGTCCACCAGAAGGATAGCTAGGCTACCAGGAAGTGGGTGAGAATAAAAGGAAGTTAGCCAGTCTAACAGGAAGTTAACTAGTCTACCAGAAGGATAGCTAGACCACCAGGAAGTTGGTGAGGCTAACAGGAAGTAAGGCAGGCAACCAGAAGGATCGCTAGACTACCAGGAAGTTGGTGAGGCTAACAAGAAGTTGGCCAGTGTAACAGGAAGTTAGCCAGTCTAACAGGAAGTTAGCCAGTCCACCAGAAGGATAGCTGGGCTACCAGG
The DNA here is from genome assembly GCF_033978795.1 of Nerophis ophidion. Classification (NCBI taxonomy): domain Eukaryota; kingdom Metazoa; phylum Chordata; class Actinopteri; order Syngnathiformes; family Syngnathidae; genus Nerophis; species Nerophis ophidion. Next base: position 4,733,705 of record NC_084614.1, read on the forward strand.
AAGTGGGTGAGAATAAAAGGAAGTTAGCCAGTCTAACAGGAAGTTAACTAGTCTACCAGAAGGATAGCTAGACCACCAGGAAGTTGGTGAGGCTAACAGGAAGTAAGGCAGGCTACCAAAAGGATAGCTAGACTACCAGGAAGTCGGTGAGGCTAACAGGAAGTAAGGCAGGCTACCAGAAGGATAGCTACACTACCAGGAAGTTGGTGAGGCTAACAAGAAGTTAGCCAGTGTAACAGGAAGTTAGCCAGTCTAACAGGAAGTTAGCCAGTCCACCAGAAGGATAGCTAGGCTACCAGGAAGTGGGTGAGAATAACAAGAAGTTAGCCAGTCTAACAGGAAGTTAACTAGTCTACCAGAAGGATAGCTACACTACCAGGAAGTTGGTGAGGCTAACAAGAAGTTAGCCAGTGTAACAGGAAGTTAGCCAGTCCAACAGGAAGTTAGCCAGTCCACCAGAAGGATAGCTAGGCTACCAGGAAGTGGGTGAGAATAACAGGAAGTTAGCCAGTGTAACAAGAAGTTAACTAGTCTACCAGAAGGATAGCTAGACTACCAGGAAGTTGGTGAGGCTTACAGGAAGTAAGGCAGGCTACCAGAAGGATAGCTAGACTACCAGGAAGTAAGGCAGGCTACCAGAAGGATAGCTAGACTACCAGGAAGTTGGTGAGGCTAACAGGAAGTTAGCCAATCTAACAAGAAGTTAGCTAATCCAAGAGGAAGTTAGCCAGTCTAACAAGAAATTATCTAGTCTAACAGGAAGTTAGCCAGGCCACCAGAAGAATAGTCAGGCTACCAGGAAGTTAGCTAGTCCAACAGGAAGTGAGACAGTCTAACAGGAAGTGTTCCAGTCTATTTGGAAGTTAGTGAGCCGACCAAGAAGATAGCCAGTCTACCAGGCAGACAGCTAGGCTACCAGGAAGTTGGTGAAGCTACCTAGAAGCTAGCAAGTCCAACAGGAAGTTAGCCAATCTACCAGAAGTATAGATAGACGACCAGGAAGTTGGCAAGGCTAACAGGAAGTTATCCAGTCTACTAAAAGGATAGCCAGTCTACCAAGTAGTTAGCCTGTCCAACAGGAAGTTAGCCAGTCCAACAGGAAGTTAGCCAGTCCAACAGGAAGTTGTTGAAGCTAACAGGAAGTTAACCAGTCTAACAGGAAGTTAGCCCGTCTTAACAGGAAGTCAGCCAGTCTACCAGAAGGATAGCGAGACTACCAGTTAGGTAGCCAGTCCAGCAGGAAGTGAGCCAGTCCAACAGGAAGTTAGCCAGTCTACCAAAAAGATAGCTAAACTACCAGGACGTAGGTGAGGCTAACAAGAAGTTAGCCAGTCTAACAGGAAGTTAGCCAGGCTACCAGAACGTTACCTAAGATACCAGGAAGTTAGTGAGGCTAACAGTAAGTTATTTTGAAATAAATATGTATTGTTTGAATTCAGGGACTTTAGCGAGGCTACCAGGAAATTAGCTAGGCTACCATGAAGTTAGCAAGAGGCAACCGGGAAGTTAGCAAGGCTATCAGGAAGTTTGTGAGGCTATCAGGAAGTTTGTGAGGCTAACAGGAAGTTAGTGAGACTACCAGGAAGTTAGTTAGGCTAACAGGAAGTAAGCGAGGATACCAGGAAGCTAGCTAGACTACCAGGAAGTTAGTGAGGCTAACAGGAAGCTAACGAGGCTATCAGGAAGCTAGTGAGGCTACCAGGAAGTTAATGAGGCTAACAGGAAGTTGGTGAGGCTAACAGGAAGTTAGTGAGGTCAACGGGAAGTTATTTAGAGTATTAGGAAGTTACCTAAGCTACCAGGAAGTTAGTGAGGCTAACAAGAAGGTATTTTGAAATAAATATGTATTGTTTGAATTCCGGGAGTTTAGCGAGGCTACCAGGAAATTAGCTAGACTACCAGGAAGTTAGCGAGAAGCAACCAGGAAGTTAGCAAGGCTATCAGGAAGTTAGTGAGGCTAACAGGAAGTTAGCCAGTCTACCAGAAAGATAGCTAAACTACCAGGACGTTGGTGAGGCTAACAAGACGTTAGCCAGTCTAACAGGAAGTTAGCCAGGCTACCAGAAAGTTACCTAAGATACCAGGAAGTTAGTGAGGCTAACAGTAAGTTATTTTGAAATAAATATGTATTGTTTGAATTCCGGGACTTTAGCGAGGCTACCAGGAAATTAGCTAGACTACAAGGAAGTTAGCGAGAAGCAACCAGGAAGTTAGCAAGGCTATCAGGAAGTTAGTGAGGCTAACAGGAAGTTAATGAGGCTAACGGGAAGTAAGTGAGGCTACCAGGAAGCTAGCTAGACCACCAGGAAGTTAGTGAGGCTAACAGGAAGCTAATGAGGCTACCAGGAAGCTAGTGAGGCTACCAGGAAGTTAATGAGGCTAACAGGAAGTAGGTTAGGCTAACAGGACGTTAGTGAGGTCAATGGGAAGTTAGTGAGACTATTAGGAAGTTACCTAACCTACCAAGAAGTTAGTGAGGCTAACAGGAAGTTATTTTGAAATAAATATGTATTGTTTGAATTCCGAGACTTTAGCGAGGCTACCAGGAAATTAGCTAGACTACCAGGAAGTTAGTGGGAGGCAACCAGGAAGTTAGCAAGGCTATCAGGAAGTTAGTGAGGCTAACTGGAAGCTAATGAGGCTACCAGGAAGTTAGTGAGGCTACCAGGAAGTTTGTGAGGCTAACAGCAAGTTGGTGAGGCTAACAGGAAGTTGGTGAGGCTAACAGAAAGTTAGTGAGGTCAACGGGAAGTTATTTAGACTATAAGGAAGTTACCTAAGCTACCAGGAAGTTAGTGAGGCTAAAAGGAAGTTATTTTGAAATAAATATGTATTGTTTGAATTCCGGGACTTTAGCGAGGCTACCAGGAAATTAGCTAGACTACCAGGAAGTTAGCGAGAAGCAACCAGGAAGTTAGCAAGGCTATCAGGAAGTTAGTGAGGCTAACAGGAAGTTAGTGAGGCTAACAGGAAGTAAGTGAGGCTACCAGGAAGCTAGCTAGACTACCAGGTAGTTAGTGAGGCTAACAGGAAGCTAACAGGCTACCAGGAAGTTAATGAGGCTAACAGGAAGTTAGTGAGGTCAATGGGAGGTTAGTGAGACTATTAGGAAGTTACCTAACCTACCAAGAAGTTAGTGAGGCTAACAGGAAGTTATTTTGAAATATATATGTATTGTTTGAATTCCGGGACTTTAGCGAGGCTACAAGGAAATTAGCTAGACTACCAGGAAGTTAGCGAGAGGCAACCAGGAAGTTAGCAAGGCTATCAGGAAGTTAGTGAGGCTATCAGGAAGTTAGTGAGGCTAACAGGAAGTTAGTGAGCCTAACAGGGAGTTAGTGAGACTATCAGGAAGTTTGTGAGGCTAACAGGAAGTTGGTGAGGCTAACAGGAAGTTGGTGAGGCTAACAGGAAGTTGGTGAGGCTAACAGGAAGTTAGTGAGGTCAACGGGAAGTTAGTGAGACATTAGGAAGTTACCTAAGCTACCAGGAAGTTACTGAGGCTAACAGGAAGTTATTTTGAAATATATATGTATTGTTTGAATTCCGGGACTTTAGCGAGGCTACAAGGAAATTAGCTAGACTACCAGGAAGTTAGCGAGAGGCAACCAGGAAGTTAGCAAGGCTATCAGGAAGTTAGTGAGGCTATCAGGAAGTTAGTGAGGCTAACAGGAAGTTAGTGAGCCTAACAGGGAGTTAGTGAGACTATCAGGAAGTTTGTGAGGCTAACAGGAAGTTGGTGAGGCTAACAGGAAGTTGGTGAGGCTAACAGGAAGTTGGTGAGGCTAACAGGAAGTTAGTGAGGTCAACGGGAAGTTAGTGAGACATTAGGAAGTTACCTAAGCTACCAGGAAGTTACTGAGGCTAACAGGAAGTTATTTTGAAATAAACATGTATTATTCTGTGTTCAGTCTTCAAGAAAAGGCTAATAATGTTAACCCAATTAAACCAAAGCTTTACTTCTTAGCTGAAACATCTTGATTTACTCACAAAGGCGCTCCTCGGGTCAGATTGGAGGGCATACTTGCCAACCTTGAGACCTCCGATTTCGGGAGGTGGGGGGGGCGTAGTTGGGGCGGGGGTGTGGTTAAGAGGGGAGGAGTATATTTACAGCCTATTCATATATAAATATATATATTTGTATGAAATACTTGACTTTCAGTGAATTCTAGCTATATATATGTATTTTATTATATATATAAATAAAATAAATAGTTGAATTTCCTACGCCATCCATCAAATACGTGGGCTTCAGGAATCAGAACAGACTCCCTCACTTGCCGTCAGGTGCACAACACCACGTAAATCGTTGGCCAATCAAAAGGCAACCCCATAACGCTATAGCCAACATTCACCAGGAGATGGCAACATATCCTGGTGAATGTGGTTGGGCAGGCAAGCTGTTTATATACCAGGAAAGTGGACGTAAAAACAGGCTGCCCCCCACTCATGTCCGCACGGAGCTGGAGGGGGCGTGGCCTCCAGCTCCGGCTGAATTTCGGGAGATAATTTCTTCCGGGAGGTTTTCGGGTGAGGCGCTGAATTTCGGGAGGGTTGGCAAGTATGTTCGAGGTGCGTCTCCCGGTTGAAGCGCCCCCTTAACAACGGCAATTTCTCGCCACTCTATTATTGTTTACGAAGGATGACCAATCACAACTAATCATACTGCAACCTGAGCGTCTCCTGACGCTAACTGTCGCTAACTGACCCCTCAGGTCCCGTGGTGCTGAGCACGCCGGCCCAGCTGGTGGCGCCGGTGGTGGTGGCCCGCGGCACCCTGTCCATCACCACCACCGAGATATACTTCGAGGTGGACGAAGAGGACCCCGCCTTCAAGAAAGCTGACGCTAAAGTAGGCACCCCCAACTCCGTCCTGTGTCTGTGTTATACTATAACTGTGGTGCGTTCAGGTGCTGGCCTACTCGGAGGGTCTACACGGCAAGTGGATGTTCAGCGAGATCCGGGCGGTCTTCTCCAGGCGCTACCTGCTGCACAACACGGGCCTGGAGGTCTTCATGGCCAACAGAAGTACGACACGCGCGTCCTCCCCCATGTCTGACTGCCATGTTGACTTCTTCCTCCTCCTCTCCGTCAGCCTCCGTCATGTTTAACTTCCCCGACCCGGCCACGGTGAAGAGGGTGGTCTACAGCCTCCCGCGGGTGGGGGTGGGAACCAGCTACGGTCTGCCGCAGGCCAGGTAGGTAGACCGCCTGGGGCTACGACACGGCGTGTTGACCATGTGTTTGGCGTGTGTGGCAGGCGCATCTCCTTGGCCACGCCCCGCCAGCTCTTCAAGTCGTCCAACATGACGCAGCGTTGGCAGCGCAGGGAGATCTCCAACTTTGAGTACCTCATGTTCCTCAACACCATCGCAGGTCGGCGGGTCATGTGACCCAGTGCAATGTGATGCTAGCGCTGGCATGGTTTAGGTTGCTGTGATCGCCTACTATCAAAATGACTTTGAATGTCTTATATAAGTATTATAATGGAGACAACACATGATGTAAGTGTCTATATTAGCCTACTATCAAAATGAGTTTAAAAGCTTTATTTAAATGTTATAATGAAGACAACACATGATGTAAGTGTCTATATTAGCCTACTATCAAAATGACTTTGAATGTCTTATATAAGTATTATAATGGAGACAACACATGATGTAAGTGTCTATATTAGCCTACTATCAAAATGAGTTTAAAAGCTTTATTTAAATGTTATAATGAAGACAACACATGATGCAAGTGTCTATATTAGCCTACTATCAAAATGACTTTGAAAGCCTTGAGTAAGTGTTTGTATTAGCCTACTATCAAGATGAGTTTAAAGTCTAATATAAGTGCTATAATGAGGAGAACACATGATGTAAGTGTCTATATTAGCTATATTAGCCTACTATCAAAATGACTTTAAAAGTCTTATGCAAATGTTGTAATGAAGACAACGCATGATGTGTCTATTTTAGCCTACTATCAAATTGACTTTAAAAGCCTTATATAAGTGTTATAATGAAGACAATGCATGGTGTAAGTGTCTGTATTAGCCTACTATCAAAATGACTTTAAAAGTCTAATATAAATGTTATAATGAATACAACACATGATGTAAGTTTTTTATATTAGCCTATCATTAAAAATTACTTTAAAAGTCTTTTAAAAGTGTTATAATGAAGACAACATGTGATGTGTTTATATTATCCTACTATCAAAATGACTTTAAAAGTCTTATATAAGTGTTTTAATGAAGACAACACATTACGTGTCTATATTAGCTAGAGTAGCCTACTATCAAAATGACTTTAAAAGCCTTATATAAGTGGTATAATGAAGACAACGCATGATGTAAGTGTCTATATTAGCTTTAATAGCCTACTATCCAAAATGACTTTAAAAGTCTTATATAAGTGTTATAATGAAGGCAACACATGATGTAAGTGTCTATATTAGCCTACTATCAAAATGAGTTTAAAAGTCTTATATAAGTGTTTATATTAGCCTACTATCAAAATGACTTTGAACGTCTTATATAAGTGTTATAATGAAGGCAACACATGATGTAAGTGTCTATATTAGTTATACTAGCCTACTATCAAAATTAGTTCAAAAGTCTTATATAAGTGTTTATATTAGCCTACTATCAAAATGACTTTAAAAGTCTTATATAAGTGTCTATATTAGCCTACTATCAAAGTGACTTTAAAAGTCTTATATTAATGTTGTAATGAAGGCAACACATGATGTAAGTGTCTATATTAGCCTACTATCAAAGTGACTTTAAAAGTCTTATATTAATGTTATAATGAAGGCAACACATGATGTGTCTATATTAGCCTACTATCAAAATTACTTTAAATGTCTTATGTAAGTGTTATAATGAAGGCAACACATGATGTAAGTATCTATATTAGTTATATTAACCTACTATCAAAATGAGTTTAAAAGTCTTATATAAGTGTCTATATTAGCCTACTATCAAAATCACTTTGAACGTCTTATATAAGTGTTATAATGAAGACAACACATGATGTAAGTGTCTATATTAGCCTACTATCAAAATGACTTTAAAACCATTAAATAAGTGTTTGTATTAGCCTACTATCAAAATGACTTTAAAAGTCCTATGCAAATATTATAATCAAGGCAACACATGATTTAAGTGTCTTTATTAGCCTACTATCAAAATGACTTTAAAAGTCTTATATAAGTGTTATAATGAAGACAACACATGATGTGTCTATATTAGCCTACTATCAAAATGACTTTAAAAGTCTTATGCAAATGTTATATTGAAGACAACACATGATGTAAGTGTCTATATTAGCTTACTATCAAAATGACTTTAAAAGCCTTATATAAGTGTTATAATGAAGGCAACACATGATGTAAGTGTCTATATTAGCCTACTATCAAAATGAGTTTAAAAGTCTTATATTAATGTTATAATGAAGACAACACATGATGTGTCTATATTAGCCTACTATCAAAATGACTTTGAAAGCCTTGAATAAGTGTCTATATTAGCCTACTATCAAAATGACTTTGAATGTCTTATATAAGTGTTATAATGACAACAACACATGATGTAAGTGTCTATATTAGCCTACTATCAAAATGACTTTAAAAGTCTTATATAAGTGTTATAATGAAGACAACACATGATGTAAGTGTCTATATTAGTTATATTAGCCTACTATCAAAATGACTTTGAATGTCTTATATAAGTGTTATAATGAAGACAACACATGATGTAAGTGTCTATATTAGCCTACTATCAAAATGACTTTAAAAGTCTTATATAAGTGTTATAATGAAGACAACACATGATGTGTCTATATTAGCCTACTATCAAAATGACTTTAAAAGTCTTATACAAATGTTATATTGAAGACAACACATGATGTAAGTGTCTATATTAGCTTACTATCAAAATGACTTTAAAAGCCTTATATAAGTGTTATAATGAAGGCAACACATGATGTAAGTGTCTATATTAGCCTACTATCAAAATGAGTTTAAAAGTCTTATATTAATGTTATAATGAAGACAACACATGATGTGTCTATATTAGCCTACTATCAAAATGACTTTGAAAGCCTTGAATAAGTGTCTATATTAGCCTACTATCAAAATGAGATTAAAAGTCTTATATCAATGTTATATTGAAGACAACACATGATGTAAGTGTCTATTTTAGCCTACTATCAAAATGACTTTAAAAGCCTTATATACGTGTTATAATGAAGACAATGCATGGTGTAAGTTTTTTATATTAGCCTACTATCAAAATTACTTTAAAAGTCTTATAAAAGTGTTATAATGAAGACAACACGTGATGTGTTTATATTAGTCTACTATCAAAATGACTTTAAAAGTCTTATGTGTTATAATGAAGACAACACATGATGTAAGTGTCTATATTAGCCTACTATCAAAATGAGTTTAAAAGTCTTATATAAGTGTCTATATTAGCCTACTATCAAAATGACTTTGAACGTCTTATATAAGTGTTATAATGAAGGCAACACATGATGTAAGTGTCTATATTAGTTATACTAGCCTACTATCAAAATTAGTTTAAAAGTCTTATATAAGTGTTTGTATTAGCCTACTATCAAAATGACTTTAAAAGTCTTATATAAGTGTTTATATTAGCCTACTATCAAAATGACTTTAAACGTCTTATATAAGTGTTATAATGAAGGCAACACATGATGTAAGTGTTTATATTAGTTATATTAGCCTACTATCAAAATGAGTTTAAAAGTCTTATATAAGTGTTTATATTAGCCTACTATCAAAATGAGTTTGAAAGTCTTATATAATTGTTTATATTAGTCTACTATCAAAATGACTTTAAAAGTCTTATATAAGTGTTATAATGAAGACAACACATGATGTAAGTGTTTATATTAGTTATATTAGCCTACTATCAAAATGAGTTTAAAAGTCTTATATAAGTGTTTGTATTAGCCTACTATCAAAATGACTTTGAACGTCTTATATAAGTGTTATAATGAAGGCAACACATGATGTAAGTGTCTATATTAGCCTACTATCAAAGTGACTTTAAAAGTCTTATATTAATGTTGTAATGAAGGCAACACATGATGTAAGTGTCTATATTAGCCTACTATCAAAATTACTTTAAATGTCTTATGTAAGTGTTATAATGAAAGCAACACATGATGTAAGTGTCTATATTAGTTATATTAACCTACTATCAAAATGAGTTTAAAAGTCTTATATAAGTGTCTATATTAGCCTACTATCAAAATCACTTTGAACGTCTTATATAAGTGTTATAATCAAGGCAACACATGATTTAAGTGTCTTTATTAGCCTACTATCAAAATGACTTCAAAAGTCTAATATAAGTGTTATAATGAAAACAACACATAATGTAAGTGCCTGTATTAGCCTACTATCAAAATTACTTTAAAAGTCTTATATTAATGTTATAATGAAGACAACACATGATGTGTCTATATTAGCCTACTATCAAAATGACTTTAAACGTCTTATATAAGTGTTATAATGAAGGCAACACATGATGTAAGTGTCTATATTAGCCTACTATCAAAATTAGTTTAAAAGTCTTATTTAAGTGTTATAATGAAGGCAACACATGATGTAAGTGTCTATATTAGCCTACTATCAAAATGACTTTAAACGTCTTATATAAGTGTTCTAATGACAACAACGCATGATGTAAGTGTCTATATTAGCCTACTATCAAAATTAGTTTAAAAGTCTTATTTAAGTGTTATAATGAAGGCAACACATGATGTAAGTGTCTATATCAGCCTACTATCAAAATTAGTTTAAAAGTCTTATATAAGTGTTATAATGAAGGCAACACATGATGTAAGTGTCTATATTAGCCTACTATCAAAATTAGTTTAAAAGTCTTATTTAAGTGTTATAATGAAGGCAACACATGATGTAAGTGTCTATATTAGCCTACTATCAAAATTAGTTTAAAAGTCTTATTTAAGTGTTATAATGAAGGCAACACATGATGTAAGTGTCTATATTAGCCTACTATAAAAATGACTTTAAACGTCTTATATAAGTGTTCTAATGACAACAACGCATGATGTAAGTGTCTATATTAGCCTACTATCAAAATTAGTTTAAAAGTCTTATTTAAGTGTTATAATGAAGGCAACACATGATGTAAGTGTCTATATTAGCCTACTATCAAAATTAGTTTAAAAGTCTTATTTAAGTGTTATAATGAAGGCAACACATGATGTAAGTGTCTATATTAGCCTACTATCAAAATGACTTTAAAAGTCTTATATAAGTGTTATAATGAATACAACACATGATGTAAGTGTCTATATTAGCCTACTATCAAAATTACTTTGAATGTCTTATATAAGTGTTATAATGAAGGCAACACATGATGTAAGTGTCTATATTAGCCTACTATCAAAATGACTTTAAACGTCTTATATAAGTGTTATAATGAAGACAACACATGATGTAAGTGTCTATATTAGCCTACTATCAAAATTAGTTTAAAAGTCTTATTTAAGTGTTATAATGAAGGCAACACATGATGTAAGTGTCTATATTAGCCTACTATCAAAATTAGTTTAAAAGTCTTATATAAGTGTTTATATTAGCCTACTATCAAAATGACTTTAAACATCTTATATAAGTGTTATAATGAAGACAACACATGATGCAAGTGTCTATATTAGCTATATTAGCCTACTGTCAAAATGAGTTTGAAAGTCTTATATAAGTGTTTATATTAGCCTACTATCAAAATGACTTTAAAAGTCTTATATAATTGTTATAATGACAACAACACATGATGTAAGTGTCTATATTAGCCTACTATCAAAATCACTTTTAAAAATCTTATATAAGTGTTATAATGAAGACAACACATGATGTAAGTGTCTATAATAGCCTACTATCAAAATGACTGTAAAAGTCTTTATAAGTGTTATAATGAAGACAACACATGATGTAAGTGTCTATATTAGCTTACTATCAAAATGAGTTTAAAAGTCTTATATAAGTGTTTGTATTAGCCTACTATCAAAATGACTTTAAACATCTTATATAAGTGTTATAATGAAGACAACACATGATGCAAGTGTCTATATTAGCTATATTAGCCTACTGTCAAAATGAGTTTGAAAGTCTTATATAAGTGTTTATATTAGCCTACTATCAAAATGTCTTTAAAAGCCTTATATAATTGTTGTAATGAAGACAACACATGATGTGTCTATATTAGCCTACTATCAAAATGACTTTAAAAGTCTTATATAAGTGTTATAATGAAGACAACACATGATGTAAGTGTCTATATTAGCCTACTATCAAAATGACTTTAAAAGTCTTATATAATTGTTATAATGACAACAACACATGATGTAAGTGTCTATATTAGCCTACTATCAAAATCACTTTTAAAAATCTTATATAAGTGTTATAATGAAGACAACACATGATGTAAGTGTCTATATTAGCCTACTATCAAAATTACTTTAAAAGTCTTATATAAGTGTTATAATGAAGACAACACATGATGCAAGTGTCTCTATTAGCCTACTATCAAAATGACTTTAAAAGTCTAGTATAAGTGTTATAATGAAGACAACACATGATGTGTCTATATTAGTTGTATTAGCCTACTATCAAAATGACTTTAAAAGTCTTATGCAAATTTTATAATGAAGACAACAACACATGATGTAAGTGTCTATATTAGCCTACTATCAAAATGACTTTAAAAGTCTTATATAAGTATTGTAATGAGGGCAACACATGATGCAAGTGTCTATATTAGCCTACTATCAAAATTACTTTAAAAGTCTTGGGCAAATGTTGTAATGAAAACAACACATGATGTAAGTGTCTATTTTAGCCTACTATCAAAATTACTTTAAAAGTCTTATATAAGTGTTATAATGAAGACAACGCATGATGTAAGTGTCTATATTAGCCTACTATCAAAATGAGTTTAAAAGCCTTAAATGTTTGTATTAGCCTACTATCAAAATGAGTTTAAAGTCTAATATAAGTGTTATAATGAAGACAACACATGATGTGTCTATATTAGCCTACTATCAAAATGACTTTAAGTCTTATATAAGTGTTATAATGAAGACAACACATGATGTAAGTGTCTATATTAGCCTACTATCAAAATTACTTTAAAAGTATTATATAAGTATTGTAATGAGGGCAACACATGATGCAAGTGTCTATATTAGCCTACTATCAAAATTACTTTAAAAGTCTTGGGCAAATGTTGTAATGAAAACAACACATGATGTAAGTGTCTATTTTAGCCTACTATCAAAATTACTTTAAAAGTCTTATATAAGTGTTATAATGAAGACAACGCATGATGTAAGTGTCTATATTAGCCTACTATCAAAATGAGTTTAAAAGCCTTAAATGTTTGTATTAGCCTACTATCAAAATGAGTTTAAAGTCTAATATAAGTGTTATAATGAAGACAACACATGATGTGTCTATATTAGCCTACTATCAAAATGACTTTAAGTCTTATATAAGTGTTATAATGAAGACAACACATGATGTAAGTGTCTATATTAGCCTACTATCAAAATTACTTTAAAAGTATTATATAAGTATTGTAATGAGGGCAACACATGATGCAAGTGTCTATATTAGCCTACTATCAAAATTACTTTAAAAGTCTTGGGCAAATGTTGTAATGAAAACAACACATGATGTAAGTGTCTATTTTAGCCTACTATCAAAATTACTTTAAAAGTCTTATATAAGTGTTATAATGAAGACAACGCATGATGTAAGTGTCTATATTAGCCTACTATCAAAATGAGTTTAAAAGCCTTAAATGTTTGTATTAGCCTACTATCAAAATGAGTTTAAAGTCTAATATAAGTGTTATAATGAAGACAACACATGATGTGTCTATATTAGCCTACTATCAAAATGACTTTAAGTCTTATATAAGTGTTATAATGAAGACAACACATGATGTAAGTGTCTGTATTAGCCTACTATCAAAATGACTTTAAAAGTCTTATGCAAATATGATAATGAAGACAACACATGATGTAAGTGTCTATATTAGCCTACTATCAAAATGACTTCAAAAGTCTTATATAAGTGTTATAATGAAGACAACACATGATGCAAGTGTTTATATTAGCCTACTATCAAAATGACTTTAAAAGCCTTATATAAGTGTTATAATGAAGGCAACACATGATGTAAGTGTCTATATTAGTTACATTAGCCTACTATCAAAATGACTTCAAAAGTCTTATATAAGTGTTATAATGAAGACAACACATGATGCAAGTGTTTATATTAGCCTACTATCAAAATGACTTTAAAAGCCTTATATAAGTGTTATAATGAAGACAACACATGATGTAAGTGTCTGTATTAGCCTACTATCAAAATGACTTTAAAAGTCTTATGCAAATATGATAATGAAGACAACACATGATGTAAGTGTCTATATTAGCCTACTATCAAAATGACTTCAAAAGTCTTATATAAGTGTTATAATGAAGACAACACATGATGCAAGTGTTTATATTAGCCTACTATCAAAATGACTTTAAAAGCCTTATATAAGTGTTATAATGAAGGCAACACATGATGTAAGTGTTTATATTAGTTACATTAGCCTACTATCAAAATGACTGTGTCGCAGGCTGCCGCAAATCTTCGTTGGCAAAAATGTTGAAATTTTTACATTTATTCAACACATTTTTACAACATTAGTAAAACTTCCCAGAAGGTGAGATAACTCCTAGAAATGACTGTCTTAGAATGGCCAAAGGTATAGATGTGTGTGTCCAAGTTAAAGGCTTCTTCTAATGGATTTATCACAATCTTTGCTAGCTGGGTAACGTTTGCTGTGGTCTGGAACAACAAAATGCAGCTAATATTACTTACAGATAATGTGTCATGAGATATATAAATTAAATGCAGAGGACAGGAGTAAAGGAAATTAAATATACCAACAAACGAGGCATCATGATGCAATATGTACATGCAGCTAGCCTAAATAGCATGTTAGCATGGATTAGCTTGCAGTCATGCACTGACCAAAAATGCCTGATTCACACTCCACACAAGTCAATAACATCAACAAAGCTCACCTTTGGGCATTCACGCACAGTATAAAACGTTTGGTGGACAAAATGAGACAGAGAAGGAGAGGCTTAAAACACGTCAGTCTGTGGCAGCGTCGGAGGAAGTTGCACATGTAAACAAACTGTTGCGTCAAATACGATGAGTTCAAAGACCGTGGAAATTAGTAGGACAAAACAGCGCTCGCCAAATACTCTGAAGCATAAACACAAACAAAATAAACAGTGGGCTTTCTGAAAATTAGGAAGGTTTGTGACATGTTTGTACTCTTATAGAAACCATATTCAAACAAAAATATATATATTTTTCCATTTTCATACGTTTTTGAAAAAGCTTCTGGGAGCCACTAGGGCGGCGCTAAAGTTGCTGACCCCCGCTACTGGATTTTCCTAATTTTAAAAAACTGAATTAAGAAAGTTGTTAAAAAGGAAGCTTTGTAATGTTATTTCTATGAAAATTTATAACCATGACTGGGTGATAAAACGTGATCAATATGTATCGCGATAGGCAAGTAATCAATATCGATAAAAATGTGTTCAATAAAATGTTTGTAGGTCATAAAAAATAACAATAATTGTCGATATCAACCAATATAAAACACGTTTATATCGTGTTCCAGTTTTCTGCTCTGGCTGGACTATTAATCGATATCGAATCGACTTCTAGGTTTTAATCTGTGCGATAAATAACCGCAAGAGGCGGAGGTTTTTCAGTTTTTTTTTTCTACCCCCTCACCAGGATTTGAGTGACTGACATGTCCGCTAATTGGAATTGTTGAGCCTCGCGTCCTTTGCCTCCTGGCCAATTAAAAGTATTAAAAGAAACAGTAAATTTGTGTGTGCTGCAGTGGAAAAATATGAATACAAAGCCAAATGTCCCATTGTGGGAATATTTCAGCTTCAAGTTGGATGGGCATTATGAGCCCATCAACACGGACGAACAACAAAAAGACAACCCAAATGGAAAAAAATGCACTCTAAGATGTTTTATATTTATTTACGGATGCAAAAAAGTGCTCGCAGAACAGTTTCAGCCTCGATAAATCACAATAAAGATGCAAAACCGTGCTCGGTGAACAGTTTCAGGCTCGATAAATCACAATAAAGATGCAAAACCCTGCTCGCTGAACAGTTTCAGGCTCGACAAATCACAATAAAGATGCAAAACCGTGCTCGCTGAACAGTTTCAGGCTCGACAAATCACAATAAAGATGCAAAACCGTGCTCGCTGAACAGTTTCAGGCTCGACAAATCACAATAAAGATGCAAAACCGTGCTCGCTGAACAGTTTTGGGCTCGATAAATCACAATAAAGATGCAAAACAGTGCTGGCAGAACAGTTTCGGACTCGATAAATCCCATTAGAGATGCAAACTTGTGCTCGCAGAACAGTTTCAGGCTTGATAAATCACAATAAAGATGCAAAACAGTGCTCGCAGAACAGTTTCAGGCTTGATAAATCACGATACAATGCAAAACACTGCTGGCAGAACAGTTTCAAGCTCCATAAATCACAATAAAGTTGCAAAACAGTGCTGGCAAAAGAGTTTCAGGCTCGATGAATCACAATAAAGATGCAAAACAGTGCTCGCAGAACAGTTTCAGGCTTGATAAATCACGATACAATGCAAAACACTGCTGGCAGAACAGTTTCAAGCTCCATAAATCACAATAAAGTTGCAAAACAGTGCTGGCAGAAGAGTTTCAGGCTCGATGAATCACAATAAAGATGCAAAACACTGCTCGCAGAACAGTTTCAGGCTTGATAAATCACGATACTATGCAAAACACTGCTGGCAGAACAGTTTCAAGCTCGATAAATCACAATAAAGTTACAAAACAGTGCTTGCAGAACAGTTTCAGGCTGGATAAATCACAATGAAGATACAAAACACTGCTGGCGGAATAGTTTCAGGCTCGATAAATCACAATAAAGATGCAAAAACTGCTCACCGAACAGTTTCAGGCTCGTTAAATCACAACGAAGATGCAAAACAATGTTGGCAGAACAGTTTCAGGCTTGATAAATCACAATGAAGATGCAAAAGAGTGCTGGCAGAACAGTTGCAGGCTTGATAAATCACAATGAAGATACAAAACAATGCTGGCAGAATATTTCAGGCTCGATAAATCACAATAAAGATGCAAAAACTGCTCACAGAACAGTTTCAGGCTCGTTAAATCACAACGAAGATGCAAAACAATGTTGGCAGAACAGTTTCAGGCTTGATAAATCACAATGAAGATGCAAAAGAGTGCTTGCAGAACAGTTGCAGGCTTGATGAATCAGAGTAAAGATGCAAAACAGAGCTTGCAGAACAGTTGCAGGCTTGATAAATCACAATAACGATGCAAATTAGTGCTGGCAGAAGAATTTCAAGCTCCATAAATCACAATAAAGTTGCAAAACAGTGCTGATAGAAAAGTTTCAGTCTCGATAAATCACAATAAAGGTGCAAAACAGTGCTTGCAGAACAGTTGCAGGCTTGATAAATCACAATAAAGTTGCAAAACAGTGCTTGCGGAACAGTTTCAGACTCGATAAATCACAATAAAGATGCAAAACAGTGTTTGCGGAACAGTTTCAGACTTGCTAAATCACATTGCATGTGCTAAATAATGATATTTGTCCTCCCAGTATAGTGGGTGTTGTTGATATCAGCATACATTCTGCATATTCATGAAGATCAGAGTGTTTATACATGGGGCCGGCCCTGCTAACGCGTAGCTAGCGCGTAGCTTGACTCTGCAACATCCATAGCATCGAGTCAAAAGATTTACCGTGGACATGTTTTATCTCTGGTCCTGCAGGGAGGACCTACAACGATCTGAACCAGTACCCCATCTTCCCCTGGGTCCTGACCAACTACGACTCGGAGGAGCTGGACCTCACATTGCCCGGAAACTTCCGAGACCTTTCCAAGGTTTGTTTGAGCGTTACGACGCTGTGAGTAACAGTTGTCCCGTTAGGACATGTTTTCACGTAATCTTGCCAAATAGTGTGCAACTTCAATTGTGCTCGGAATGGCATTTACTTATATGGCCAAATGCAAACAACCTTCCCTAGTCATGGTGGAAAAAAATACAAAAACCAACACAAAAAGTCATCAGATAACAAACAATGCGCCATAAACAATTCAAAATGACATCCATTTAAATCTATTACAAATCATTAAGGGAAAAATGCAAAACTCTGTCCACACTTATCATGTTTGGCACATTTTAGCGGCTCGATATTTCTGATTGATTACTAAACTTTAAGGAGGTCGTCACAGAAGTAACTCACATGCTTAATATTGTTAATTATACATTATAATTTTTATATGATATGATCATTCATACACATGTATGTATATATGTATATGGATTTTATTTATATTTTATTTCATTTCCCCTGAAGAGCAGGAAACCTGCGAAACAGGCTTGTAGGGATGATATAGCCTATGTGTTTATTCCTGACCTAACGTATATTCCGCTCTACCCCGGTATTGAACACGGTATAACGGATAAACCACAGAAACCTTGTCTATATATATGTATATATGTATTTATGCTGTATAGATATGTATGTATACATATATATATATATATACATATGTATATACATATAAAAGTACTGTATGTATGTTTATATATATGTATGTTTCTATGTATATTTATATATATGTATGTTTATATATGTGTGTATATATATGCATGTAAATATATATACTGTATGTATGTATATATGTATGCTTATATACTGTATATGCATGTATAGCTATGTAAATATACATACAGTGTATATGTGTGTAAATATATATACTGTATATATGTGTGTGTGTATATATATATATACTTATGTATGTATATATATACATATGTATGTATATATATATATGTATATATTTACATATATATACATATGTATGTATATATATATATGTATACATATACATATATATGTATGTGTATATACATATGTATGTATATACATACATATGTATATATATATATATATATACATATGTATGTATATGTATGCATGTATGTGTATATATGTATGTTTATATATATATGTATATATACATACAGTATATATGTATACTGTATGTATGTATACATATATGTTTATATGTATGTATATATAAGCGCTTTAGCTTGGTTGGTAGAGCGGCCGTGCCAGCAACTTGAGGGTTGCAGGTTCGATTCCCGCTTCCACCATCTTAGTCACTGCCGTTGTGTCCTTGGGCAAGACACTTTACCCACCTGCTCCCAGTGTCACCCACACTGGTTTAAATGTAACTTAGATATTGGGTTTCACTATGTAAAGCGCTTTGAGTCACTGGAGAAAAGCGCTATATAAATATAATTCACATTTACCCACAATTCACATATATACATAAAGTATATATGTATATGTATGTAAATATATGCACTGTATGTATATATTTATATACACTATGTATATATATATGTATATATATATATATATATATGTGTGTGTATATATATGTATATATGTGTGTGTATATATATATATATATGTATGTATGTGTGTGTACATGTGTATATATATATATATATATACGTATGTATACTGTATGTATATATATATATATATATATATGTGTATATATATATATATATATGTATGTATGTATGTATGTATGTATATATATATACTGTATGTATATGTATGTATGTATACACTTTTTTAGCCCAATGCGACCCCCAGGTGAAAATGTTTGGACACCCCTGTTCTAAAGCTTCACAGTCTGCCTGTGAAGTGTTTCCATCCTCTCTCGCTCACGTTGGACCCTCTCTTGGTTCCCGCAGCCAATCGGAGCTCTGAATCCCAAGCGAGCCGCCTTCTACGCCGAGCGCTACGAGACGTGGGACGACGACAGCACGCCGCCCGACCACTACACCACCCTCTACTCCACCGCGCACTCCACCCTCATGTGGATGCTCAGAATAGTGAGAGTCGGGGTTTGAACGTGGAACTCGCTCGGGCCACTGTGCTCATTGTGTGTGTGTGTGTGTGTGTGTGTGTGTATGCGTGCAGGAGCCCTTCACCACCTTCTTTCTCAACGCCAACGGCGGAAAGTTCGACCATCCGGACCGGTCCTTCTCTGGCATCGGGCGCTCATGGAGGAACTGCCAGAGGGACACGGCCGACGTCAAGGTAACTCACTCTGAAATGCTGTACCTAATGAAGTGTCCTCGTGAATGTAGCTACTATGTCAAGTGAAGCAAGTTTCTCCATAAGAAACAATGTCGATATGATTAATTGGTTCCAGCCTCTGCAAAAGTCCATACTTTAGCGAAGGTTTGTCCACTTTGATCAAATTATAAAGTGAAATACTTCATGTCAAACATACTGAGGAGTTAATGAATTAATGATCTCTTAGTCAAAGACAAGTGCACACGCACAGAAGTCCTTTTGCCGCCCTCACAAATGATCAGAAATCACAACAATCCTTAACTTTAACAACATTTCAGTTGATGTAGATGCCCATATCGCCTGTTCAAAATTACTTTACAAAAGAGAAGTGTAAGATACTTCTCTTGTTGTCTTATTTGAATGTGACTTTATTAAATGTATTTATATTATCATTTTGTGCAGCCGGGCCGGAGCAGGAGGGGATAAAAAGAGGAAAAAAAGGAAGACAGAGGGGGAAATTGTGGGGATAAGAGGGGGATTAGACAGAGAGACAAAAACAACAACAGCAAATACAACAACAACAACAATAGAACAACACCAGCACATACATAATATGTACAAATATGATCGTAAAAGTGATAGCAAATAAGCAGTTAGTGAAATAAATAATATAGTAATGACAATGAGCATTTTTACACTAAAACTGGAGCAATACAAATACCAATAGAAAAAGCGCTACTGATCATGAACAAAACCAATAGATTACCTCTATTATCGACAATAAAGAATAAAGATAATTCCAGAATTATCCTAGTAAATGTGTCTAAAAACATCTAAATCGCTGGCACTGCAATAGCCTTTTTTTTTTTTACTTTTTTTTTTTTCTAGTCCTTCACTCACCTGGGGGGCGGCATAGCTCGGTTGGTAGAGTGGCCGTGCCAGCAACTTGAGGGTTGCAGGTTCGATTCCCGTATCCGCCATCCTAGTCACTGCCATTGTGTCCTTGGGCAAGACACTTTACCCACCTGCTCCCAGTGCCACCCACACTGGTTTAAATGTAACTTAGATATTGGCTTTCACTATGTAAAGCGCTTTGAGTCACTAGAGAAAAGCGCTATATAAATATAATTCACTTCACTTCACTTCACTCTAAATTTCCTCATCCAGAAATCTTTCATCCTCGCTCAAATTAATGGGGGAATCGTCGCTTTCTCGGTCCGAATCGCTCTCGCTGCTGGTAGCCATGATTGTAAACAATGTTCAGATGTGAGGGGCTCCACAACCCGTGACGTCACGCGCACATCGTCTGCTACTTCCGGTACAGGCGAGGCTTTTTTTATTAGCGACCAAAAGTTGCGACGTTCTCTACTAAATCCTTTCAGCAAAAATACGGCAATAGCGCGAAATGGACAAGTATGACACATAAAATGGACCTGCTATCCCCGTTTGAACAAGAAAATCTCATTACAGTAGGCCTTTAAAGTCATATCCAACAATTGTGACAACAACTTTTTACTCTCAACTGAGTTCCGCGTTTTACAATTTCCAAATTTTTTCAAAAAAAGGTTGAAAAACACTCTTCTAAAATCTCTAATACCATCGGTAAAGAAAAAAAAAAAACAGGAGCTTTTGTTAGCCTGACCACGAGCTCAAAATGTTAGCCAGGTGAGGTCTTCTTATGCTCTGGCGGAGTGAGACGGTGCCCTGTGTCTTGCAGGAGCTCACCCCGGAGTTCTACTACCTGCCCGAGATGTTCGTCAACAGCAACGAGTACGAGCTGGGCGTGCGCGACGACGGCCTTCCTGTCTGCGACGTGGAGCTCCCCGTGTGGGCCAAGAAACCCGAGGACTTTGTGCGCATCAACCGCATGGTGAGGCGGCGGCTGTTGGCCATTGTGCTGTGGGGGGGCGTGGCTTCACACTGACCCCGCCCATCCCGTCCAGGCGCTGGAGAGCGAGTTCGTGTCGTGTCAGCTCCACCAGTGGATCGACCTGATCTTCGGCTACAAGCAGCGAGGGCCCGAGGCCGTGCGGGCGCTCAACGTCTTCAACTTCCTGTCCTACGAGGGCGCCGTCAACCTGGACGCCCTGGAGGCGCCGCAGAGAGAGGTGGGTCGCCACGGCAACGGCTCCCACGCCGATGCTGACGGCTGTGTTTTGCGGCGGCAGGCGATGGAGGCGCAGATTCAGACGTGCGGGCAGATCCCCTCGCAGCTCCTCATCGAGCCACACCCACCTCGCTCCTCCGCCATGCACCTGGTGAGACGCCTCCGTATCAGCGTGTTCTTCTAGAACTGGGTTTCTTAACCATAGGGTCGGGGCCGCCAAAAAGTATCTGTTTCTCAGCTGTGGGCTGTACTCGGTTGTAGTGCACTTTTCCACCACTTGGGGCAGCAATGACAATCTCAAACAAACAGGAAAAGTCTGGAGTCTTTTCAATGTTGTTTACTTCCTCTTTTCATTCCTGTTTACTTTCTGTTTTACTTATTGTTTATTTCTTGTTTCGATTATTGTTTACCTCCTGTTTTGGTTCTTCTTTACATCCTGTGTTCACACTTGTGAACTTACTGTTTTCATTCCTGTTTACATCCATTTTTCATTCCTGTTCATGTCCTGTTTTTGTTTCTGTTTACTTTCTGCTTACTTCCGCTTTACTTTCCATTTACTTCCTATTTGTAATCCTGTTTACTTCCTGTTTTGATTTCTAGTTACTTCTTGTTTTCATTCCTGTTTGTCCTGTTTGAATCCTATTTACATCCTGTTTGCTTCTTGTTTTCATTCCCATTTGCATCATGTTTACTTCCAGCTTTCATTCCTGTTTACATCCATTTTCATTCCTGTTTTCGTTTGTTTACTTTCTGGTTACTTCCACTTTACTTTCCACGTACTTCCTGTGTTTAATCCTGTTTACTTCATGTTTACCTCCATGTTTTGATTCGTAGTTACTTCGTTTTCATACCTGTTTGTCCTGTTTGAATCCTATTTACTTCCAGTTTTCATTCCTGTTTATGTCCAGTTTACATCCTGTTAACTTCTTGTTTTCAATTCTGTTTGCATTATGTTTTCATTCATGTTTACTTCCTGTTTCCATTCCTGTTTACTTCATGTTTACTTATTGTTTTCATTCCTGTTTACATCCGGTTTTCATTCTTGTTTACTTCTTGCTTGTTTACGGTTTACTTTCCATTTACTTTTTGTTTTTAATCCTATTTACTTTGTGTTTTGATTCCTAGCTACTTCCTGTTTTCATCCCTGTTTACATTATATTTTCATTCATGTTTACTTCCACTTTCATTCCTGTTTGTATCCATTTTTCCTTTCTGTTCACGTCCTGTTTTCGTTTGTTTACATTCTGGTTACTTCCGCTTTACTTTCCATGTACTTCCTGTTTTTAATCCTGTTTTGATTTCTAGTTACTTCTTGTTTTCATTCCTGTTTGTCCTGTTTGAATCCTATTTACTTCCAGTTTTCATTCCTGTTTACATCCTGTTTGCTTCTTGTTTTCATCCCTGTTTGCATCATGTTTTCATTCATGTTTACTTCCAGCTTTCATTCCTGTTTACATCCATTTTCATTCCTGTTCACGTCCTGTTTTCGTTTGTTTGCTTTCTGGTTACTTCCGCTTTACTTTCTATGTACTTCCTATGTTTAATCCTGTTTACTTCCTGTTTTAATCCTGTTTACCTCCATGTTTTGATTCGTATTTACTTCGTTTTCATTCCTGTTTGTCCTGTTTGAATCCTATTTACTTCCAGTTTTCATTCCTGTTTATGTCCAGTTTACATCCTGTTAACTTCTTGTTTTCAATTCCGTTTGCATTATGTTTTCATTCATGTTTACTTCCTGTTTCCATTCCTGTTTACTTCATGTTTACTTATTGTTTTCATTCCTGTTTACATCCGGTTTTCATTCTTGTTTACTTCTTGCTTGTTTACGGTTTACTTTCCATTTACTTTTTGTTTTTAATCCTATTTACTTTGTGTTTTGATTCCTAGCTACTTCCTGTTTTCATCCCTGTTTACATTATATTTTCATTCATGTTTACTTCCAGTTTCATTCCTGTTTACATCCATTTTTCATTCCTGTTCATGTCCTGTTTTCGTTTCTGTTTACTTTCTGCTTACTTCCGCTTTACTTTCCATGTACTTCCTGTTTTTAATCCTGTTTTGATTTCTAGTTACTTCTTGTTTTCATTCCTGTTTGTCCTGTTTGAATCCTATTTACTTCCAGTTTTCGTTCCTGTTTACATCCTGTTTGCTTCTTGTTTTCATTCCTGTTTGCATCATGTTTTCATTCATGTTTACTTCCAGCTTTCATTCCTGTTTACATCCAGCTTTCATTCCTGTTTACATCCATTTCCATTCCTGTTCACGTCCGGTTTTCATTTGTTTACTTTCTGGTTACTTCCGCTTTACTTTCCATGTACTTCCTGTGTTTAATCCTGTTTACTTCCTGTTTTAATCCTGTTTACCTCCATGTTTTGATTCGTAGTTACTTCGTTTTCATTCCTGTTTGTCCTGTTTGAATCCTATTTACTTCCAGTTTTCATTCCTGTTTATGTCCAGTTTACATCCTGTTTACTTCTTGTTTTCAATTCTGTTTGCATTATGTTTTCATTCATGTTTACTTCCTGTTTCCATTCTTGTTTACTTCATGTTTACTTATTGTTTTCATTCCTGTTTACATCCGGTTTTCATTCTTGTTTACTTCTTGCTTGTTTACGGTTTACTTTCCATTTACTTTTTGTTTTTAATCCTATTTACTTTGTGTTTTGATTCCTAGTTACTTCCTGTTTTCATCCCTGTTTATGTCCTTTTTACTTCCGGTTATCATCCCTTTTTACATTATATTTTCATTCATGTTTACTTCCAGTTTCATTCCTGTTTAGATCCATTTTTCATTCCTGTTCATGTCCTGTTTTCGTTTCTGTTTACTTTCTGCTTACTTCCGCTTTACTTTCCATGTACTTCCTGTTTTTAATCCTGTTTTGATTTCTAGTTACTTCTTGTTTTCATTCCTGTTTGTCCTGTTTGAATCCTATTTACTTCCAGTTTTCATTCCTGTTTACATCCTGTTTACTTCTTGTTTTCATTCATGTTTACTTACAGCTTTCATTCCTGTTTACATCCATTTTCATTCCTGTTCACGTCCTGTTTTTGTTTGTTTACTTTCTGGTTACTTCCGCTTTACTTTCCATGTACTCCCGGTGTTTAATCCTGTTTACTTCCTGTTTTAATCCTGTTTACCTCCATGTTTTGATTCGTAGTTACTTCGTTTTCATACCTGTTTGTCCTGTTTGAATCCTATTTACTTCCAGTTTTCATTCCTGTTTATGTCCAGTTTATATCCTGTTAACTTCTTGTTTTCAATTCTGTTTGCATTATGTTTTCATTCATGTTTACTTCCTGTTTCCATTCCTGTTTACTTCATGTTTACTTATTGTTTTCATTCCTGTTTACATCCGGTTTTCATTCTTGTTTACTTCTTTCTTGTTTACGGTTTACTTTCCATTTACTTTTTGTTTTTAATCCTATTTACTTTGTGTTTTGATTCCTAGTTACTTCCTGTTTTCATCCCCTGTTTATGTCCTTTTTACTTCCGGTTATCATTATATTTTCATTCATGTTTACTTCAAGTTTCATTCCTGTTTTGATCCATTTTTCATTCCTGTTCACATCCTGGTTTTGTTTCTGTTTACTTTCTGCTTACTTCCGGTTTACTTTCCCTGTACTTCCTGTTTTTAATCCTGTTTGCTTCCTGTTTTGATTTGTAGGTACGTCTTGTTTTCATTCCTGTTTGTCTTGTTTGAATCCTATTTACTTCCAGTTTTCATTCCTGTTTATGTCCTGTTTACATCCTGTTTACTTCTTGTTTTCATTCCTGTTTGGATTATGTTTCATTTATGGTTACTTCCAGTTTCCATTCCTGTTTACTTCTTGTTTTCATTCCTGTTTACATTATGTTTTCATTCTGTTTGCTTACAGTTTCCATTCCTGTTTACATCCTGCTAACTTCTTGTTTTCATTCCTGTTTGCATTATGTTTTCATTCATGTTTACTTCTTGCTTGCTTCCGGTTTACTTTCTATTTACTTCTTGTTTTTAATCCTATTTACTTCCTGTTTTGATTCCTAGTTAGTTCCTGTTTTATCCCTCTTTATGTCCTTTTTACTACCTGTTTACTTCCGATTTTCGTTCCTTTACATTATATTTTCATTCCTGTTTACATTCATTTTTCATTCCTGTTCACGTCCCGTTTTCGTTTCTGTTTACCCCTTGCTTACTTCCGGTTTACTTTCGATTTACTTCCTGTTTTGATTGTTTACCTCCTGTTTTGATTACTGGTTACTTCCTGTTTTCATTCCTGTTTACGTCCTGTTTACTTCCTGTTTTCGTTCCTGTGTACAGTATGTTTTCATTCTTGTTTACTTCCAGTTTTCATTCTTGTTTACTTCCTATTTTCATTCCTGTTTATATCCATTTTTCATTCCTGTTAACATCCTGTTTTCATTATATTTTCATTCAGGTTTACTTCCAGTTTTCATTCCTGTTTACATTCTGTATTCATTCCTGTTCACTTCTTGCTTGCTTCCGGTTTACTTTCTATTTACTTCTTGTTTTTAATCCTATTCACTTCCTGTTTTGATTCCTAGTTACTTCCTGTTTTATCCCTGTTTATGTCCTGTTTACTACCTGTTTACTTCCGATTTTCGTTCCCTTTTACATTATATTTTCATTCCTGTTTACATTCATTTTTCATTCCTGTTCACGTCCCGTTTTTCGTTTCTGTTTACTCCTTGCTTACTTCCGGTTTACTTTCCATTTACTTTCTGTTTTTAATCCTATTCACTTCTTGTTTTGATGATTGGTTACCTCCTGTTTTGATTACTGGTGACTTCCTGTTTTCATTCCTGTTTATGTCCTGTTTACTTCCTGTTTTCGTTCCTGTTTACAGTATGTTTTCATTCATGTTTACTTCCAGTTTTCATTCTTGTTTACTTCCTATCTTCATTCCTGTTTATACCCATTTTCCATTCCTGTTTTCATTTGTGTTTACTCCTTGTCTACTTCCTGTTTTCATTGTTGTTTACTTCCTGTTTTTGTTCCTGTGAACATTGTTTTCCTTCATGTTTGCTTCCGGTTTTCATTCCTGTTTACATCCATTTTTAATTTCTGTTAGCGTCCTCTTTACAGTTTTCTTTATTTTAGATTTCATTGTTGTTTACTTCCTGATTTGATTCCCGGTTACTTCCTGTCTTCATTCCTGTTTTCAGCAAACAGTAAAAGGTCTGCAGCTAAAGTCACAGCAAAGTCTCTTAAGCGCAAAAATGATGACCACAGTGGGGAAGATGTACCTTTATTGTATTGACAGTTGAAGAAAAATACATGTTTATTATTAATTCAATTAGTATGTAAATGTATTTTTCATCAGTCCCTTATTTTGCAGTAGATTTAATATGATTTATTTTAGGGTTTTTATAATATAAGTAGGTTAGAATTGGTTATTGAATATGATTTAAATCAATAGTAACATTTCTAATTTTGGAGTGTACGTTTATGCTGCTGTGGAAGCAAGAACCTTCCGGATTTTGAGGGGTTAAAACTTAATTTCTGATTGTTTTGCTGTGTCGGCGCTTTTGAACGGCGGTCTGGATCAGTTTTTGCCTCATTCCCGTGAGAATCCTGCGCGTGACCGAAGCATTGATTAGCGGGACGTCGGTCGTTTTCATCCGGGACAAGCTGCAGTGCGTTTAAAAACACCTAACCAGGTGGCACCTGCGTGCAGATAATATCGTATCATCTCTTTCTTTTTTTTCCCTGACTTACTGGGTGTCTTCACATCCAGACCCACTGTAGCCTTTTCCCCCCCCCCCACCCGTACCATTTAGTGACTCCGCCTCCTTTCTCAGAGGCCCCGCCTCCCTCAGTGTGTGTACCTGCAGTGACCCTTTTCTCCCACTAATCGACCTTTTCCCTTCCTCCTTCCCTTCCTTGTTTCCTTGTCCCACTGGTTCTGTCTCTTCCTCTTCCTCTTCCTGTCTCTCTGTCTGTCTCACCAGTGTTTCCTTCCCCAGAGTCCTCTGATGTTTAAGGATCAGATGCAACAGGACGTCATCATGGTGCTCAAGTTCCCCTCCAACTCGCCCGTCACGCACGTGGCCGCCAACACGCTGCCGCACCTCAGCATCCCCGCCGCCGTCACCGTCACCTGCAGCCGCCTCTTCGCCGTCAACCGCTGGCACAACACCGTCGGTCAGTGTGTGTGTGTGTGTGTGTATGTGTGTGTGTTCTTGTATTCCCAGCCTTCTTGAGACATGAAGAAAGAAAAGTATCTTCCATAGTGATGACATCATTGTCCCAATAACATTGCATCTAATAGACAATGTCTCAATAGCACCCCTGCTGGTGACATCTGTCAAAATGAGGGTGGTCCCAAAAAGGACTAGACTTTAAAAGTGCTCCCCTTCTGGTCAACATATGAAATAACAAGTGTGTGTAAGAAATTGAAATGCGCCTCCTCTGGCCAAAATAAATATAAATAAATAAAAATATATATAGAGACATACTGTAATAACTTGAAGTAAATAATGAAGATTCAAAACCAATTACAAACCAAAAAATGAACTAAAAGCAGTCTTTTTCTCAAAATGTGTGGACTTTTTTCCTTTAAATTGGGAACAATTTCTCATGTTCTTTCTGTTTTTGTAATATTGCAATATTTTCAC
>NC_084614.1:4764196-4836696 GCF_033978795.1 Nerophis ophidion
AAAATGGCCAAAAATGTTTGCTTTTTCTTGTAAAATTGCGACTGTTATCCAGCAAAATTCCAACTTTTATCATTATATTGTTTTTCTTGTAAAATGTTGACTTACGTTAAGTAAAAGGACAACTTTTATTATAATACCGTCAAAATTCAAAGTTTTTCTTGTGAAATTCCAACTCATTTTTCACAACAAGCTTAGAGTATGTATATATTATTCATGTTGTAAATACACTTCTTTATATATCTAGAAAGGGTGGTCCTAAAGAGGGAGGCATTTTTCTCAGGTCCCCACAAGGCCGGAAATACAAGTGTGTGTGTGTGTGTGTGTGTGTGTGTGTGTGTGTGTGTGTGTGTGTGTGTTCTTGTGTTCCCAGCCTTCTTGAGACATGAAGACGGAAAAGTATCTTCCATATGAGGAGGTGTGAACAAGTGATGACATCATTGTCCCAATAACATTGCATCTAATAGACAATGTCTCAATAGCACCCCTGCTGGTGACATCAATCAAAATGAGGGTGGTCCCAAAAAGGACTAGACTGTGTGTCGCTTTTAGAAGTGCTCCCCTTCTGGTCAACATATGAAATAACAAGTGTGTGTAAGAAATTGAAATGCGGCCCCTCAGGCCAAAATTAGTTTAAAATAATTAATAAATATGTATATAGAGCCATACTGTAATAACTTGAAGTAAATAATGAAGATTCAAAACCAATTACCAACCAAAAAATGAACTAAAAGCAGTCTTTTTCTCAAAATGTGTGGACTTTTTTCTTTTAAATTGGGAACAATTTCTCATGTTCTTTCTGTTTTTGTAATATTGCAATATTTTCACGTAAAATGATCACTTTTTTAATGTAAAATGATACATTTTTAATGCAAAATGGCAACATTTGTCGTATAAAATACCGACTTTTATGACAAAATTGCCATTTTTTTGGGTTGTTTGTAAATTATTGACATTTTATGAGTAAAATGATGACTTTCTACCAATAAAAAAGTCAGATTATTGTTATTATATTGCCCAAATGCTAGTTTTCTTATAAAATTTTGAGTTTTGTCGAGTAAAATGACGACTCTTTTCATAAAATGGCCAAAAATGTTTGCTTTTTCTTGTAAAATTGCGACTGTTATCCAGCAAAATTCCAACTTTTATCATTATATTGTTTTTCTTGTAAAATGTTGACTTACGTTGAGTAAAAGGACGACTTTGATTAAAATACCGTCAAAATTCAAAGTTTTTCTTGTGAAATGTTGACTTACGTTGAGTAAAAGGACGACTTTTATTATAATACCGTCAAAATTCAAAGTTTTTCTTGTGAAATGTTGACTTACGTTGAGTAAAAGGACGACTTTTATTATAATACCGTCATAATTCTAAGTTTTTCTTGTGAAATTCCAACTCATTGTTCACAACAAGCCTATAGTATGTATATATTAATCATGTTGTAAATACACTTCTTTATATATCTAGAAAGGGTGGTCCTAAAGAGGGAGGCATTTTTCTCGGGTCCCCACAAGGTCGGAAATACAAGTGTGTGTGTGTGTGTGTGTGTGTGTGTGTGTGTGTGTGTGTGTGTGTGTGTGCGTGTGCGTGTGCGTGTGCGTGTGTGTGTGTGTGTGTTCGTGTTCCCAGCCTTCTTGAGACATGAAGACGGAAAAGTATCTTCCATATGAGGAGGTGTGAACAAGTGATGACATCATTGTCATAATAACATTGCATCTAATAGACAATGTCTCAATAGCACCCCTGCTGGTGACATCTATCACAATGAGGGTGGTCCCAAAAAGGACTAGACTGTGTGTCGCTTTTAGAAGTGCTCCCCTTCTGGTCAACATATGAAATAACAAGTGTGTGTAACAAATTGAAATGCGGCCCCTCAGGCCAAAATTAGTTTAAAATAATTAATAAATATGTATATAGAGCCATACTGTAATAACTTGGAGTAAATAATGAAGATTCAAAACCAATTACCAACCAAAAAATGAACTAAAAGCAGTCTTTTTCTCAAAATGTGTGGACTTTTTTCTTTTAAATTGGGAACAATTTCTCATGTTCTTTCTGTTTTTGTAGTATTGCAATATTTTCACGTAAAATGATCACTTTTTTAATGTAAAATGATACATTTTTAATGCAAAATGGCAACATTTGTCGTATAAAATACCGACTTTTATGACAAAATTGCCATTTTTTTGGGTTGTTTGTAAAATATTGACATTTTATGAGTAAAATGATGACTTTTTACCAATAAAAATGTCAGATTATTGTTATTATATTGCCCAAATGCTAGTTTTCTTATAAAATTTTGAGTTTTGTCGAGTAAAATGACGACTCTTTTCATAAAATGGCCAAAAATGTTTGCTTTTTCTTGTAAAATTGCGACTGTTATCCAGCAAAATTCCAACTTTTATCATTATATTGTTTTTCTTGTAAAATGTTGACTTACGTTGAGTAAAAGGACGACTTTGATTAAAATACCGTCAAAATTCAAAGTTTTTCTTGTGAAATGTTGACTTACGTTGAGTAAAAGGACGACTTTTATTATAATACCGTCAAAATTCAACGTTTTTCTTGTGAAATGTTGACTTACGTTGAGTAAAAGGACGACTTTTATTATAATACTGTCATAATTCTAAGTTTTTCTTGTGAAATTCCAACTCATTGTTCACAACAAGCCTATAGTATGTAAAGAGGGAGGCATTTTTCTCGGGTCCCCACAACGTCGGAAATACAAGTGTGTGTGTGTGTGTGTGTGTGTGTGTGTGTGTGTGTGTGTGTGTGTGTGTGTGTGTGTGTGTGTGTGTGTGTGTGTGTGTGTGTGTGTGTTCCCAGCCTTCTTGAGACATGAAGAAAGAAAAGTATCTTCCATATGAGGAGGTGTGAACAAGTGATGACATCATTGTCATAATAACATTGCATCAAATAGACAATGTCTCAATAGCACCCCTGCTGGTGACATCTATCAAAATGAGGGTGGTCCCAAAAAGGACTAGACTGTGTGTCGCTTTTGGAAGTGCTCCCCTTCTGGTCAACATATGAAATAACAAGTGTGTGTAAGAAATTGAAATGCGCCTCCTCTGGCCAAAATTAATGAAATATAAATAAATAAAAACATATATAGAGACATACTGTAATAACTTGAAGTAAATAATGAAGATTCAAAACCAATTACAAACAAAAAAAATTAACTAAAAGCAGTCCTTTTCTCACAATGTGTCGACTTTTTTCTTATAAAATTGGGAACAATTTCTCATATTCTTTCTGCTTCTGCAATATTTTCTCATAACATTCTCACTTTTTTAATGCAAAATGGCAACATTAGTCATATAAAATGCTGACTATTATCACAGCATTGCCAATTGTTTTGTTGTTCTTGTAAAATAGTGAAATTTTCTGAGTAAAATTGTGACTTTTGTCATCATTTTGACAATACAAAATTTTCAGATTACTATTACAATATTGCCAACATTTTTAAGGTTTTTATAAAATTGCGACTTCTGTCTAGTAAAATTACAATTATTTTTATAAAATTGCCAAAAATTAGGAGTAAAATTCCAACTTTTATCATTATATCGTTTTTCTTGTAAAATGCTGACTTGCGTTGAGTAAAATGACGACTTTTATTATAATACTGTCAAAGTTTTTCTTGTGAAATTGTGACTTTTTTCTTTTGAAATTCCAACTCTTTTTTCACAACAAGCTTTTTTATATTAGCATCGTATCAAGCAATCAATCGATGCTTATTTGTATAGCCCTAAATCACAAGCGTCTCAAAGGGCTGCACAAGCCACAACAACATCCTCAGTTCAGAGCCCACAAAATGGCAAGGAAAAACTCAGAACCAAGTGGGATGTCAATGTGGATGACTATGAGAAACCTTGGAGAGGACCGCAGCTATGGGTATTGCGAACAGTGTAAAGTTTTCTTTCGAAATTGTGACTTGTCGAGTAAAATTACGACTTTTTTCATAAAATTGCCAAAAACTGACTGTTGTTGAGTAAAATTCTAACTTTTATCATAATATTACACAAATGTTCTGTTTTTCCTCTTAAATTTTGACTTGCGTTGAGTAGAATGACAATTTTTATTATAATACTGCCGAAATTTCAAGTTTTTCTTGCGGAATTGGGACCATTTTCTTGTGAAATTCCAACTCATTTTTACACAACAAGCGTTTTTATACAAACCCTGTTTCCAGAGTTGGTAAATTGTGTTCGATGTAAATATAAACAGAATACAATGATTTGCAAATCATTTTCAAGCCATATTCAGTTGAATATGCTACAAAGACAACATATTTGATGTTCAAACTCATAAACATGAATATTTTTTTGCAAATAATACTGACCCCGAAAGGGAATAAACGGTAGGAAATGGATGGAATTAACTTAGAATTTGATGGCTGCAACACGTGCCAAAGTAGTTGGGAAAGGGCATGTTCACCACTGTTACATCACCTTTTCTTTTAACAACACTCAATAAACGTTTGGGAACTGAGGAAACTAATTGTTGAAGCTTTGAAAGTGGAATTCTTTCCCACTCTTGTTTTATGTAGAGCTTCAGTCCTTCAACAGTCCGGGGTCCTATTTTACGATTCATAAAACGCCACACATTTTCCATGGGAGACAGGTCTGGACTGCAGGCAGGCCAGGAAAGTACCCGCACTCTTTTTTTACAAAGCCACGCTGTTGTAACACGTGCTGAATGTGGCTTGGTATTGTCTTGCTGAAATAAGCAGGGGCGTCCATGAAAAAGACGGCGCTTAGATGGCAGCATATGTTGTTCCAAAACCTGTATGTACCTTTCAGCATTAATGGTGCCTTCACAGATGTGTAAGTTACCCATGCCTTGGGCACTAATGCACCCCCATACCATCACACATGCTGGCTTTTCAACTTTGCGTCGATAACAGTCTGGATGGTTCGCTTCCCCTATGTGGAATATTTCCAAAAACAATTTGAAATGTGAACTCGGACACTTTTCCACTTTGCATCAGTCCATCTTAGATGATCTCGGGCCCGGAAAAGCTGGCTGTGTTTCTGGATGTTGTTGATAAATAGCTTTCGCTTTGCATAGTAGAGCTTTAACTTGCACTTACAGATGTAGCGACCAACTGTATTTAGTGACAGTGGTTTTATGAAGTGTTCCTGAGCCCATGTGGTGATATCCTTTAGAGATTGATGTTGGTTTTTGATACAGTGCCGTCTGAGGGATCGGAAATGTTGGTTTCCGGCCATGCCGCTTACGTGGAGTGATTTCTCCAGATTGTCTGAACCTTTTGATGATATTATGGAGCGTAGATGTTGAAATCCCTAAATTTCTTGCAATTGCACTTTGAGAAAGGTTGTTCTTAAACTGTTTGACTATTTGCTCACGCAGTTGTGGACAAAGGGGTGTACCTCGCCCCACCCTTTCTTGTGAAAGACTGAGCATTTTTTGGGAAGCTGTTTTTACACCCAATCATGGCACTCACCTGTTCCCAATTAGCCTGCACACCTGTGGGATGTTCCAAATAAGTGTTTGATGAGCAACTCATGTGTGAAATGCTTCCAGGCCTGCGTGGCGCCCCAGGATACTCCCTGGAACAAGCCCACCACCTGCCCATCGAGATGGACCCTCTCATAGGTCAGTTTGTAGCCAATCAGAAGGAACCCAGTCTTTAACTAAAGGGGAGGCGGGCCTTATGGGACTTAACGTCTCCGTGTGGTTCCGCCCCCCCAGCGAACAACTCGGGCACCAACAAGCGTCAGATCACGGACCTGGTGGACCAGAGCATCCAGATCAACACGCACTGCTTCGTGGTGACGGCCGACAACCGCTACATCCTGGTGTGCGGCTTCTGGGACAAGAGCTTCCGCGTCTACTCTTCTGAGACCGGTAGGATGGACCGCCGCGCGGAACTCCGTCCCCGCCTGCCGCCTGGCTAACCGTGTGGATTGTGAGCAGGGAAGCTGACCCAGATCGTGTTCGGCCACTGGGACGTGGTGACGTGTCTGGCCAGGTCCGAGTCCTACATCGGAGGGGACTGTTACATCGTGTCGGGCTCCAGGGACGCCACTCTTCTTCTGTGGTACTGGAGTGGACGCCACCACATCATTGGGGACAACCCCAACAACAGTGAGTGTTAGTTCCAATGCTCCCACACTCTGCTTCCTCTTTCCTGTTTACTTCCTCCTATGATTCCTGTTTATTTCCTCTTTTGTTTCCTGTTTACTTACTCCTTTACTTCCTGTTTACTTCCTCTTTTGATTATGTTTACTTCCTCTTGTGATTCCTGTTTACTTCCTCTTTTGATTATGTTTACTTCCTCTGTTGATTCCTGTTTACTTCCTTTTTTGATTCCTGTTTACTTCCTCTTTTGATTCCTGTTTACTTCCTCCTATGATTCCTGTTTGCTTCCTCTTTTTATTGCTGTTTACTTGCTCTTGTGATTGTTGTTTACTTCCTCTTTTATTTCCTGTTTACTTAAGTTTTGTTTCCTGTTTACCTCCAATTTTAATTCTGTTTACTTCCTCTTTCGATTCTGTTTTCTTCCTCTTGTTTCCTGTTTACTTCCTCTTTTGATTCCTGTTTACTTCTTCCTATGATTACTGTTTACTTCCTCTTTTCAATCATGTTTACGTCCTCCTATGATTCCTGTTTGCTTCCTCTTTTGATTCCTGTTTATTTCGGCCTATGATTCCTGTTTAATTTCCTGTTTTGATTGACGTTTACTTCCTCTTTTTAATGCTGTTTACTTGCTCTTGTGATTGTTGTTTACTTCCTCTTTTGTTTCCTGTTTACATAAGTTTTGTTTCGTGTTTACTTCCTCTTTTGATTCCGTTTACTTCCTCTTGTTTCCTGTTTACTTCCTCTTTTGATTCCGTTTACTTCCTCTTGTTTCCTGTCTACTTCCTCTTTTGATTCAGTTTACTTCCTGGTTTGATTTCTGTTTACTTCCTCTTTTGTTTCCTGTTTACGTCCTCTTTTGATTATGATTACTTTCTCTTTTGTTTCCTGTTTACCTCCTCTTTTGATTCCGTTTACGTCCTCTTTAGATTCTGTTTACTTCCTGGTTTGATTCATGTTTACTTCCTGGCTTTATTGTTGTTTACTTCCTGGTTTGATTCATGTTTATTTCCTGGTTTGATTGTTGTTTACTTCCTCTTTTGATCCCTGTTTACTATTTTTTAATTGCTGTTTACTTCCAGTTTTGATTCCTGTTTACTTCCTCTTGTGATTCCTGTCTACTTCCGGTTTTGATGTGTTTACTTTCTGTTTTGTTTCATGTTTACCTCCTGTTTGGATTCCCGTTTACTTCCTTTTTTTAAATCCCGTTTTTGATTGTTGTTTACTTCCTGTTTTTGATTCCTGGTTACTTCTCCTGTTTTCATTGCTGTTTATTTCCTGTTTTCATTCCTTTTTTACATTCTTTTTTTTTTATTCCTGTCTACTTCCTGTTTTCATCCCTCTACACATCCTATTTTCATTTTAGTTTCGATTCATATTTACTTACTTTTTGCATTGCTGATCACATCGTGTTTAATTGTGTGTTTTCATTTCTTTTAACATCTTGTTTTTCATTGCTATTTACTTCCTGTTTTCATTCTTTTTTTTTACTTCCTATTTTCATCCTGTTTTAACTGCCGTTTACTTACTTTTTACTTCCTGTTTTCATTCTTTTTTTTACTTTCTATTTTCATCCTGTTTTAACTGCTGTTTACTTTCGTTTTACTTCCTGTTTTCATTCTTTTCTTTACTTCCTATTTCCATCCTGTTTTAACTGCTGTTTACTTTCTTTTTACTTCCTCTTTTCATTCTTTTTTTTACTTCCTATTTCCATCCTGTTTTAACTGCTGTTTACTTACTTTTTACTTCCTGTTTTCATTCTTTTCTTCCTATTTTCATCCTGTTTTAACTGCTGTTTACTTTCTTTTTACTTCCTGTTTTCATTCTTTTCTTTACTTCCTATTTCCATCCTGTTTTAACTGCTGTTTACTTACTTTTTACTTCCTGTTTTCATTCTTTACTTCCTATTTTAATCCTGTTTTAACTGCTGTTTACTTCTTTTTTACGTCCTGTTTTCATTCTTGTTACCTCCTGTTTTTGTTCCTGTTGACCTCCCTTTCCCCCTAGTAGTAGTCGGGTGTGACTTCAGTGTAGTGACCTCCCCTCTCCTCTCCCGCAGGCGACTATCCCGCCCCCCGCGCCGTCCTGACGGGACACGACCATGAAGTTGTGTGCGTGTCCGTCTGTGCTGAGCTGGGATTGGTCATCAGCGGGGCCAAAGGTCAGTGGAGTGGAGCGCCGCACTTCCTGTCCTCTGTGGCTTTGTTTGGAAGTGGAGAATGTCTTTGCTCCCCAGAGGGTCCCTGCCTGGTCCACACCATCACGGGAGACCTCCTGAGGGCCTTGGAGGGCCCCGAGCTGTGCCAGCAGCCTCGTCTGATCTCCGTGTCCAGCGAGGGTCACTGCATCATTTACTACGAGCGAGGGCGCTTCTGCAACTTCAGCATCAACGGGAAGCTGCTGGCCCAGATGGAGGTCAACGACTCCACGCGGGTGAGAGGCTCCCGCCGCCGCTCTGGCGTGACCGCGCCGCCGTGCTTTCTGACCCCCCCCCGCGTGTCTCCTCGCCCCGCCAGGCCATCTTGCTGAGCAGCGACGGACAGAACCTGGTGACGGGCGGCGACAACGGCGTGGTGGAGGTGTGGCAGGCGTGCGACTTCAAGCAGCTTTACATCTACCCGGGATGCGACGCCGGCATCCGCGCCATGGACCTCTCCCACGACCAGAGGTAACACCTTCGGGACGGTTGTCCGGGAAAACGCTTTGAATTCAGATAAATGTGGGACGACTAAAATTAAGGAAGACTCTATTGCTGATGTTGTTGTTTCCCTGGAAACTGTTGCTAGGGAAGATGGCTTCTGTTGCTAGGGAAACAGATGCTGTTAGGTGGTGAAACTGTTGCCAAGTGAGGCCACTGGTTAGTCGGGGGATGTTTGTACTGTGGAAAATGAGTACTTTACAAACCAGTTCCGGAGGCGAAGAAACTGATACTTAGGAATGCCGTTGCCATGGAAACTGTTGCCAAGAAATCTGTCAAGTGTAGACACTTTTACCAAGGAATCTGTTACTTGGGAAACAGGTACTGGAGATTCTGTTGCTCGGGAAACAGTTGGCAGGGAGACTGTTACTAGTGATACCTTTACCAGGGATGCTGTTGCTAGGGAAACCGTTGGCTGGGAGACTGTTACTAGCGATACCTTTACCAGGGATGCTGTTGCTAGGGAAACAGTTGGCAGGGAGACTGTTACTAGTGATACCTTTACCAGGGATGCTGTTGCTAGGGAAACAGTTGGCAGGGAGACTGTTACTAGTGATACCTTTACCAGGGATGCTGTTGCTAGGGAAACAGTTGGCAGGGAGACTGTTACTAGTGATACCTTTACCAGGGATGCTGTTGCTAGGGAAACAGTTGGCAGGGAGACTGTTACTAGTGATACGTTTACCAGGGATGCTGTTGCTAGGGAAACAGTTGGCAGGGAGACTGTTACTAGTGATACCTTTACCAGGGATGCTGTTGCTAGGGAAACAGTTGGCAGGGAGACTGTTACTAGTGATACCTTTACCAGAGATGCTGTTGCTAGGGAAACAGTTGGCAGGGAGACTGTTACTAGTGATACCTTTACCAGGGATGCTGTTGCTAGGGAAACAGTTGGCAGGGAGACTGTTACTAGTGATACCTTTACCAGAGATGCTGTTGCTAGGGAAACAGTTGGCAGGGAGACTGTTACTAGTGATACCTTTACCAGAGATGCTGTTGCTCGGGAAACAGTTGGCAGGGAGACTGTTACTAGTGATACCTTTACCAGGGATGCTGTTGCTAGGGAAACAGTTGGCAGGGAGACTGTTACTAGTGATACCTTTACCAGGGATGCTGTTGCTAGGGAAACAGTTGGCAGGGAGACTGTTACTAGTGATACCTTTACCAGGGATGCTGTTGCTAGGGAAACAGTTGGCAGGGAGACTGTTACTAGTGATACCTTTACCAGAGATGCTGTTGCTAGGGAAACAGTTGGCAGGGAGACTGTTACTAGTGATACCTTTACCAGGGATGCTGTTGCTAGGGAAACAGTTGGCAGGGAGACTGTTACTAGTGATACCTTTACCAGGGATGCTGTTGCTAGGGAAACAGTTGGCAGGGAGACTGTTACTAGTGATACCTTTACCAGAGATGCTGTTGCTCGGGAAACAGTTGGCAGGGAGACTGTTACTAGTGATACCTTTACCAGGGATGCTGTTGCTAGGGAAACAGTTGTCTGGGAAGCAATTGCTTAGGATGCTGTTGCCTGGGAAACACTGTAACAAGGAGTGATGTTGCTAGGAAAGAAGTTACCAGGGACGTGGTTACTCGTGATACTCTTACAAGGGTTGCTGTTGCTAGGGAAGAAGTTACCAGGGATGCTGTTGCTAGGGAAGAAGTTACCAGGGATTATGTTACTAGTGATACAGTTACAAGGATGCTTTTGCTAAAGAGGAAGTTACCAGGGATTAGGTTACTAGAAATATAGTTACAAGGATGCTGTTGCTAGGGAGGAAGTTACCAGGGATGGTGTTACATAGTTATACCGTTACAAGGGATGTGGTTGCTATGGAAGAAGTTACGAGGGATGATGTTACTAGTGACACCATTACACGGGATGCTGTTGCTATGGAAGAAGTTACAAGGGATGCTGTTGCTAGGGAAGAAGTTACCAGGGATTATGTTACTAGTGATACAGTTACAAGGATGCTGTTGCTAGGGAGGAAGTTACCAGGGATTATGTTACTAGTGATACAGTTACAAGGATGCTTTTGCTAGGGAGGAAGTTACCAGGGATTATGTTACTAGTGATACAGTTACAAGGATGATGTTGCTAGGGAGGAAGTTACCAGGGATGGTGTTACATAGTTATACCGTTACAAGGGATTTGGTTGCTATGAAAGAAGTTACGAGGGATGATGTTACTAGTGATACCATTACAAGGGATGCTGTTGCTATGGAAGAAGTTACGAGGGATGCTGTTGCTAGGGAAGAAATTACCAGGGATTATGTTACTAGTGATACAGTTACAAGGATGCTTTTGCTAGGGAGGAAGTTACCAGGGATTATGTTACTAGTGATACAGTTACAAGGATGCTTTTGCTAGGGAGGAAGTTACCAGGGATTATGTTACTAGTGATACAGTTACAAGGGTGCTTTTGCTAGGGAGGAAGTTACCAGGGATTATGTTACTAGTGATACAGTTACAAGGGTGCTTTTGCTAGGGAGGAAGTTACCAGGGATTATGTTACTAGTGATACAGTTACAAGGATGATGTTGCTAGGGAGGAAGTTACCAGGGACGGTGTTACATAGTTATACCGTTACAAGGGATTTGGTTGCTATGAAAGAAGTTACGAGGGATGATGTTACTAGTGATACCATTACAAGGGATGCTGTTGCTATGGAAGAAGTTACCAGGGATGCTGTTGCTAGGGAAGAAGTTACCAGGGATTATGTTACTAGTGATACAGTTACAAGGATGCTTTTGCTAGGGAGGAAGTTACCAGGGATTATGTTACTAGAAATACAGTTACAAGGATGCTGTTGCCAGGGAGAAAGTTACCAGGGATGGTGTTACATAGTTATACCGTTACAAGGGATGTGGTTGCTATGGAAGAAGTTACCAGGGATTTTGTTACTAGTGATACAGTTACAAGGATGCTTTTGCTAGGGAGGAAGTTACCAGGGATTATGTTACTAGAGATACAGTTACAAGGATGCTGTTGCCAGGGAGGAAGTTACCAGGGATGGTGTTACATAGTTATACCGTTACAAGGGATGCTGTTGCTATGGAAGAAGTTACGAGGGATGCTGTTACTAGTGATACCATTACAAGGGATGCTGTTGCTATGGAAGAAGTTACGAGGGATGCTGTTGCTAGGGAGGAAGTTACCAGGGATGCTGTTACATAGTTATACCGTTACCAGGGGTACTGTTGCTAGGGAAGAAGTTACCAGGCATGCTGTTACTAGTGATACCGTAACCAGGGATGTGGTTGCTATGGAAGAAGTTACGAGGGATGATGTTACTAGTGATATCATTACAAGGGATGCTGTTGCTAGTGAAACCGGTACAAGGGATTCTGTTGCTATGGAAGAAGTAACGAGGGATGCTGTTACTAGTGATACCATTACAAGGGATGCTGTTGCTAGGGAATGAGTTACCAGGGATGCTGTTACTAGTGATACCGTGACAAGGGATGATGTTGCTAAGGAAGAAGTTACCAGGGATGCTGTTGCTAAGGAAAAAGTTACCAGGGATGCTGTTACTATTTGCTGGGCATACTGTTACTGGAGATGCTGTTACCATGGAAACCATTAGCAGAGAGGCTGTTGTTGGGGAAAGAGTGAGCATGGAAACTGTTACCTAGGGAAACAGTTACCAGGGAGGTTTTTAGTTAGGATGCAGTTGCCAGGGGAACACTGTAACCAGGGATGCTGTTGCCAGGGAAACACTGTAACCAGGGTGCTGTTGCTAGTGAAGCAGTTAACAGGGAGGCTGTCACTAAGGAAATGGTTACCATGGATTCTGTTGCCATGATGATATTTCTAGGGAAACAATTGCTCAGGGAAAAGTTAGCAGGGATACTGTTGCTAGGGAAACATTTACCAGGGAGGATTTTAGTTAGGATGCTGTTGCCAGGGAAACATCGCAAACAGGGATGCTGTTGCTAGTGAAAAAGTTAGCAGGGATGCTGTTGCTAGGGAAGCAGTTACCAAGGAGGTTTTTAGTTAGGATGCTGTTGTTAGGGAAACATTGTAACCAGAGATGCTGTTGCTAGGGAAACATTGTAACCAGGGATGCTGTTGCTAGGGAAACATTGTAACCAGGGATGCTGTTGTTAGGGAAACATTGTAAACAAGGACGCTGTTGTTAGGGAAAGATCGTAACCAGGGATACTGTTGTTAGGGAAAGATCGTAACCAGGGATACTGTTGTTAGGGAAAGATCGTAACCAGGGATACTGTTGTTAGGGAAACATTGTAACCAGGGATGCTGTTGTTAGGGAAACATCGTAACCAAGGGGGCTGTTGTTAGGTAAAGATCATAACCAGGGATGCTGTTGTTAGGGAAACATCGTAACCATGGATGCTGTGGTTAGGGAAACATCGTAACCATGGATGCTGTGGTTAGGGAAACATCGTAACCAGGGATGCTGTTGTTAGGGAAACATCGTAAGCTGGGATGCTGTTGTTAGGGAAACATCGTAAGCAGGGATGCTGTTGTTAGGGAAACATCGTAACCAAGGGGACTGTTGTTAGGTAAAGATCATAACCAGGGATGCTGTTGTTAGGGAAACATCGTAACCATGGATGCTGTGGTTAGGGAAACATCGTAACCAGGGATGCTGTTGTTAGGGAAACATTGTAAACAAGGATGCTGTTGTTAGGGAAAGACCGTAACCAGGGATGCTGTTGTTAGGGAAACATTGTAACCAGGGATGCTGTTGTTAGGGAAACATTGTAAACAAGGATGCTGTTGTTAGGGAAACATTGTAAACAAGGATGCTGTTGTTAGGGAAACATTGTAACCAGGGATGCTGTTGTTAGGGAAACATTGTAACCAGGGATGCTTTTGCTAGGGAAACATTGTAACCAGGGATGCTGTTGTTAGGGAAACATTGTAAACAAGGATGCTGTTGTTAGGGAAAGACCGTAACCAGGGATGCTGTTGTTAGGGAAACATTGTAACCAGGGATGCTTTTGCTAGGGAAACATTGTAACCAGGGATGCTGTTGTTAGGGAAACATTGTAAACAAGGATGCTGTTGTTAGGGAAACATTGTAAACAAGGATGCTGTTGTTAGGGAAACATTGTAACCAGGGATGCTGTTGTTAGGGAAACATTGTAACCAGGGATGCTGTTGTTAGGGAAACATTGTAAACAAGGATGCTGTTGTTAGGGAAAGACCGTAACCAGGGATGCTGTTGTTAGGTAAACATCGTAACCAGGGATGCTGTTGTTAGGGAAACCTAGTAAACATTGTTAGGGAAACATTGGTAACCAGGGATGCTGTTGTTAGGGAAACCTCGTAAACAGGGATGCTGTTGTTAGGGAAACCTAGTAAACATTGTTAGGGAAACATTGGTAACCAGGGATGCTGTTGCTAGGGAAACATTGTAAACAAGGATGCTGTTGTTAGGGAAAGACCGTAACCATGGATGCTGTTGTTAGGTAAACATCGTAAACAGGGATGCTGTTGTTAGGGAAACCTCGTAACCAGGGATGCTGTTGTCGGGGAAACATCGTAACCAGGGATGTTGTTGTCAGGGAAACATCGTAACCAGGGATGTTGTTGTCAGGGAAACATCGTAACCAGGGATGCTGTTGTTAGGTAAACATCGTAACCAGGGATGCTGTTGTTAGGGAAACCTAGTAAACATTGTTAGGGAAACATTGGTAACCAGGGATGCTGTTGTTAGGGAAACCTCGTAAACAGGGATGCTGTTGTTAGGGAAACCTCGTAAACAGGGATGCTGTTGTTAGGGAAACCTCGTAAACAGGGATGCTGTTGTTAGGGAAACGTAACCAGGGATGTTGTTGTTAGGGAAACCTCGTAAACAGGGATGCTGTTGTTAGGTAAACATTGTAACCAGGGATGCTGTTGTTAGGGAAACCTCGTAAACAGGGATGCTGTTGTTAGGGAAAGACCGTAACCAGGGATGCTGTTGTCGGGGAAACATCGTAACCAGGGATGTTGTTGTCAGGGAAACATCGTAACCAGGGATGCTGTTGTTAGGTAAACATCGTAACCAGGGATGCTGTTGTTAGGGAAACCTAGTAAACATTGTTAGGGAAACATTGGTAACCAGGGATGCTGTTGTTAGGGAAACCTCGTAAACAGGGATGCTGTTGTTAGGGAAACCTCGTAAACAGGGATGCTGTTGTTAGGGAAACGTAACCAG
This sequence comes from Nerophis ophidion, assembly GCF_033978795.1. Lineage (NCBI taxonomy): Eukaryota > Metazoa > Chordata > Actinopteri > Syngnathiformes > Syngnathidae > Nerophis > Nerophis ophidion. The sequence continues at coordinate 4,779,158 of NC_084614.1, forward strand.
GGATGTTGTTGTTAGGGAAACCTCGTAAACAGGGATGCTGTTGTTAGGGAAAGACCGTAACCAGGGATGCTGTTGTTAGGTAAACATTGTAACCAGGGATGCTGTTGTTAGGGAAACCTAGTAAACATTGTTAGGGAAACATTGGTAACCAGGGATGCTGTTGTTAGGGAAACATTGTAAACAAGGATGCTGTTGTTAGGGAAAGACCGTAACCATGGATGCTGTTGTTAGGTAAACGTAACCAGGGATGTTGTTGTTAGGGAAACCTCGTAAACAGGGATGCTGTTGTTAGGGAAAGACCGTAACCAGGGATGCTGTTGTTAGGTAAACATTGTAACCAGGGATGCTGTTGTTAGGGAAACCTAGTAAACATTGTTAGGGAAACATTGGTAACCAGGGATGCTGTTGTTAGGGAAACATTGTAAACAAGGATGCTGTTGTTAGGGAAAGACCGTAACCATGGATGCTGTTGTTAGGTAAACATCGTAAACAGGGATGCTGTTGTTAGGGAAACCTCGTAACCAGGGATGCTGTTGTCGGGGAAACATCGTAACCAGGGATGTTGTTGTCAGGGAAACATCGTAACCAGGGATGCTGTTGTTAGGGAAACATCGTAACCAGGGATACTTTTGTTAGGGAAACCTCGTAAACAGGGATGCTGTTGTTAGGGAAACATCGTAACCAGGGATGCTGTTGTTAGGGAAACATCGTAACCAGGGATACTGTTGTTAGGGAAACCTCGTAAACAGGAGGCTGTTGTTAGGGAAACATCGTAACCAGGGATACTGTTGTTAGGGAAACCTCGTAAACAGGGATGCTGTTGTTAGGGAAACATCGTAACCAGGGATGCTGTTGTTAGGGAAACATTGTAACCAGGGATACTGTTGTTAGGGAAACCTCGTAAACAGGGATGCTGTTGTTAGGGAAAGACCGTAACCAGGGATGCTGTTGTTAGGTAAACATTGTAACCAGGGATGCTGTTGTTAGGGAAACCTAGTAAACATTGTTAGGGAAACATTGGTAACCAGGGATGCTGTTGTTAGGGAAACATTGTAAACAAGGATGCTGTTGTTAGGGAAAGACCGTAACCATGGATGCTGTTGTTAGGTAAACATCGTAAACAGGGATGCTGTTGTTAGGGAAACCTCGTAACCAGGGATGCTGTTGTCGGGGAAACATCGTAACCAGGGATGTTGTTGTCAGGGAAACATCGTAACCAGGGATGCTGTTGTTAGGGAAACATCGTAACCAGGGATACTTTTGTTAGGGAAACCTCGTAAACAGGGATGCTGTTGTTAGGGAAACATCGTAACCAGGGATGCTGTTGTTAGGGAAACATCGTAACCAGGGATACTGTTGTTAGGGAAACCTCGTAAACAGGAGGCTGTTGTTAGGGAAACATCGTAACCAGGGATACTGTTGTTAGGGAAACCTCGTAAACAGGGATGCTGTTGTTAGGGAAACATCGTAACCAGGGATGCTGTTGTTAGGGAAACATTGTAACCAGGGATACTGTTGTTAGGGAAACCTCGTAAACAGGGATCCTGTTGTTAGGGAAACATCGTAACCATGAATGCTGTTTTTAGGGAAACATTGGTAACCATGGATGCTGTTGTTAGGGAAACATCGTAATCAGGGATGCTGTTGTTAGGGAAACATCGTAACCAGGGATGTTGTTGTCAGGGAAACATCGTAACCAGGGATGCTGTTGTTAGGGAAACATCGTAACCAGGGATACTTTTGTTAGGGAAACCTCGTAAACAGGGATGCTGTTGTTAGGGAAACATCGTAACCAGGGATGCTGTTGTTAGGGAAACATCGTAACCAGGGATACTGTTGTTAGGGAACCCTCGTAAACAGGAGGCTGTTGTTAGGGAAACATCGTAACCAGGGATACTGTTGTTAGGGAAACCTCGTAAACAGGGATGCTGTTGTTAGGGAAACATCGTAACCAGGGATGCTGTTGTTAGGGAAACATTGTAACCAGGGATACTGTTGTTAGGGAAACCTCGTAAACAGGGATCCTGTTGTTAGGGAAACATCGTAACCATGAATGCTGTTTTTAGGGAAACATTGGTAACCATGGATGCTGTTGTTAGGGAAACATCGTAATCAGGGATGCTGTTGTTAGGGAAACATCGTAACCAGGGATGTTGTTGTTAGGGAAACATCGTAACCAGGGATACTGTTGTTAGGGAAACCTCGTAAACAGGAGGCTGTTGTTAGGGAAACATCGTAACCAGGGATACTGTTGTTAGGGAAACCTCGTAAACAGGGATGCTGTTGTTAGGGAAACATCGTAACCAGGGATGCTGTTGTTTGGGAAACATTGTAACCAGGGATACTGTTGTTAGGGAAACATCGTAATCAGGGATGCTGTTGTCCGGGAAACATCGTAACCAAGGGGACTGTTGTTAGGTAAAGATCATAACCAGGGATGCTGTTGTTAGGTAAACATCGTAACCAGGGATGTTGTTGTTAGGGAAACATTGGTTACCACGGATGCTGTTGTTAGGGAAACATTGTAACCAGGGATGCTGTTGCTAGGGAAACATTGGTTACCACGGATGCTGTTGCTAGGGAAACATTGTAACCAGGGATGCTGTTGTTAGTGAAACATTGTAAACAAGGATGCTGTTGTTAGGGAAAGACCATAACCAGGGATGCTGTTGTTAGGGAAACATCGTAACCATGGATGCTGTTGTTAGGGAAACATTGTAACCAGGGATGCTGTTGTTAGGTAAACATTGGTAACCAGGGATGCTGTTGTTAGGGAAACCTCGTAAACAGGGATGCTATTGTTAGGGAAACATCGTAACCAGGGATGCTGTTGTTAGGGAAACATCGTAACCAGGGATGCTGTTGTTAGGGAAACATTGGTAACCAGGGATGCTGTTGTTAGGGAAACATCATAACTAGGGATGCTGTTGTTAAGGAAACATCGTAACTGGGGATGCTGTTGTTAGGGAAACATCGTAACCAGGGATGCTGTTGTTAGGGAAACATTATAAACAAGGATGCTGTTGTTAGGGAAAGATCGTAACCAGGGATACTGTTGTTAGGGAAAGATCGTAACCAGGGATGTTGTTGTTAGGGAAACATCGTAACCAGGGATACTGTTGTTAGGGAAACCTCGTAAACAGGAGGCTGTTGTTAGGGAAACATCGTAACCAGGGATACTGTTGTTAGGGAAACCTCGTAAACAGGGATGCTGTTGTTAGGGAAACATCGTAACCAGGGATGCTGTTGTTTGGGAAACATTGTAACCAGGGATACTGTTGTTAGGGAAACATCGTAATCAGGGATGCTGTTGTCCGGGAAACATCGTAACCAAGGGGACTGTTGTTAGGTAAAGATCATAACCAGGGATGCTGTTGTTAGGGAAACATCGTAACCAGGGATGCTGTTGTTAGGTAAACATCGTAACCAGGGATGTTGTTGTTAGGGAAACATTGTAACCAGGGATGCTGTTGCTAGGGAAACATTGGTTACCACGGATGCTGTTGCTAGGGAAACATTGTAACCAGGGATGCTGTTGTCGGGGAAACATCGTAACCAGGGATGTTGTTGTCAGGGAAACATCGTAACCAGGGATGCTGTTGTTAGGGAAACATCGTAACCAGGGATACTTTTGTTAGGGAAACCTCGTAAACAGGGATGCTGTTGTTAGGGAAACATCGTAACCAGGGATGCTGTTGTTAGGGAAACATCGTAACCAGGGATACTGTTGTTAGGGAAACCTCGTAAACAGGAGGCTGTTGTTAGGGAAACATCGTAACCAGGGATACTGTTGTTAGGGAAACCTCGTAAACAGGGATGCTGTTGTTAGGGAAACATCGTAACCAGGGATGCTGTTGTTAGGGAAACATTGTAACCAGGGATACTGTTGTTAGGGAAACCTCGTAAACAGGGATCCTGTTGTTAGGGAAACATCGTAACCATGAATGCTGTTTTTAGGGAAACATTGGTAACCATGGATGCTGTTGTTAGGGAAACATCGTAATCAGGGATGCTGTTGTTAGGGAAACATCGTAACCAGGGATGTTGTTGTCAGGGAAACATCGTAACCAGGGATGCTGTTGTTAGGGAAACATCGTAACCAGGGATACTTTTGTTAGGGAAACCTCGTAAACAGGGATGCTGTTGTTAGGGAAACATCGTAACCAGGGATGCTGTTGTTAGGGAAACATCGTAACCAGGGATACTGTTGTTAGGGAACCCTCGTAAACAGGAGGCTGTTGTTAGGGAAACATCGTAACCAGGGATACTGTTGTTAGGGAAACCTCGTAAACAGGGATGCTGTTGTTAGGGAAACATCGTAACCAGGGATGCTGTTGTTAGGGAAACATTGTAACCAGGGATACTGTTGTTAGGGAAACCTCGTAAACAGGGATCCTGTTGTTAGGGAAACATCGTAACCATGAATGCTGTTTTTAGGGAAACATTGGTAACCATGGATGCTGTTGTTAGGGAAACATCGTAATCAGGGATGCTGTTGTTAGGGAAACATCGTAACCAGGGATGTTGTTGTTAGGGAAACATCGTAACCAGGGATACTGTTGTTAGGGAAACCTCGTAAACAGGAGGCTGTTGTTAGGGAAACATCGTAACCAGGGATACTGTTGTTAGGGAAACCTCGTAAACAGGGATGCTGTTGTTAGGGAAACATCGTAACCAGGGATGCTGTTGTTTGGGAAACATTGTAACCAGGGATACTGTTGTTAGGGAAACATCGTAATCAGGGATGCTGTTGTCCGGGAAACATCGTAACCAAGGGGACTGTTGTTAGGTAAAGATCATAACCAGGGATGCTGTTGTTAGGTAAACATCGTAACCAGGGATGTTGTTGTTAGGGAAACATTGGTTACCACGGATGCTGTTGTTAGGGAAACATTGTAACCAGGGATGCTGTTGCTAGGGAAACATTGGTTACCACGGATGCTGTTGCTAGGGAAACATTGTAACCAGGGATGCTGTTGTTAGTGAAACATTGTAAACAAGGATGCTGTTGTTAGGGAAAGACCATAACCAGGGATGCTGTTGTTAGGGAAACATCGTAACCATGGATGCTGTTGTTAGGGAAACATTGTAACCAGGGATGCTGTTGTTAGGTAAACATTGGTAACCAGGGATGCTGTTGTTAGGGAAACCTCGTAAACAGGGATGCTATTGTTAGGGAAACATCGTAACCAGGGATGCTGTTGTTAGGGAAACATCGTAACCAGGGATGCTGTTGTTAGGGAAACATTGGTAACCAGGGATGCTGTTGTTAGGGAAACATCATAACTAGGGATGCTGTTGTTAAGGAAACATCGTAACTGGGGATGCTGTTGTTAGGGAAACATCGTAACCAGGGATGCTGTTGTTAGGGAAACATTATAAACAAGGATGCTGTTGTTAGGGAAAGATCGTAACCAGGGATACTGTTGTTAGGGAAAGATCGTAACCAGGGATGTTGTTGTTAGGGAAACATCGTAACCAGGGATACTGTTGTTAGGGAAACCTCGTAAACAGGAGGCTGTTGTTAGGGAAACATCGTAACCAGGGATACTGTTGTTAGGGAAACCTCGTAAACAGGGATGCTGTTGTTAGGGAAACATCGTAACCAGGGATGCTGTTGTTTGGGAAACATTGTAACCAGGGATACTGTTGTTAGGGAAACATCGTAATCAGGGATGCTGTTGTCCGGGAAACATCGTAACCAAGGGGACTGTTGTTAGGTAAAGATCATAACCAGGGATGCTGTTGTTAGGGAAACATCGTAACCAGGGATGCTGTTGTTAGGTAAACATCGTAACCAGGGATGTTGTTGTTAGGGAAACATTGTAACCAGGGATGCTGTTGCTAGGGAAACATTGGTTACCACGGATGCTGTTGCTAGGGAAACATTGTAACCAGGGATGCTGTTGTTAGTGAAACATTGTAAACAAGGATGCTGTTGTTAGGGAAAGACCATAACCAGGGATGCTGTTGTTAGGGAAACATCGTAACCATGGATGCTGTTGTTAGGGAAACATTGTAACCAGGGATGCTGTTGTTTGGGAAACATTGTAACCAGGGATACTGTTGTTAGGGAAACATCGTAATCAGGGATGCTGTTGTCCGGGAAACATCGTAACCAAGGGGACTGTTGTTAGGTAAAGATCATAACCAGGGATGCTGTTGTTAGGGAAACATCGTAACCAGGGATGCTGTTGTTAGGTAAACATCGTAACCAGGGATGTTGTTGTTAGGGAAACATTGTAACCAGGGATGCTGTTGCTAGGGAAACATTGGTTACCACGGATGCTGTTGCTAGGGAAACATTGTAACCAGGGATGCTGTTGTTAGTGAAACATTGTAAACAAGGATGCTGTTGTTAGGGAAAGACCATAACCAGGGATGCTGTTGTTAGGGAAACATCGTAACCATGGATGCTGTTGTTAGGGAAACATTGTAACCAGGGATGCTGTTGTTAGGGAAACATTGGTAACCAGGGATGCTGTTGTTAGGGAAACCTCGTAAACAGGGATGCTATTGTTAGGGAAACATCGTAACCAGGGATGCTGTTTTTAGGGAAACATCGTAACCAGGGATGCTGTTGTTAGGGAAACATTGGTAACCAGGGATGCTGTTGTTAGGGAAACATCATAACTAGGGATGCTGTTGTTAAGGAAACATCGTAACTGGGGATGCTGTTGTTAGGGAAACATCGTAACCAGGGATGCTGTTGTTAGGGAAACATTATAAACAAGGATGCTGTTGTTAGGGAAAGATCGTAACCAGGGATACTGTTGTTAGGGAAAGATCGTAACCAAGGATACTGTTGTTAGGGAAACATCGTAACCAGGGATGCTGTTGTTAGGGAAACCTCGTAAACAGGGATGCTGTTGTTAGGGGAAACAACGTAACCGGGGATGCTGTTGTTAGGTAAACAGTTTGCAGGGATGCTGTCACTAAGGAAATGGTTACCATGGATGCTGTTGCTAGGATGCTGTTGCTAGGGAAACTTTTACCAGGGAAGCTTTAACTTGGGATGCTGTTGCTGGCAAAGGTCTTGGTAACCTGACTTCTTCCTGTGGCGTGTGCCCCGCAGGACCCTGATCACGGGCATGGCGTCGGGCAGCATCGTGGCGTTCAACATCGACTTTAACCGCTGGCACTACGAACACCAGAACCGCTACTGAGGACCGCCGAGCAGGTGGGAGGGTGTGGGGGCGGTTCTGTACCCCTGGCCCGGGGATTCTGATGGTACTACTTCCTGTGTGTGACCTCACACACACACACACACACACACTGAGCCCAAAGACACACACCGACATCGACGTGCGGAATGGCGGCGAGGAGGCGTGGCTTCTCGCTCGGTTCTTGTTCCGTTGGCGCCGGAAGGCTTCAGACTCGATTTGGTTCCTCCGTCATAACTTTGGCCCAGGAGGATTTGTACTCTTTCACCGCCGCAGATTTAGATGATGTAAATAAGCTCCGCCTCTTTAATTTATCGTCTGTAACATAGCGTGTAATATTCCCGACCACGCCAGGCCAAAGTCGAGGATGGTGATGGCTTTTTTTCTGCCGGAGACGTCAGCCGGCGCCGCGTTCGATTCCCGCTTTTATTTTTTCTACATCCGGTGAAGGCTCTGTCAAATATGTACATAAAGTCTCGCTTCGGAACCCGTTCGGAGACGAAAATCAGCTGACCGACAGCTTTCACTTTCACTTTCATTTGTTGACTTCAGGCAAAAATCAATGTTTGTTTTGTATTTGCACTTTACACCAATCGTTATTATTTATTATTATTATTATTATTATTCTAATTATTATGATTCTAATTCCGGTTCGGGTCCATGGATGTTTGTGTTTCCCGCGTGTGGCGAAGACGTTCTTCAGCAATACGACGCGCTCATCATTTCATCACGCCACAGGATCCGCCTCCAAAAAGAAGGAAGGAGAAAAAAAAAAAAACAAGCTGAAATATTTTTGGATCTATGAAACTCTTCAAAAAAAATAAACTATTGTATTCATGTTTTATTGCAAAGATGTAAAATATGACATGTGTGAGTTGGGGGAGGGGGGGACATCATGATAAGAAAAATAAATTATGCAAAGAATTTCCAGAGTTGGCTTTAACTTCCCTTGACCAGCAGGGGGCGCTTTTTTAATGGCGTCTAAAAAAAAAAAAAAAAAAAATTTCAACACAAACTGACTAAAAAGAGAATACAATGATTTGCAAATATTTTTCAACTTGTATTTAATCCAACAAGATATTTCATGTTCACACTGAAAAAACTTTATTTTTTGCAAAAATTAGCTCATTTGGAATTTGGTGCCTGTGACATGTTTCAAAAAAAGCGGCAAAATAGACTGAGAAAGTTACGGAATGCTCACCATACACTTATTTGGAACATCCCACAGGTGAACGGGCTGATTGGCAACAGGTGGGTTGCCATGATTGGGTATAAAAGCAGCTTCCGTGAAATCCACAAACAAGGACTCGGCTTTGTCAACAAATGCCGGAGCAAATTGTTTAGGAACGAAATTTCTCCGCCAGCTATTGCAAGAAATTTAGGGATTTCACCAACGACGCTTCGTAATATCACCGAAAGGTTCAGAGAATCTGGAGAAATCACTGCACCTAAGCATTGATATCACGCACCTTGGATCCCTCAGGCGGTACTGCATCAAAAACCGACATCAGTGTGTAAAGGATATCACCACATGGGCTCAGGAACACTTCGGAAAACCACTGTCGGTAATTACAGTTGGTTGCTACATCTGCTGCTAGTTAAAACTCTACTATGCAAAGCCAAAAGCCATTTTATCAACAACACCCGGAAACGCCGCCGGCTTCGCTGGATCCGAGCTTATCTAAGATGGACTGATGCAAAGTGTAAAAGTGTTCCGTGGTCTGACGAGTCCACATTTCAAGAATGAATGGGAAAGAATTCCACTTCAGAAATGTTATTTCCTCAGTTCCCAAACCTTTACTTAGTGTTGTTAAAAGGAAAGGCCATGTAACACACTGGTAAAAATGCCTTTTTTGCAATGTGTTGCTGCCATTAAATTCTAAGTTCATGATTATTTGTGAAAAATAACAAAGTTTCTCAGTGTGAACATGAAATATCTTGTATTTGCCGTCTATTCAATTGAATATAAGTTGAAAAGGATTTGTTGTATTCTCTTTTTATTTAGCATTTACACAACTTGACAACTTCACTGCTTTTGAGGTTGTTTACATTAACCCAACAAAAAAAAAAAAAGGTTCCAACAAAGACAAAGAAAGTGTAAAAAGTGGAAATGTTTGTCGTAGTAGGAGGGAAGAGTCCCAACAGTGTCACAGGAACAAAGACGACCATATTTGGTGTTACAGGAACCGGGACGACCATATTTGGGGTCACAGGAACAAAGACGACCATATTTGGGGTCACAGCAAGAAAGACAACTATATTTAGTTTCACAGGAACAAAGACGACCATATTTAGGGTCACAGGAACAAACACGATTATAATTGGGGTCGCAGGAACAAAGAAGACCATATTTGGGGTCACAGCAAGAAAGACAACTATATTTAGTTTCACAGGAACAAAGACGACCATATTTAGGGTCACAAGAACAAACACGATTATAATTGGGGTCGCAGGAACAAAGAAGACCATATTTGGGGTCACTAGAACAAAGACGACAATGTTTGGTGCCACAGCAACAAAGACGACCATAATTAGGCTCACAGGAACAAAAAAGACCATATTTGGGGTCACAGGAACAGAGATGGCTATTTTTGGGGTTCACAGGAACAAAGAAGACCATATTTGGTGTCACAGCAACAAAGACGACCATAATTAGGGTCACAGGAACAAAAAAGACCATATTTGGGGTCACAGGAACAAAGACGACCATTTTTGGTGTCACAGCGACAAAGATGACCATAATTGGGGTCGAAGGAACAAAAAAGACCACATTTGGGGTCACAGGAACAAAGACGACCATGTTTGGCGTCACAGCGACAAAGACAACCATAATTAGGGTAACAGGAACAAAAAAGACCATATTTGGGGTCACAAGAACAAAGACGACCATATTTGGGGTCACAGGAACAGAGATGACTATTTTTGGGGTTTACAGGAACAAAGAAGACCATATTTGGTGTCACAGCAACAAAGACGACCATAATTAGGTTCACAGGAACAAAAAAGACCATATTTAGGGTCACAGGAACAAAGACGACCATGTTTGGTGTCACAGCGACAAAGATGACCGTAATTGGGGTCGAAGGAACAAAAAAGACCACATTTGGGGTCACAGGAACAAAGACGACCATATTTGGTGTCACAGCAACAGAGATGACTATTTTTGGGGTCACAGGAACAAAGAAGACCATATTTGGGGTCTACAGAAAGAAAGACGACTATATTTGGTTTCACAGGAACAGAGACGACCATATTTGGGGTCACAGGAACAGAGACGACCATATTTGGGGTCACAGGAACAAAGACAACCATAATTAGGGTCACAGGAACAAAAAAGACCATATTTGAGGTCAAAGGAACAAAGACGACCATATTTGGTGTCACAGCAACAGAGATGACTATTTTTGGGGTCACAGGAACAAAGAAGACCATATTTGGGGTTACAGCAAGAAAGACGACTGTATTTGGTTTCACAGGAACAGAGACGACCATATTTGGGGTCACAGGAACAAAGACGACCATGTTTGGTGTCACAGCAACAAAGACGACAATAATTAGGGTCACAGGAACAAAGACGACTATATTTGGGGTCACAGGAACAAAGACTACCATAATTAGGACCACAGGAACAAAAAAGGCCATATTTGGGGTCACAGGAACAAAGACGACCATATTTGGTGTCACAGCAACAGAGATGACTATTTTTGGGGTCACATGAACAAAGAAGACCATATTTGGGGTCTACAGAAAGAAAGACGACTATATTTGGTTTCACAGGAACACAGACGACCATATTTGGGGTCACAGCAACAGAGATAACTATTTTTGGGGTCACAGGAACAAAGAAGACCATATTTGGGGTTACAGCAAGAAAGAGGACTAAATTTAGTTTCACAGGAACAGAGACAACCATATTTGGTGTTATAGGAACAGGGAAGACCATATTTGGGGTCACAGGAACAGAGACGACTATATTTGGTGTTACAGGAACCAGGATGACCATATTTGGGGTCACAGGAACAAAGACGACCATAATTAGGGTCACAGGAACAAAGACGACCATAATTAGGGTCACAGGAACAAAAAAGACCATATTTGGGGTCACAGGAACAAAGACGACTATATTTGGTGTCACAGCAACAGAGATGACTATTTTTGGGGTCACGGGAACAAAGAAGACCATAATTAGGGTCACAGGAACAAAGAAGACCATATTTGGGGTCACTAGAACAAAGAAGACCATAATTAGGGTCACAGGAACAAAAAAGACCATATTTGGTGTCACAGGAACAAACACGACCATGTTTGGGGTCACTAGAACAAAGACAACCATAATTAGGGTCACAGGAACAAAAAAGACCATATTTGGTCTCACAGGAACAAAGACGACCATATTTGGACTTTTCTCTCGAGTTGTCCCCTCAGCTTGTTAATGTTTGGATGAGTTAAGGGTGCAAGAAGGCCTCCAACATGGCGCCTCACAAATGGACCAATCTTCTCGTCACTGTCCCAATACTTTTGTTCTTGCGGGCTCAAAGTTGTTTTCAGACGACATCTGCTTCAAGTCCACAGAAAATAATAGTGATGGTGGACAGGTGCGCCTCAGGTGCGCAGCGAGGTCGCGGGGGACGTCCGAGTCGAGACGCTGCACACCTCCATGTTGGTGAAGCGTCCTTCGCCGCCGCAGTCGGGCAGCGAGGAGGAGGAGGAGGAGACGATGTTCTTCAGCCTGTGGAGGGCCACCAGGAGCAGGCTGAGCAGGAGCAGCAGGAGGCCCAGGAAGAGGCCGACGTAGACCTGCACACTCCCGCCCCCCCGACCCCGCGACCAGGAGGAGGAGGAAGCTGACGTCACGTTCCATGTGGGCGAGAGGCGGGGGAAGGTGCCGTTTCCCGCTGTGGAGGTGTCATCGTTGCCCACGGCGACCACGTCCATCCCTGACATCCCAGCTGGACCTTAGGAGAGAGGACACGTTAATATTGTGAGAAAATATTGCATTAAATAACTCATTATTATTATATTTTATATCATTATAATAAGATCAGACAAACATTGCAGGGAGACAGAACAGGATCAAACATTACAGAGAGACAGAACAGGATCAAACATTAGAAGGGAGACAGAACAGGCTCAAGCATTGCAGGGAGACAGAACAGGATCAAACATTAGAAGGGAGACAGAAAAGGATCACACATTACAGGGAGACAGAACGGGATCAAACATTACAAGGAAACAGAACAGGATCAAACATTACACAGAGACAGAACGGGATCAAACATTACAGGGAGACAGAACAGGATCAAACATTACAGGGATACAGAACAAGATCAAACATTACAGGGAGACAGAACAGGATCAAACATGACAGGGAGACAGAACAGGATCTCAAACTCTACAGGGAGACATTACAGGATCCAACATTACAGGGAGACAAAACAGGATCAAACATTAGAAGGGAGACAGAACAGGATCACACATTACAGGGAGACAGAACGGGATCAAACATTACAGGGAGACAGAACAGGATCAAGCATTGCAGGGAGACAGAACAGGGTCAAACATTGCATTAAATAACTCATTATTATTATATTTTACATCATTATAATAAGATAATAAGATCAAACAAACATTGCAGGGAGACAGAACAGGATCAAACATTGCAGGGAGACAGAACAGGATCAAACATTACACAGAGACAGAACGGGATCAAACATTACAGGGAGACAGAACAGGATCAAACATTACAGGGAGACAGAACAAGATCAAACATTACAGGGAGACAGAACCGGATCAAACATTGCAGGGAGACAGAACAGGATCAAACATTGCAGGGAGACAGAACAGGATCAAACATTACAGGGAGACAGAACAGGATCAAACATTACAGGGAGACAGAACCGGATCAAACATTGCAGGGAGACAGAACCGGATCAAACATTGCAGCGAGACAGAACAGGATAAAACAATGCAGGGAGACAGAACAGGATCAAACATTGCATTAAATAACTCATTATTATTATATTTTACATCATTATGATAATATCAGACAAACATTGCAGGGAGACAGAACAGGATCAAACATTGCAGGGAGACAGAACTGGATCAAACATTGCAGGGAGACAGAACAGGATCAAACATTGTAAGGAGACAGAACAGGATCAAACATTGCAGGGAGACAGAACGGGATCAAACATTACAGGGATACAGAACAGGATCAAACATTGCAGGGAGACAGAACAGGATCAAACATTACAGGGAGACAGAACAGGATCAAACATTGCAAGGAGACAGAACGGGATCAAGCATTGTAAGGAGACAAAACAGGATCAAACATTGGCAGGGAGACAGAACAGGCTCAAACATTACAGCGAGACAGAACAGGATCAAAAATTACAGGGAGACAGAACAGGACCAAACATTGCAAGGAGACAGAACAGGATCAACATTAGAAGGGAGACAGAACAGGATCAAACATTGCAGGGAGACAGAACAGGATCAAACATTACAGGAAGACAGAACGGGATCAAACATTACAGGGAGACAGAACGGGATCAAACATTACAGGTAGACAGAACAGGATCAAACATTACAGGGAGACAAAACAAGATCAAACATTGCAGGGAGACAGAAAAGGATCAAACATTGCAGGGAGACAGAACGGGATCAAACATTACAGGGATACAGAACAGGATCAAAGATTGCAGGGAGACAGAACAGGATCAAACATTACAGGGAGACAGAACAGGATCAAACATTGCAAGGAGACAGAACGGGATCAAGCATTGTAAGGAGACAAAACAGGATCAAACATTGGCAGGGAGACAGAACAGGCTCAAACATTACAGCGAGACAGAACAGGATCAAAAATTACAGGGAGACAGAACAGGACCAAACATTGCAAGGAGACAGAATAGGATCAACATTAGAAGGGAGACAGAACAGGATCAAACATTGCAGGGAGACAGAACAGGATCAAACATTACAGGGAGACAGAACGGGATCAAACATTACAGGGAGACAGAACGGGATCAAACATTACAGGTAGACAGAACAGGATCAAACATTACAGGGAGACAAAACAAGATCAAACATTACAGGGAAACATAACAGGATCAAAGATTGCAGGGAGACAGAACAGGATCAAACATTACAGGGAGACAGAACAGGATCAAACATTGCAGGGAGACAGAACGGGATCAAACATTACAGGGATACAGAACAGGATCAAACATTACAGGGAGACAGAACAGGATCAAACATTACAGGGAGACAGAACAGGATCAAACATTGCAAGGAGACAGAACAGGATCAAACTTTACAGGGAGACAGAACAGGATCAAACATTGCAGGGAGACAGAACAGGATCAAACATTGCAGGGAGACAGAACAGGATCAAACATTGCAGGGAGACAGAACAGGATCAAACATTGCAGGGAGACAGAACAGGATCAAACATTACAGGGAGACAGAACAGGATCAAACATTGCAGGGAGACGGAACGGGATCAAGCATTGTAAAGAGACAGAACAGGATCAAACATTGCAGGGAGACGGAACGGGATCAAACATTACAGGGATACAGAACAGGATCAAACATTGCAGGGAGACAGAACAGGATCAAACTTTACAGGGAGACAGAACAGGATCAAACATTGCAAGGACACAGAACAGGATCAAACATTGCAGGGAGACAGAACAGGATCAAACATTGCAGGGAGAAACAACAGGATCAAACATTACAGGGAGACAGAACAGGATCAAACATGACAGGGAGACGGAACAGGATCAAACATTACAGGGAGACAGAACAGGATCAAACATTGCAAGGACACAGAACAGGATCAAACATTGCAGGGAGACAGAACAGGATCCAACATTGCAGGGAGAAACAACAGGATCAAACATGACAGGGAGACAGAACAGGATCAAACATTACAAGGAGACAGAACAGGATCAAACAGTGCAGGGAGACAGAACAGGATCCAACATTACAGGGAGACAGAACAGGATCAAACATTACAAGGAGACAGAACAGGATCACACATTACAGGGAGACAGAACAGGATCAAACATTACAGGGAGACAGAACCGGATCACACATTACAGGGATACAGAACAGGATCAAACATTACAGGGAGACAGAACAGGATCACACATTACAGGGAGACAGAACAGGATCACACATTACAGGGAGACAGAACAGGATCAAACATTACAGGGAGACAGAACAGGATCAAACATTGCAGGGAGACAGAACAGGATCCAACATTACAGGGAGACAGAACAGAATCAAACATTACAGGGAGACAGAACAGGATCAAACATTGCAGGGAGACAGAACAGGATCAAACATTGCAGGGAGACAGAACAGGATCAAACATTACAGGGAGACAGAACAGAATCAAACATTACAGGGAGACAGAACAGGATCAAACATTGCAGGGAGACAGAACAGGATCACTGACGGGTCTGCCGACTTCCGGGACTACTTACCATAAAAAGGTGAGAAACAGGTAAAGGTTGGGGGGGGCTTCAGGAAGTCCAGCTATGGCTATGAAAACTTCATAGCCATAGCACAAATAAACATCTTACATAGAATCAACCAAACTTGCAACAGAGGACAGGGAGTGGGAGCTGCTGTATAAATGCTACTCAGCCATCCATGACCTCTAAGGAGAATCAAGCTGTGCAGAAGGCGTGCAACTCTTACCTCACGATATTAACTATATTATTATTAATTCAACTCTCATGATAACTATATTATTATTAATTATTATTACATGATCTCTATCTGTTATTATTACATATCTCATTAAAACTATGTTATTATTACCTAATCTCTCATGACAATTATTATTTTATTCATCTCTAATTATTATGACATAATATCTCATGATAATTAGCATATTACTTGATCTCTCATGATTACTATTTTATTACATAATAACTATCATTATTAATTAATCTCTCATGAGAAGTATTAATTTATTAGATAATCTCTAATTGTTATTACATAACATCTCTCAATTAACAAATTATTGTTACTTAATCCCTCAAAACTATTATTTTATTAGATAATCTAATTATTATTTCATAATTTCTCATAATTAACAAATTACCACTTAATCGCCCATGATAACTATATTATTGTTACTTAATCGCTCATAACTATTATTTTACTAGATTATTTCAAATTATCATTACATAATATCTCATGATAATTATTATTACTTATTCCTGATTATTATTTTATTACATAATCTTATATAATTTATTACATAAACTCTCATAACTATATTATATAACTCATAACTGTATCTCATGATAACTATTATTAGTACTTATCTCATGATAATAACTATAATATCACATATCTCATAATAACTATGCTATTACATAATATCTAATGATAACTACATTATTACATAATAACTGATGATAATAACTGTATTATTAGTACTTATTAACTCATAACTATTGTTACATAACTCATGCAGGTGAGCACGACCCCAAAAGGGAGGGACAAGCGGTAAAAAATGGATGACAATAACTTTATTATTATATAACTATGTGACTGTCCTAATCTGGATTAGCTGCGTCCATACTTTTGTCCAACATATTTCATGTTTTTTTCTCCATTGCGCAATAATTATTGAAACAACAAAAGTCATAAAATTTCTTGTCATATATTTAAAAAAAATAAATACTAATATGGTTTAAAAAAAAAAAAAGGAAGTAATTAATGTTCATTATTTCCGCCAAATAAAAGGCAAAACCTGGCAACTAAGAAGTTGACCAGCAGAGGGCGACATTGTTGCATAGAATTTTATCCGCGGCGTCCATCGAAAGTCCTTCTTTCCTTATTTGGACACTGACCTTCTCCACGGAGCAAGTGATTTTCCTAGGGGTCATTTGTTTATTATTATTATTATTATTATCATTATTATTAGATTTATTCAACATTGATTACTTTTGTAACATTGTCACTTCCTGTTTCCTGTCTCCCCCTTTCCGCCCGTCTTCAGTCACATGACCGTGTGTGTCTCTCTTTAGCTCCGCCTCTCCGCGCCTGCGCTGTGGGTCGCCCCTCGCCATAATCCCTGTGATCGGACTGCGTCATCGTCAGCCGGAGTGCGTGGTGATTGTGCCTAATGAAGCTTTTTGTCGCCTAGCAACGAGGTGCGGGGTCGCGCCGTGTCACGCGCGCCTCATTTAATCACGTGACTGCGCGTGTGCGTGGACGATAATGAAACAAAGGGGGCGGATCGGCGTCGTCAGGCCTATTTTAGGGCGCAAAAGCCCCTTTAAATAATTTGGTGTGACTTTTTTTTTTCAAAAATAAAGCAGATATAATTAATATAATAAATAATAACATATTTGTTCCGCCTGAATGACGATACGGAAAACCTTAGCAGGCAGCAGCAGTGGTTTAGTGCGTCCACGTTCTGCCGTCTTACGGAAGTAAACCCGGAAGTAAACGTCTTTCAAATCTATTTTGTTATTATATTTAGCAAATTTTTATGAAGTTATATTCATAAACGGCAACATTTACAAACAATAAACAATAATAATCAAATAAGTACAAAAACAGTACAAATCAGCACCAGTTGGTTCTAGACTCAATAAAACCACTTAAATAAAATGTTAAGGGGGGGGGGGGGTGTACCCGGGACGCTAGGTACACCGTTGAGCCCCCTCTGGAGACGTCGTGGGCTTCAAATCAACGAAACGTCGATGAAGCAGGGTGCCCACCCGAAGACCCCAATGACATACTTACCCTCCCTTTCAGCACTCCACACCGACTGCTACCGTCAAGACTGTTCCTACTTACCAAAGGGATTGAAACATCTAGTTCTATTTGCTTTACAGTTCCTAAAACATTATTTTCATTTTTATAACATTTGTTCTTAAACATTATTTTCATTTTCATAAGATTGGTTCCTAAAATATTATTTTAATTTTCATAACATTAGTTCCTGACACATTATTTTCATTTTCATAACATTTGATCCTAAAACATTATTTTCATAACATTAGTTCTTCAAACATTATTTTCATTTTCATAACATTAGTCCCCAAAACATTATTTTCATTTTCATAACATTAGTTCCTAAAACGTTATTTTCATTTTCATAACATTAGTTCCTAAAACATTATTTTCATTTTCATAACATTAGTTCCTGAAACATTATTTTCATTTTCATAGCATTAAATGCTAAAACATTATTTTCATTTTCATAACATTAGTTCCTGAAACATTATTTTAATTTTCATAACATTAGTTCCTAAAACATTATTTTCATTTTCATAACATTAGTTCCTGAAACATTATTTTCATTTTCATAGCATTAAATGCCAAAACATTATTTTCATTTTCCTAACATTAGTTCCTAAAACATTATTTTCATTTTCATAACATTAGTTCCTAAAACATTATTTTCATTTTCATAATACTAGTTCCTAAAACATTATTTTAATTTTCATAACGTTAGTTCCTAAAACATTATTTTCATTTTCATAACATTAGTTCCTAAAACATTATTTTCATTTTCATAATACTAGTTCCTAAAACATTATTTTCATTTTCATAACATTAGTTCCTAAAACATTATTTTAATTTTCATAACATTAGTTCCTGGAACATTATTTTCATTTTCATAGCATTAAATGCTAAAACATTATTTTCATTTTCATAACATTAGTTCCTGAAACATTATTTTCATTTTCATAGCATTAAATGCCAAAACATTATTTTCATTTTCATAACATTAGTTCCTAGAAACATTATTTTCATTTTCATAACATTAGTTCCTGAAACATTATTTTCATTTTCATAGCATTAAATGCCAAAACATTATTTTCATTTTCATAACATTAGTTCCTAAAACATTATTTTCATTTTCATAACATTAATTCCTAAAACATTATTTTCATTTTCATAATACTAGTTCCTAAAACATTATTTTCATTTTCATAACATTAGTTCCTAAAACATTATTTTCATTTTCATAACATTAGTTCCTGAAACATTATTTTCATTTTCATTGCATTAAATGCTAAAAAATTATTTTCATTTTCATAACATTAGTTCCTGAAACATTATTTTCATTTTCATAGCATTAAATGCCAAAACATTATTTTCATTTTCATAACATTAGTTCCTAAAACATTATTTTCTTTTTCGTAACATTAGTTCGTAAAACAGTATTTCTCATTTTCATAACATTAGTTCCTAAAACATTATTTCTCATTTTCATGACATTAGTTCCTAAAACATTATTTTCCATTTTTATAACATTAGTTCCTAAAACCTTATTTTCATTTAAATAACATTAGTTTCTAAAAGATTATTTCTCATTTTCATAACATTAGTTCCTAAAACATTATTTCCATTTTCATAACATTAGTTCCTAAAACATTATTTTCATTTAAATAACATTAGTTCCTAAAACATTATTTTCATTTTCATAACAATAGTTTTCGTAAAACATTACTTTAATTTTCATAACATGAGTTCCTAAAACATTATTTTTGCCAAATATTCCGCCGAATTGTCAACGATTTATCTGCTGACTGTCTCGGTCAGGGGTCCGCTCCCTTTGGCTTTGAAACAAAATGTCAACAAAAACTACTTAATTTATTACATTTTATTTGATTTACTTTGTTTGTTTTTAATTCAACAGTTGTTATTTTTGGGATGTCGTCATATGAAAACTAATCATATTTTAATATATTGCCAATCAAAATGTACGTCAAGCAATTGTATTGTTTGTGGCGGCTTTTTACCGCTAAGCTACCATTGGACGGATGAAAAAAACAACATTTTATTTATTTACATTTTTATGAAGTTGCTTTGACGGATGATAAGGTTTTAATTTTCCCTTTGAGTCAGAATACTGGAGGGACTTGATTTATAAATTCATCTGTGACACGTAAGTTTGTATACACTGCTGTCATCTGTGACATGTTGCAAGTTTGTATACACTGCTGTCATCTGTGACATGTTGCAAGTTTGTATACACTGCTGTCATCTGTGACATGTTGCAAGTTTGTATACACTGCTGTCATCTGTGACACGTTGCAAGTTTGTATACACTGCTGTCATCTGTGACATGTTGCAAGTTTGTATACACTGCTGTCATCTGTGACATGTTGCAAGTTTGTATACACTGTTGTCATCTGTGACATGTTGCAAGTTTGTATACACTGCTGTCATCTGTGACATGTTGCAAGTTTGTATACACTGCTGTCATCTGTGACATGTTGCAAGTTTGTATACACTGCTGTCATCTGTGACACGTTGCAAGTTTGTATACACTGCTGTCATCTGTGACATGTTGCAAGTTTGTATACACTGCTGTCATCTGTGACATGTTGCAAGTTTGTATACACTGCTGTCATCTGTGACATGTTGCAAGTTTGTATACACTGCTGTCATCTGTGACATGTTGCAAGTTTGTATACACTGCTGTCATCTGTGACATGTTGCAAGTTTGTATACACTGCTGTCATCTGTGACATGTTGCAAGTTTGTATACACTGCTGTCATCTGTGACATGTTGCAAGTTTGTATACACTGCTGTCATCTGTGACATGTTGCAAGTTTGTATACACTGCTGTCATCTGTGACATGTTGCAAGTTTGTATACACTGCTGTCATCTGTGACATGTTGCAAGTTTGTATACACTGCTGTCATCTGTGACATGTTGCAAGTTTGTATACACTGCTGTCATCTGTGACATGTTGCAAGTTTGTATACACTGCTGTCATCTGTGACATGTTGCAAGTTTGTATACACTGCTGTCATCTGTGACATGTTGCAAGTTTGTATACACTGCTGTCATCTGTGACATGTTGCAAGTTTGTATACACTGCTGTCATCTGTGACATGTTGCAAGTTTGTATACACTGCTGTCATCTGTGACACGTTGCAAGTTTGTATACACTGCTGTCATCTGTGACACGTTGCAAGTTTGTATACACTGCTGTCATCTGTGACATGTTGCAAGTTTGTATACACTGCTGTCATCTGTGACATGTTGCAAGTTTGTATACACTGCTGTCATCTGTGACATGTTGCAAGTTTGTATACACTGCTGTCATCTGTGACACGTTGCAAGTTTGTATACACTGCTGTCATCTGTGACACGTTGCAAGTTTGTATACACTGCTGTCATCTGTGACATGTTGCAAGTTTGTATACACTGCTGTCATCTGTGACATGTTGCAAGTTTGTATACACTGCTGTCATCTGTGACATGTTGCAAGTTTGTATACACTGCTGTCATCTGTGACATGTTGCAAGTTTGTATACACTGCTGTCATCTGTGACATGTTGCAAGTTTGTATACACTGCTGTCATCTGTGACATGTTGCAAGTTTGTATACACTGCTGTCATCTGTGACATGTTGCAAGTTTGTATACACTGCTGTCATCTGTGACATGTTGCAAGTTTGTATACACTGCTGTCATCTGTGACATGTTGCAAGTTTGTATACACTGCTGTCATCTGTGACATGTTGCAAGTTTGTATACACTGCTGTCATCTGTGACATGTTGCAAGTTTGTATACACTGCTGTCATCTGTGACATGTTGCAAGTTTGTATACACTGCTGTCATCTGTGACATGTTGCAAGTTTGTATACACTGCTGTCATCTGTGACATGTTGCAAGTTTGTATACACTGCTGTCATCTGTGACATGTTGCAAGTTTGTATACACTGCTGTCATCTGTGACATGTTGCAAGTTTGTATACACTGCTGTCATCTGTGACATGTTGCAAGTTTGTATACACTGCTGTCATCTGTGACATGTTGCAAGTTTGTATACACTGCTGTCATCTGTGACATGTTGCAAGTTTGTATACACTGCTGTCATCTGTGACACGTTGCAAGTTTGTATACACTGCTGTCATCTGTGACACGTTGCAAGTTTGTATACACTGCTGTCATCTGTGACACGTTGCAAGTTTGTATACACTGCTGTCATCTGTGACATGTTGCAAGTTTGTATACACTGCTGTCATCTGTGACATGTTGCAAGTTTGTATACACTGCTGTCATCTGTGACATGTTGCAAGTTTGTATACACTGCTGTCATCTGTGACATGTTGCAAGTTTGTATACACTGCTGTCATCTGTGACATGTTGCAAGTTTGTATACACTGCTGTCATCTGTGACACGTTGCAAGTTTGTATACACTGCTGTCATCTGTGACATGTTGCAAGTTTGTATACACTGCTGTCATCTGTGACATGTTGCAAGTTTGTATACACTGCTGTCATCTGTGACATGTTGCAAGTTTGTATACACTGCTGTCATCTGTGACATGTTGCAAGTTTGTATACACTGCTGTCATCTGTGACATGTTGCAAGTTTGTATACACTGCTGTCATCTGTGACATGTTGCAAGTTTGTATACACTGCTGTCATCTGTGACATGTTGCAAGTTTGTATACACTGCTGTCATCTGTGACATGTTGCAAGTTTGTATACACTGCTGTCATCTGTGACATGTTGCAAGTTTGTATACACTGCTGTCATCTGTGACATGTTGCAAGTTTGTATACACTGCTGTCATCTGTGACATGTTGCAAGTTTGTATACACTGCTGTCATCTGTGACATGTTGCAAGTTTGTATACACTGCTGTCATCTGTGACATGTTGCAAGTTTGTATACACTGCTGTCATCTGTGACATGTTGCAAGTTTGTATACACTGCTGTCATCTGTGACATGTTGCAAGTTTGTATACACTGCTGTCATCTGTGACATGTTGCAAGTTTGTATACACTGCTGTCATCTGTGACACGTTGCAAGTTTGTATACACTGCTGTCATCTGTGACACGTTGCAAGTTTGTATACACTGCTGTCATCTGTGACATGTTGCAAGTTTGTATACACTGCTGTCATCTGTGACATGTTGCAAGTTTGTATACACTGCTGTCATCTGTGACATGTTGCAAGTTTGTATACACTGCTGTCATCTGTGACATGTTGCAAGTTTGTATACACTGCTGTCATCTGTGACATGTTGCAAGTTTGTATACACTGCTGTCATCTGTGACATGTTGCAAGTTTGTATACACTGCTGTCATCTGTGACATGTTGCAAGTTTGTATACACTGCTGTCATCTGTGACATGTTGCAAGTTTGTATACACTGCTGTCATCTGTGACATGTTGCAAGTTTGTATACACTGCTGTCATCTGTGACATGTTGCAAGTTTGTATACACTGCTGTCATCTGTGACATGTTGCAAGTTTGTATACACTGCTGTCATCTGTGACATGTTGCAAGTTTGTATACACTGCTGTCATCTGTGACATGTTGCAAGTTTGTATACACTGCTGTCATCTGTGACATGTTGCAAGTTTGTATACACTGCTGTCATCTGTGACATGTTGCAAGTTTGTATACACTGCTGTCATCTGTGACATGTTGCAAGTTTGTATACACTGCTGTCATCTGTGACATGTTGCAAGTTTGTATACACTGCTGTCATCTGTGACACGTTGCAAGTTTGTATACACTGCTGTCATCTGTGACACGTTGCAAGTTTGTATACACTGCTGTCATCTGTGACACGTTGCAAGTTTGTATACACTGCTGTCATCTGTGACACGTTGCAAGTTTGTATACACTGCTGTCATCTGTGACATGTTGCAAGTTTGTATACACTGCTGTCATCTGTGACATGTTGCAAGTTTGTATACACTGCTGTCATCTGTGACATGTTGCAAGTTTGTATACACTGCTGTCATCTGTGACATGTTGCAAGTTTGTATACACTGCTGTCATCTGTGACATGTTGCAAGTTTGTATACACTGCTGTCATCTGTGACATGTTGCAAGTTTGTATACACTGCTGTCATCTGTGACATGTTGCAAGTTTGTATACACTGCTGTCATCTGTGACATGTTGCAAGTTTGTATACACTGCTGTCATCTGTGACATGTTGCAAGTTTGTATACACTGCTGTCATCTGTGACATGTTGCAAGTTTGTATACACTGCTGTCATCTGTGACATGTTGCAAGTTTGTATACACTGCTGTCATCTGTGACATGTTGCAAGTTTGTATACACTGCTGTCATCTGTGACATGTTGCAAGTTTGTATACACTGCTGTCATCTGTGACATGTTGCAAGTTTGTATACACTGCTGTCATCTGTGACATGTTGCAAGTTTGTATACACTGCTGTCATCTGTGACATGTTGCAAGTTTGTATACACTGCTGTCATCTGTGACATGTTGCAAGTTTGTATACACTGCTGTCATCTGTGACATGTTGCAAGTTTGTATACACTGCTGTCATCTGTGACATGTTGCAAGTTTGTATACACTGCTGTCATCTGTGACATGTTGCAAGTTTGTATACACTGCTGTCATCTGTGACATGTTGCAAGTTTGTATACACTGCTGTCATCTGTGACATGTTGCAAGTTTGTATACACTGCTGTCATCTGTGACATGTTGCAAGTTTGTATACACTGCTGTCATCTGTGACATGTTGCAAGTTTGTATACACTGCTGTCATCTGTGACATGTTGCAAGTTTGTATACACTGCTGTCATCTGTGACATGTTGCAAGTTTGTATACACTGCTGTCATCTGTGACATGTTGCAAGTTTGTATACACTGCTGTCATCTGTGACATGTTGCAAGTTTGTATACACTGCTGTCATCTGTGACATGTTGCAAGTTTGTATACACTGCTGTCATCTGTGACATGTTGCAAGTTTGTATACACTGCTGTCATCTGTGACATGTTGCAAGTTTGTATACACTGCTGTCATCTGTGACACCTAATTCTAATTATATATATGCAAACACTTTCAAGGAACCTCCTGGGGACTAAGCCCCGCCTGTTCCTCAAACCTAGTGACGCCCCTTGGTTAGTGTAAGATTAGTGTGTGTGTGCGTGTGTGTGTGTGTGTGTGTGTGTGTGTTCTGTCAAGTTGCGATTAAAGGATTTTCTTCTCCATCGTGAGAGAAACATTTAGTCGATGATCCCCGAGAGGACCCTTGTTTGATGAATAATGGAAACGATTGATGTGTGACAAAATGTCATGACATTTACTGTGTGTGTGTGTGTGTGTGTGTGTGTGTGTGTGTGTGTGTGTGTGTGTGTGTGTGTGTGTGTGTGTGTGTGTGTGTGTGTGTGTGTGAGAGAGAGAGAAACAGCTGTCACAATACCCAGAAAATACCAGATAATGTCATGCATAAACATAACGGCCCGATCACAAACTACCAACAAAACACGTTTGTATAAATAAATATATATATATATATATATATATATATATATATATATATATATATATATATATATATACAAACACACACATATGTATATATGTATATATACATACATACATATATCTATATATATAATACACACATATGTATATATATATATCTATATATATGTATATATACATACACAAACACACACATATGTATTTATATATGTATATATGTATGTATGTATGTATGTATATCAATATAAACACAAACATATGTGTATATATGTATATATACATACATACATATATCTATATATATAACACACACTAGTATATATATATCCATATATATATATGTATATATATATGTTATATACATACACAAACACACACATATGTATTTATATATGTATATATGTATGTATGTATGTATGTATATATATATTTTTTATATATAAATGTATGTAAATATGTATATTTATGTATCTGTATGTATACATGTATGTATATGTATATATATATACATAAATGTACTCTGTATATATATACATACATATATATGCATATATTTACATACATATATAAGTATGTTTACATACATACAGAGATATACATATACTGTATGTATATATATATATATATATGTGTGTGTGTATGTATATACATACATACAAACCCCGTTTCCATATGAGTTGGGAAATGCTGTTAGATGTAAATATAAACTGAATTGCAAATCATTTTCAACCCATATTCAGTTGAATATGCTACTAAGACAACATATTTGATGTTCAAACTCATAAACATTTTTTTTTTGCAAATAATCATTAACTTTAGAATTTGATGCCAGCAACACGTGACAAAGAAGTTGGGAAAGGTGGCAATAAATACTGATAAAGTTGAGGAATGCTCATCAAACACTTATTTGGAACACCCCACTGGTGTGCAGGCTAATTGGGAACATGTGTGTGCCATGATTGGGTATAAAAACAGCTTCTATGAAATGCTAAGTAATTCACAAACAAGGATGGGGCGAGGGTCACCCATTTCTAAGCAAATTGTCGAACTGTTTTAGAACATTTCTCAACGAGCTATTGCAAAGAATTTAGGGATTTTACTATCTACAGTCTGTAAAATCATCAAAATGTTGAGAGAATCTATACAAATCACTGCACACAAGCGATGATATTATGGACCTTTGATCACTCAGATGGTATTGCATTAAAAAACGACATCAGTGAGTAAAGAATATCACCACATGGGCTCAGGAACACTTCATAAAACCACTGTCAGTAACTACAGTTGGTTGCTACATCTGTAAGTGCAAGTTAAATTTCGGCCATGCAAAGCAAAACCCATTTATCAACAACACCCAGGAACGCCGCCAAGCTCATGTAAGATGGACTGATGCAAAGTGGAAAAGTGTTCTGTAGTTTGACAAGTCCACATTTCAAATAATATTTGGAAACTGTGGACGTGGTGTCGTCCGGAACAAAGAGGAAAATAACCATTTGGATTGTTTTAGGCGCAGAGTTCAAAAGCCAGCATGTGTGATGGTATGGGGGTGTATTAGTGGCCAAGGCATGGGTAACTTACACATCTGTGAAGGCACCATTAATGCTGAAAGGTACATACAGGTTTTGGAGCAACATATGTTGTCATCCAAGCAACGTTATCATGGACGCCCCTGCTTATTTCAGCAAGACAAGTGTTACAACAGCGTGGCTTTGTAGTAAAAGAATGCGGGTACTTTCCTGGCCCGCCTGCAGTCCAGACCTGTCTCCCATGGAAAATGTGTGGCGCATTATGAAGCGTAAAATACGACAGCGGAGACCCCGGACTGTTGAACGACTAAAGCTCTACATAAAACAAGAATGGGAAAGAATTCCACTTTCAAAGCTTCAACAATTAGTTTCCTCAGTTCCCAAACCTTTATTGAGTGTTGTTGATAGAAAATGTGATGTAACACAGTGGTGAACATGCCCTTTCCCAACTACTTTGGCACGTGTTGCAGCCATGAAATTCTAAGTTAATTATTATTTGCAAAAAAAAAATAAAGTTATGTATATATATATATATATATATATATATATATATATATATGTATATATATATATATATATATATATATATATTTATATGTACATTCTATATATACATACTCACAGTGGGTATATATGTATGTACATATACGCACATAAATGTGTATATATGTATTTAAATATATATATATACATATATACATTTATGTGTGTATAAGAATGTATATATGTATGTACAGTATATATACATACATATATATATGTATAAAATGTAGACTCTTGATTGACATGTCATTGAAAGATGGATCTTGTGTACCGTGGCTGTTCCCAATAAGTCGACCCTCCCATAGCCTATCCAAAATACTAAAAGTGCTCAATGGTGGTCACAATAAAACACCATGTAAATAAAACACCATGTAAAAGAACGGCGAGTGAAAGGAAAGTGAAACAAACCTGGTCAGTCGTCAGGCAGCACACAAACAAACACAATCCATCTTCTTGTCTTCTCGTCCTCTGTCCACACACACACACTCTTTTTCATCTCTCTCTCTCTCTCTCTCTCTCTCTGTCTCTCTCTCTCTCTGTCTCATCACCACACACACATATATACACACTCTTTAGGTGATCGATGATGAGTTTGATAAGCAGTGTGTGTGTGTGTGTGTGTGTGTGTGTGTGTGTGTGTGTGTGTGTGTGTGTGTGTGCGTGCGTGCGTGCGGGCGTTACACACACACACACACACAAACACACACAGACACACACACACACACACTGGTTATCATTTGGAATGGTGACCAAGTTTTTGATCGTGACTTGTGGGGACCAGCACAGTGGGCACTACAGGTTGTGGAGGCATAAAAAAAACGAGTTAGGATGGCCACTGCTCATACACGTCTTTAAATCTCTGGATCGATGAAGTAACGTGCTGTTCATACTTACTGGGGACCCTGGGGAAAAGAGTTCATATGGTTCATGGGGACCAAATTGTCAGGTTCAAACACTGATGACATCTATTAAACAAGACAAGAAGCAAAGAATCGAAACAGAGACAGAATTCAATTTGGCTCAGTGAGGAGAAACGTATACGTTTGTACCCCTGTGCAGTGTCATTAGGCTCTGCCAAAAGATTGTACGCCTCCTGCTTTTGTTTGGACCTTCCCTGACCACGTGGCAACAGCTGTTTTCTAAGGGACGGGGTGGTTAACAGCCATCGCCTTTAAATTACAAAAAAGTTTAAAAGAAGAGGTCGGTTATAAAAATAAAAGTCGTAGAAAAACAGAAAAAAGAGGTTCATAAAAGAGTTCAAAAGAGCGGTGGCTGGAGGAGAGTCAGGCCCTGCTTCCTCTCCGCTTTGTAGGTCTTGGGTCAGGGCAATATCGTTCTGTTGATTACAATACATGAAAAAATGTATTGATACGCTGCCCGGATCATATTATGTTTAGGTTTTTGAGTCTTTTTGTATTATGTTCTGTTAGTGTTTGACTTCTTTAGTTCCTGGTTTTACTTGTTTAAGTCGGGGTCCACGTTAATCAATACAGAGGTCCCCTAGAGCGATGTCCCCATACCGTCAGAAGTCCCCTAAAGGTGACTGTGTAAACAGAGCAGTGTCCCCATACCGTCAGAGGTCCCCTAGAGCGATGTCCCCATACCGTCAGAAGTCCTCTAAATTTGACTGTGTATGGTATGGGGTGAGCATACCGTCAGAGGGGACCTCTGACAGTATGCTCACCCCATACCGTCAGAGGTCCCCTAGAGCGATGTCCCCATACTGTCAGAGGTCCCCTAAAGGTGACTGTGTAAACAGAGCGATGTCTCCATACCGTCAGAGGTCCCCTAGAGCGATGTCCCCATACCGTCAGAAGTCCTCTAAAGTTGACTGTGTAAACAGAGCAGTGTCCCCATACCATCCGAGGTCCCCTAGAGCGATGCCCCCATACCGTCAGAGGTCCCTTAAAGGTGACTGTGTGAACAGAGCGATGTCCCCATACCGTCAGAGGTCCCCTAAAGGTGACTGTGTAAACAGAGCGATGTCCCCATACCGTCCGAGGTCCCCTAGAGCGATTTCCCCATTCTGTCAGAGGTCCCCTAAAGGTGACTGTGTAAACAAAGCGATGTCCCCATACCGTCAGAGGTCCTCATACCGTCCGAAGTTCCCTAAAGGTGACTGTGTGAACAGAGCGATGTCCCCATACCGTCAGAGGTCCCCTAAAGGCGACTGTGTAAACAGAGCGATGTCCCCATACCGTCCGAGGTCCCCTAGAGCTATTTCCCCATCCTGTCAGAGGTCCCCTAAAGGTAATTGTGTAAACAAAGCGATGTCCCCATACCGTCAGAGGTCCTCATACCGTCCGAAGTTCCCTAAAGGTGAGTGTGTGAACAGAGCGATGTCCCCATACCGTCAGATGTGCCCTAAAGGCGACTGTGTAAACAGAGCGATGTCCCCATACCGTCAGAGGTCCCCTAGAGCGATGTCCCCATACCGTCAGAAGTCCTCTAAATTTGACTGTGTATGGTATGGGGTGAGCATACCGTCAGAGGGGACCTCTGACAGTATGCTCACCCCATACCGTCAGAGGTCCCCTAGAGCGATGTCCCCATACTGTCAGAGGTCCCCTAAAGGTGACTGTGTAAACAGAGCGATGTCTCCATACCGTCAGAGGTCCCCTAGAGCGATGTCCCCATACCGTCAGAAGTCCTCTAAAGTTGACTGTGTAAACAGAGCAGTGTCCCCATACCATCCGAGGTCCCCTAGAGCGATGCCCCCATACCGTCAGAGGTCCCTTAAAGGTGACTGTGTGAACAGAGCGATGTCCCCATACCGTCAGAGGTCCCCTAAAGGTGACTGTGTAAACAGAGCGATGTCCCCATACCGTCCGAGGTCCCCTAGAGCGATTTCCCCATTCTGTCAGAGGTCCCCTAAAGGTGACTGTGTAAACAAAGCGATGTCCCCATACCGTCAGAGGTCCTCATACCGTCCGAAGTTCCCTAAAGGTGACTGTGTGAACAGAGCGATGTCCCCATACCGTCAGAGGTCCCCTAAAGGCGACTGTGTAAACAGAGCGATGTCCCCATACCGTCCGAGGTCCCCTAGAGCTATTTCCCCATCCTGTCAGAGGTCCCCTAAAGGTAATTGTGTAAACAAAGCGATGTCCCCATACCGTCAGAGGTCCTCATACCGTCCGAAGTTCCCTAAAGGTGAGTGTGTGAACAGAGCGATGTCCCCATACCGTCAGATGTGCCCTAAAGGCGACTGTGTAAACAGAGCGATGCCCCCATACTGTCAGAGGTCCCCTAAAGGTGACTGTGTAAACAGAGCGGTGTCCCCATTCCTTCAGAGGTCCCCTAGAGCGATGTCCCCATACCGTCAGAAGTCCTCTAAAGTTGACTGTGTAAACAGAGCAGTGTCCCCATACCATCCGAGGTCCCCGAGAGCGAAGTCCCCATACCGTCAGAGGTCCCCTAAAGGTGACTGTGTAAACAGAGCGATGTCCCCATACCGTCAGAGGTCCCCTAGAGCGAAGTCCCCATACCGTCAGAGGTCCCTTAAAGGCGACTGTGTAAACACAGCGATGTCCCCATACCGTCCGAGGTCCCCTAGAGCGAAGTCCCCATACCGTCAGAGGTCCCCTAAAGGTGGCTGTGTAAACAGAGCGATGTCCCCATACCGTCAGAGGTCCCCTAGAGTGATGTCCCATACTGTCAGAAGTCCTCTAAAGTTGACTGTGTAAACAGAGCAGTGTCCCCATACCATCCGTTGTCCCCCTAGAGCGATGCCCCCATACTGTTAGAGGTCCCCTAAAGGTGACTGTGTGAACAGAGCGATGTCCCCATACCGTCAGAGGTCCCCTAAAGGTGACTGTGTAAACAGAGCGATGTCCCCATACCGTCCGAGGTCCCCTAGAGCGATTTCCCCATACTGTCAGAGGTCCCCTAAAGGTGACTGTAAACAAAGCGATATCCCCATACCGTCAGAGGTCCTCATACCGTCCGAAGTTCCCTAAAGGTGACTGTGTGAACAGAGCGATGTCCCCATACCGTCAGAGGTCCCCTAGAGCGATGCCCCCATACTGTCCAAGGTCCCCTAAAGGTGACTGTGTAAATCCAGCGATGTCCCCATACCGTCCGAGGTCCCCTAAAGGTGACTGTGTAAACAGAGCGATGTCCCCATTCCTTCAGAGGTCCCCTAGAGCGATGTCCCCATACCGTCCGAAGTTCCCTAAAGGTGACTGTGTAAACAAAGCGATGTCCCCATACCGTCCGAAGTTCCCTAAAGGTGACTGTGTAAACACAGCGATGTCCCCATTAAATCAGCCAGAACACACACACACACACACACACACACACACACACACACACACACACACACACACACACACACACACACACACACACACACGCACACACACACACACACACACACACAGAAAAAGGACAGAGCGGCTGACAGACGCGTACTTGTCCAGAATAACAATGAGACTAATGGCAAACAGATGGCAGGGCCCCCTTCAAAATAAAAGTTCCCCTGTGACAAAATGGTCATAGTGAGACATCTTAGCTTCAATTGAACATCTCTGCAATAACAACAATAGATTTAGTGGCACTTTCCTCAATTCAGGCGAGGCAACGTCCCATTTGCTTTGAATATTTAAATATATGAATAATTTATTTATTTCTTGGAAATATTTGTGTGTGTCCCTTAAAATGCAAAATATGGGGAAATACAGGGAAAGAAAAGAAAAAATATTTAAAGACATTAATAATTCCTGTCTTCTGCAGCTCAGGCGGCAGGAGAAGGTAACTCATGCTAAAGCTATCCTGTAAAATTGAAAATTGATGAAAAATTAAAATGCTGATTAAAATAATTTCCTGCATAGATCACCTGATAAATAGTTCCACATTTTGACATAACAAGATGGTTCAAAGATGTCTCTGACGGTGTCAATGACAGCTGCGCATTATTATCCTTAATTAAAGGCAGATTTTCTGCAATAAAAAGTGACTTTTTAATTGTTTGACATGGAAATAAAGGAGCGATCCTGCCCTCTAGCGGATATTTTGGGCGCTGCAGTCCTTGTCATTTATTAAAGTTAAAGTTATTATTATTAGTTGTCATTTAAACGTCTCAATGATCTTCTTATACGCCATAAAACGTGACATCTACGTGGGACAACGCGAAAAGTCGTGTGGTGGATTGTTTTAAGTCGATATTGAAATTAAAACATGTCTAAAAATGCTCCGTTGTTTCATGTACCGGCCTAGCACGGTCACGTGACGGACCTGTAAGCCCCGCCCACCCCGCTGATGATTTATTTTTACCTTTTTTTTTTTTTTTTTTTTGACGCTGGCGTATTTACCGAACAGTGCTTACTAGTCTTAACTTATATTCTTTTAGGTCGATATTAAAGTTAAAATATATTTTTAAAAAATGCTATATTGTTGAGTTTACCGGCGTACATGATCACGTGACCAACAATATCGACCCCGCCCACTCGGCTGATGAGCGTTTATTTATTTATTTATTTATTTTAATTAGACAACTCATGGTGTGTTTACACAACAGTTCATATTAGTCTTATTTTAAATAATTTTTGGTCGATATTCCAGTTAAAATACTTTTTTATATTGTTCAGTTTACCCGGCGTAGTTTGGTCACGTGACCCACCCCGCTGACGACCGTTTACTTATTTTTTTATTTTTTATTTTTTTACACTTGCCGGCGTATTTACACAACAGTACATACTAGTCCTATTTTAGATGATTTTAAATAAAGTTTTTTTAATTTTTTATATCGTTTAGTTTTTACCGGCATAGCTTGGTCACGTGCCAAACAAAATAGACCCCGCCCCCGTGTTGATGACAGCTTATTTATTCATTTATTTTTTTTTCTACACTAGCTGGTGTATTTATTTACACAACAGTACATACTAGTATTATTTTAAATGATTTTAGGTCGATATTGAAGTTAAAATATGTATATTTTTATATCGTTTAGTTTACCGGCGCAGCATGGTCACGTGACCAACAATATAAACCCCGCCCACCCCGCCATTGACCGTTTACTTATTTTATTTTTTATTTTTTATTTATTTTTTTACACTTGCTGGCGTAATTACAGCAAGATAATCTTTTATTCATCCCACTGTGGGAAAATTTTGCAGGTATACTCATGAGCGTTGAATATTTCCTTACTTGACGAATGATTCCTGTTAGCATGCTAATGTTAATATGCTAACTTTTTTCAGCTACTTCTGTAGATATACACCTCAGTCATATTTTGGTACTTGATGCATGCTAACGTTAGCAGGTTAGCATTTAAAAAAAAATCAGATACACAGCTTAGAGTGACATATTTTGGTGCCTGACACATTTTACAGTTAGCATTTTAGCATGCTAACATTAACATGCCTGATTTTGTTGTAGCTAAGATGATATTTTATTCATCCCACAGTGCGGAAATTTAGCAGGTACACACCTGAGCCTCAAATATTTTGTTACTTGACGAATGATACCTGTTAGCATGCTAATGTTAATATGCTAAATTTTTTCAGCTACTTCTGTAGATATACACCTCAGTCCTATTTTGGTACTTGATGCGTGGCCAGCATTTTTAAACATTGTTTTTCAGGTACGCACCTCAGAGTTACATATTTTGTTACTCAACGCATGTTATAGTTAGCATTTTAGCATGCTAACATTAACATGCCCGATTTTTTTGTCGCTAAGATAATCTTTTATTTATCCAGCAGCGAGGAAATTTAGCAGGTACACACCTGAGCGTTGAATGTTTTGTTACTTGACAAATGATACCTGTTAGCATGCTAATGTTAACATGCTAGCTTTTTTTCAGCTACTTCTGTAGATATACACCTCAGTCATCTTTTGGTACTTGATGCATGGCCAGCATTTTGAAACAATCTTTTTCAGGTACGCACCACGGAGTAATATATTTTGTTACTTAATGCATGTTATAGTTAGCATTGTAGCATGCTAACATTACCATGCCTGATTTTTTTTTTTTTTTTTGTAACTAAGATAATATTTTATTCATCCCACAGTGGGGCATAAAAAAAAATAAAAAATCAGGTCAACAGCTTTGAGTGACATATTTTGGTTCCTGCCGCATGTTACAGTTAGCATTTTAGCATGCTACCATATTACACTTAATTTTTTTTTTTTTAGCAAATTAAGTGTAATATATTTTGTAATAACACTCAATTGAAACATTCCATTGTTAGCGTGTCAACTTAGTTCCTGTAAGGCAGAATGAAATGCAATCTTCAATGTGAGGCTTTTATTGTGAAAGCAGGAAGTGACGTGCAGGAGGTGCGGCAGGTGGAGAGAAGTATGTAAATATGACTCACATGCCAAGAGCACATTTTAGTGAGCAGCAGGCATTTAAGTCAGACGGTCTTCTTTTTTTAACTCCCAGGTGGAATTTTGTGGCGCTTTTATTTTTCCGGCAGGAAGTCAGCTTCTTGTAGTCAAGGTGAGTCAAAATTGTTTTATTTTGTTGACTTGTGGATTCCTGATAAGCCTACTAACACTAAGACTCGACTTCTTCTCGTGGAAGATGTTTGACATCATTGCTGAGCAGGCGACCTCAGGCGTTCTGGTCCTGCAGGTTAAACTGGAACACCTCAACTCACCTGCGTGCACCTGTACACCTGCGTGCACCTGTTTACATGTTGTCTTCTTATTTTGTTCTACCTTTACGTAACATTCATCTTTATATTGTACTAGTACACAACTCATCATGTTTGTATGTAGGATACTGTTTCTTATTTTGTTCTACCTTTACGTAACATTCATCTTTATATTGTACTAGTACACAAGTCATCATGTTTGTATGTAGGATACTATTTATTTTGTTCTACCTTTACATAACATTCATCTTTATATTGTTATTATATTGTTTACATCCTCTTTACATTACATTCATCTTTATACTGCACTAGTACACAAGTCATCATGTTTTTATGTATACACTTACAGTACTAGTACAGAAGCAATCATATTATTATGTAGCATGCTGTATTAGTATACAGTACTAGTACAGAAGTAAAAGTAAATATTTATACGTAGGATACTGTAGCAGATCAAAAGTAGAAGAAATCAATATTTGTATGTAGTATACAGTAGTAGTAGATAAGTAATACATATTTGTATGTAGTATACAGTAGTAGTGGATAAGTAATACATATTTGTATGTAGTATACAGTAGTAGTATACAGTAGAAGTGTATGTGAATACATGTTTTTATACAGTAGTAGGACAGAGGTAATAAATACTTGTATGTAGTATACAGTAGTAGTAATAAATACTGGTATTTAGTACACAGCAGTAGTTATACATACTAGTACAATATGTAGCACATAGTGGTTGTACACAGTAGTAGTAATAAATACATGTATGTAGTACACAGTAGTAGTACACAGTAGTCATAATAAATACTAGTATGTAGTACACAGTAGTAGTACTAAATAGTTGTATGTAGTACACAGTAGTATTACACATTAGTGGTAATAAATACATGTATTTAATACAGAGTAATAGTACACAATAGTAGTAATAAATACATTTATACTCAGTGTAGAGTAGTAGTACACAGTAGTAGTAATAAATACATGTTTTAGTACATAGTAGTAGTGCACAGTAGTAGGAATAAATACATGTATGTAGTACACAGTAGTAGTACACAGTGGTAGTACCCAGTAGTAGCAATAAATACATGTATGTTGTATACAGAAGTAGTAATAAATACTAGTATGTAGTACACAGTAGTAGCATTAAATACATGTATTTAGGTCACAGTAGTAGTACACAGTAGTAGTAATACATACTAGTATGTAGTACACAGTAGTAGTAAAAATACTAGTATGTAGTTCACAGTAGTAGTAGTATGTATCACACAGTAGTAGTACACAGTAGTAGTAATCAATACATGTATGTAGTACACAATAGTAGCACTAAATACATGTATTTAGGTCACAGTAGTAGTACACAGTAGTAGTAATACATACTAGTATGTAGTAGTAATAAATACTAGTATGTAGTACACAGTAGTAGTAGTATTTATTACACAGTAGTATTACACAGTAGTAGTAATCAATACATGTATGTAGTAGACAGTAGTAGTATAGCGTAGTAGTAATAAATACTAGCATATAGTACACAGTAGTAGTAATAAATACATGTACATAGTACACAGTAGTAGTACACAGTAGCAGTAATAATACATACTAGTATGTAGTACACAGCAGTAGTAATAAATACATATCCGTACCACATAGTAGCTGTTCACAGAAGTAGTTATAAATACATGTATGTAGTTCACAGTAGTAGTAATAAATACATGTATGTAGTACACAGTAGTATTACACAGTAGTAGTACATAGTAGTAGTAATAAAAACTTGCATGTTGTACACAGTAGTAGTAGTAATAAATACTAATATGTAGTATACAGTTGTAGTAATAAATACATGTATGTAGTACACAGTAGTAGTACACAGTAGTGTTAATAAATAGTAGTAGTATGTATTACACAGTAGTAAATACTAGTATGTAGTGCACGGTAGTAGTAGTATGTATTACACAGTAGTATTACACAGTAGTGGTAATCAATACATGTATGTAGTACACAATAGTAGCACTAAATACATGTATTTAGGTCACAGTAGTAGTACACAGTAGTAGTAATACATACTAGTATGTAGTACACAGTAGTAGTAATAAATACATGTATGGAGTACACAGTAGTAGTACATCCCTCTATCCATTTTCTTCCGCTTAGTAGTAGTACACAGTAGTAGTAATAAATACATGTATTTAGTACATAGTAGTTCACAGAAGTAGTAATAAATACATGTATGTAGTTCACAGTAGTAGTAATAAATACATGTATATAGTACACAGTAGTATTACGCAGTAGTAGTACATAGTCGTAGTAATAAAAACTTGTATGTAGTACACAGTAGTAGTACACAGTAATAGTAATAAATACTAATATGTAATATACAGTTGTAGTAATAAATACATGTATCTAGTACACAGTACTAGTACACAGTAGTAGTAATAAATACATGTATCTAGTACACAGTAGTAGTACACAGTAGTAGTAATGAATACATGTATGAAGTATACAGTAGTAGTACGTCCATCCATCCATCTTCTTCCGCTCAGTAGTAGTACACAGTAGTAGTAATAAATACATGTATGTAGTACACAGTAGTAGTACACAGTAGTAGTAATAAATACATGTATGTAGTACACAGTAGTAGTACACATTAGTAGTAATAAATACTAATGTGTAGTATACAGTTGTAGTAATAAATACATGTTTGTAGTACACATAGTGGTACACAGTAATAGTAATAATAAATACATGAATGTAGTACACAGTAGTAGTAGTAATAAATACTAGTGTGAAGTACACTGTAGTAGTACACAATAGTAGTAATAAATACTTGTATGTAATACACAATTGTAGTAGTAGTATGTAGTGCACAGTAGTAGTACACAGTAGTAGTTATCAGTACATGTATGTAGTACACAGTAGTAGTAGTAATATGTAGTACACAGTTGTAGTACACTGTAGTAGTAACACATACATGTATGTAGTACAGAGTAGTAGTACACAGTAGTAGTAATAAATACATGTATGTAGTACAGAGTAGTACTAATAAATACATGTATGTAGTACACAGTAGTAGTACAGAGTAGTAGTAATAAATACATGTATGTAGTACACAGTAGTAATAATAAATACATGTATGTAGTACACAGTAGTAGTACAGATTAGTAGTAATAGATACATGTATTTAGTACACAGTAGTAGTACACAGTAGTAGTAATAAATACATGTATGTAGTACACAGTAGTAGTACACAGTTGTAGTACTAAATACTAGTAGTAGTAGTAGTAGACAGTAAATAGTGTTATGTTTTGTGTCTAGCATGTCGGAGCCGGCAGAACTGCTGCTGATCAAGGACCAGTACGAGCTGGCCTTCCAGGTCCTGAGCCGGGGTGTGTCCCTGGAGGAGGGCGGTGACCGGGCCAAGGCGGAGGAGTACTACCTCAAGGGCCAGCAGCACCTCATGCACGGGCTGGGGGTGCCCACCTCGGGGCCCCGTCACCAGGGGCCCCTGTGGGACCGGGCCAGGGAGCTGCAGCGGCGGATGCAGGGCACCCTGGCCACCTTCAGCACCCACCTCTCCGGCCTGGACGCCTCGCACGCGCCCCCTGCTGGCCAGAGGCGGCGGCTGCTCATGGCGCTCACCCCCAGCCTCTACCCGCCGGTGCCCGCCCACAACCCCCTCCAGCACCTCTA
This sequence comes from Nerophis ophidion, assembly GCF_033978795.1. Classification (NCBI taxonomy): domain Eukaryota; kingdom Metazoa; phylum Chordata; class Actinopteri; order Syngnathiformes; family Syngnathidae; genus Nerophis; species Nerophis ophidion. Next base: position 4,817,940 of record NC_084614.1, read on the forward strand.
CCCCTCCATCCCTCCCGGCGCCGGCCCCCTCAACACGCTCCCGCCCCTCCCGGCCAGGAGAGCCCCGCCCGACATGTCCGAGCCCCCGGCCCAGGCCCAGGCCCAGGCTCTGCCCCCGGTCTACAGCCCGCAGCCCGCGGACGGACACCTCAGCCTGGCACACACCCCGGCACCGGGGGAGTGGAGCGGAGCCGAACTGGAGAACCGGAGCGAGCTGCTGCTGATCCCCTCGGGGGTGCAGATGTTCTTCGTGGCGCCCGGCGGGCAGGTGAGCGCCCTCTCCCAGCCCGGGTACCTCCGCATCGTTGCCTTCGACGCCCAGTCCCAGGACCCGGCCGGTGGACGCGGGCCGGTCTTTCTGGATGTGAGTACAAAACCAAATCTTTACTAGTTCCACTTCCTTTGTTCCACTTTTTAATACTGGATTGTGATTGGGCAGAACAAAGGAGGCCTTTGTTCCGCTCCACCACAATGGAGACGCTAACTGATGACTCAGCGTTTCTGTTGTGTTGGCGCCGGAGGGAGCGAACCTCACAGAGGCCGTCATTGATCCCCTGGAATCTGACCTGGAGAAGTTAGCATATGTTTAAGATGGCGCCAAGTATCGAAAGTCATGATTTTTAGGTATATATGAATGAAGTTAGCAAAAATGCTAGCATAAAACCTTAGCATGCTAATGTAGAATACTTCCAAAACGGCGCCGAGTATCAAAAGACTACCAAGCTAACAGGAAGTACTCTGGTAGCAAGCTAACAGGAAGTACCCTGGTAGCATGTTTGGTAAAAAAGCTAACAGGAAATAACCTGGTAGCTTGTTTGGTAGCAAGCTAACAGGAAGTACGCTTGTAGCATGTTTGATAGTAAGCTAACAGGAAGTACTCTGGTACCAAGCTAACAGGAAGTACTCTGGTAGCAAGCTAACAAGAAGTACCCTGGTAAATTGTTTGGTAAAAAAGCTAACAGGAGGTACCCTGGTAGCATGTCTGGTAACAAACTAACAGGAAGTACCCTGATAGCATGTTTGGTAGCAAGCTAACAGGAAGTACGCTCGTAGCATGTTAGGTAATAAGCTAACAGGAAGTACTCTGGTACCAAGCTAACAGGAAGTATGCTGGTAGCATGCTTGGTGGCAAGCTAACAGGAAGTACGCTGGTAGCATGTTTGGTAGAATTCTAACAGGAAGTACTCTGGTACCAGGCTAACAGGAAGTAGTGAGGTAGCAAGCTAACAGGAAGTACTCTGGTAACATGTTTGGTAAAAAAAACTAACAGGAAGTACCCTGGTAGCATGTTTGGTAGCAAGCTAACAGGAAGTACGCTCGTAGCATGTTTGATAGCAAGCTAACAGGAAGTACTCTGGTACCAAGCTAACAGGAAGTATGCTGGTAGCATGTTTGGTAGCAAGCTAACAGCAAGTACTCTGGTAGCATGTTTGGTAGCATTCTAACAGGAAGTACTCTGGTACCAAGCTAACAGGAAGTACTGAGGTAGCAAGCTAACAAGAAGTACTCTGGTAACATGTTTGGTAAAAAAACTAACAGGAAGTACCCTGGTAGCATGTTTGGTAGCAAGCTAATATGAAGTAGGCTTGTAGCATGTTTGGTAGCAAGCTAACAGGAAGTACTCTGGTACCAAGATCACAGGAAGTACGCTGGTAGCATGCTTGGTAGCAAGCTAACAGGAAGTACGCTGGTAGCATGTTTGGTAGCAAGCTATCAGCAAGTACTCTGGTAGCATGTTTGGTAGCATTCTAACAGGAAGTACTCTGGTACCAAGCTAACAGGAAGTACTGAGGTAGCAAGCTAACAGGAATTACTCTGGGAGCAAGCTAACAGGAAGTAGTGAGGTAGCAAGCTAACAGGAAGTAGTGAGGTAGCATGCTAACAGGAATTAGTGAGGTAGCATGCTAACAGGAAGTAGTGAGGTAGCAAGCTAACAGGAAGTATCTGGTAGCAAGCTAACAGTAAGTATTCTGGTAGCATGTTTGGTAGCAAGTTAACAGGAAGTAGTGAGGTAGCAAGCTAACAGGAAGTATTCTGGTAGCATATTTGGTAGCAAGCTAACAGGAAGTACTCTGGTAGCAAGCTAACAGGAAGTACTCTGGTAGCAGGCTAACAGGAAGTACACTGGTAGCAAGCTATCAGGAAGTACCCTGGTAGCATGTTTCGTAGCAAGCTAACAGGAAGTAGCCTGGTAGCAAGTTTCGTAGCAAGCTCACAGGAAGTACGCTCGTAGCATGTTTGGGAGCAAGCTAACTGGATGTACTCTGGTAGCAAGCTAACAGGAAGTACTCTGGTAACAAGCTAACAGGAACTACCCTGGTAGAATGTTTCGTAGCAAGCTAACAGGAAATAACTTGGTATCAAGTTTCGTATCAAGCTTACAGGAATTACGCCCGTAACATGTTTGGTAGCAAGCTAACAGGAAGTACTCTGGTAGCATGTTTGGCAGCACGCAAACAGAAAGTACTGAGGTAGCATGCCAACAGGAAGTAGTGAGGTAGCATGCTAACAGGAAGTAGTGAGGTATCATGCCAACAGGAAGTAGTGAGGTAGCAAACCAACAGGAAGTAGTGAGGTAGCAAGCTAACAGGAAGTAATGAGGTAGCAAGCTAACAGGAAGTAGTGAGGTAGCAAACCAACAGGAAGTAGTGAGGTAGCAAGCTAACAGGAAGTAATGAGGTAGCAAGCTAACAGGAAGTAGTGATGCAGCCTGCTAAGAGTGTGTGTGTGTGTTACAGGTGTGTGGCTGGCTGTACCTCCTCAGCCCCTCCCTGCCGGTGCTGCTGGCCCCCTCCCACATCTTCATGTTCCCTGACACCTTGGCACCTGTGTCAGGTGCATTTGTGGGCGTGGTCTTGTCCTCCCAGCTGCCTGCTGAGGACCGAGACGTCTTCCATGACCTCATCAAGCAGCTGACTGACTTCAGGGTGCAGGTCAGCACGCACGCACACACACACACACACACACACACACACACACACACACACACACACATACACACATACACACACACACACTTGACCTGTGAACCCCACAGAGTCCGGACGACGCGGGGTCAGGGGTCATCAGCCTGAGTGAGACGGTGCCCCTGGGTCCCCAGGTCATGTTGCCGGGGGCGACGGTGACGGTGAAGGAAAAAGCCCCGCTGCCCACCTGGAGTGAGAAGATGGGCGGAGGGATCTTGTCAGGTGAGATTCCACACTACACCTGTGCAGAGACCTCGTGACCTTTGACCCAGCTAACCTCGGGGATGACATTTGAACCAATACGGGGCCAATTCCCGATACCGGTGCCCAACAGTATCAATTTGGTATACTTTTGTGCACATTATTACATTTAATTGTAGAGATGGCGACATTTGAACCAATACGGGGCCAATTCCTGATACCTGAGAATTGATACTGGTGCCCAACATTATCAATTTTGTTTACTTTTGTGCGCATTACTAAATGTTAATTATAGGGATGGCGACTGGTCACATTTGAACCGATACGGGGCCAATTCCCGATACCTGAGAATTGATACTGGTACCCAACATTATCAATTTTGTTTACTTTTGTGCGCATTACTAAATGTTAATTATAGGGATGGCGACTGGTCACATTTGAACCAATACGGGGCCAATTTTCGATACCTGAGAATCAATACTGGTACTCAACAGTATCAATTTTGAAAAGGTTTGTGTGTATTAATAAATGTTAATAGTAGGGATGACCACTGTTCACATTTGAACCGATACCGTGCCAATTCCCGATACCGGTGCCCAACAGTATCAATTTGGTATACTTTTGTGCACATTAATACATTTAATTGTGGAGATGGCTACATTTGAACCAATACGGGGCCAATTCCCGATACTGGTGCCCAACAGTATCAATTTGGGATACTTTTGTGCACATTAATACATTTAATTGTAGAGATGGCGACATTTGAACCAATACGGGGCCAATTCCTGATACCTGAGAATTGATACTGGTGCCCAACATTATCAATTTTGTTTACTTTTGTGCGCATTACTAAATGTTAATTATAGGGATGGCGACTGGTCACATTTGAACCGATACGGGGCCAATTCCCGATACCTGAGAATTGATACTGGTACCCAACATTATCAATTTTGTTTACTTTTGTGCGCATTACTAAATGTTAATTATAGGGATGGCGACTGGTCACATTTGAACCAATACGGGGCCAATTTTCGATACCTGAGAATCAATACTGGTACTCAACAGTATCAATTTTGAAAAGGTTTGTGTGTATTAATAAATGTTAATAGTAGGGATGACCACTGTTCACATTTGAACCGATACCGTGCCAATTCCCGATACCGGTGCCCAACAGTATCAATTTGGTATACTTTTGTGCACATTAATACATTTAATTGTGGAGATGGCTACATTTGAACCAATACGGGGCCAATTCCCGATACTGGTGCCCAACAGTATCAATTTGGGATACTTTTGTGCACATTAATACATTTAATTGTAGAGATGGCTACATTTGAACCAATCCGGGGCCAATTCCCGATACCTGAGAATTGATACTGGTACCCGACATTATCAATTTTGTTTACTTTTGTGCGCATTACTAAATGTTAATTATAGGGATGGCGACTGGTCACATTTGAACCGATACGGTGCCAATTCCCGATACATGAAAATTGATACTGGTACCCAACAGTATCAATTTTGTATACTTTTGTGCGCATTAATAATTGTTAATTGTAGGGATAGCGACACTCAACAGTATCAATTTTGAAAAGGTTTGTGTGTATTACTAAATGTTAATAGTAGGGATGACCACTGTTCACATTTGAACTGATACGGTGCCAATTCCCGATACCTTAGAGTCAATTTCTGGTACCCAACAGTATCAATTTTGTGTACTTTTGTGCGTATTAATAAATGTTCATTAATTGTAGGGATGACCACTGTTCACATTTGAACCGATACGGTGCCAATTCCCGATACCTTACAGTCAATTTTGGTACCCAACAGTATCAATTTTGTGTACTTTTGTGCGTATTAATAAATGTTCATTAATTGTAGGGATGGCGACTAATCACATTTGAACCAATACGGTGCCAATTCCCGATACGTGAGAATTGATACTGGTACCCAACAGTATCAATTTGGTATACTTTTGTGCGCATTAATACATTTAATTGTAGAGATGGCTACGTTTGAACCAATACGGGGCCAATTTCTGATACCTTAGAGTCAATTTTGGTACCCAACAGTATCAATTTTGTTTACTTTTGTGCGCATTACTAAATGTTAATTGTAGGGATGACCACTGTTCACATTTGAACCGATACGGTGCCAATTCCTGATACTTTAGAGTCAACTTTAGTACCCAACAGTATCAATTTTGTGTACTTTTGTGTGTATTAATAAATGTTGATTAATACTAGGGATGGCGACTGGTCACATTTGAACCGATACGGTGCCAATTCCCGATACCTGAGAATCGATACTGGTACCGTATAGTATCAATTTTGTAGACTTTTGTGTGTATTACTAAATGTTAATAGTAGGGATGACCACTGTTCACATTTGAACCGATACGGTGCCAATTCCTGATACTCTAGAGTCAACTTTAGTACCCAACAGTATCAATTTTCTATACTTTTGTGCGTATTAAAAAATGTTTATTAAAAGTAGGGATGGCGACTGGTCACATTTGAACCAATACGGTGCCAATTCCCGATACCTGTGAATTGATTCTGGTACTCTACAATATCAATTTTTGTATACTTTTGTGCACGTTATTACATTTAATTGTAGAGATGGCTACATTTGTACCAATACAGGGCCAATTCCCGATACCTGAGAATGGATACTGGTACCCAACAGTATCACTTTTCTATACGTTTGTGCGCATTAATAAGTGTTAATTGCTCCTGTTCACATTTGAACCGATACGGTGCTAATTCCGGACACTCGTCCCTACCAGTATCAATTTTGTTTACTTTTGTGCGCATTAATAAATGTTAATTGTAGGGATGGCGACTGGTCACATTTGAACCAATACGGTGCCAATTCCCGATACCTGCGAATCAATACTGATACCATACAGTATCAATTTTGTATACTTTTGTGTGCATTAATAAATGTTAATAGTGGGGATGGCAATTGTTCACATTGGAATCGATACAGTGCCAATTCCCGATACTGGAACGTAACAGTATCAATTTTGTTTACTTTTGTGTGTATTAATAAATGTTAATTGTAGGGAAGGCGACTGGTCACATTTGAACCGATATCGTGCCAGTTCCCGATACCGGAAAATCGATACTGGGACTCAACAGTATCAATTTTGTATACTTGTGTACACTTTAATACATTTAATTGTAGAGATGGCTACATTTGTACCAATACAGGGCCAATTCCCGATACCTGAGAATGGATACTGGTACCCAACAGTATCAACTTTGTATACTTTTGTGCACATTAATAATTGTTAATTGTAGGAATGGCAACATTTGAACCGATACAGTGCCAGTTCCCGATACCTGAAAATCGATACTGGTACTCAACAGTATCATTTTTGTATACTTTTGTGCACATTAATACTTTTAATTGTGGAGATGGCTACATTCGTACCAATACGGGGCCAATTCCTGATACCTGTGAATCGATACTGGTACTCAACAGTATCACTTTTCTATACTTTTGTGCACATTAATAAATGTTAATTGCTCCTGTTCACATTTGAACCGATACGGTGCCAATTCCGGATACCTGAGAATTGATACTGGTACCCAACAGTATCAATTTTGTATACTTTTGTGCGCATTAATAATTGTTAATTGTAGGGATAGCGACATTTGAACCAATACGGGGCCAATTCTCGATACCTGAGAATCAATACTGGTACTCAACAGTATCATTTTTGAAAAGGTTTGTGTGTATTACTAAATGTTAATAGTAGGGATGACCACTGTTCACATTTGAACCGATACAGTGCCAATTCCTGATACTTTAGAGTCAACTTTAGTACCCAACAGTATCAATTTTGTATACTTTTGTGCGTATTAATAAATGTTGATTAATACTAGGGATGGCGACTGGTCACATTTGAACCGATACGGTGCCAATTCCCGATACCTGAGAATCGATACTGGTACCGTATAGTATCAATTTTGTATACTTTTGTGCGCATTAATAATTGTTAATTGTAGGGATAGCGACATTTGAACCAATACGGGGCCAATTCTCGATACCTGAGAATCAATACTGGTACTCAACAGTATCATTTTTGAAAAGGTTTGTGTGTATTACTAAATGTTAATAGTAGGGATGACCACTGTTCACATTTGAACCGATACGGTGCCAATTCCTGATACTCTAGAGTCAACTTTAGTACCCAACAGTATCAATTTTGTGTACTTTTGTGCGTATTAATAAATGTTGATTAATAGTAGGGATGGCGACTGGTCACATTTGAACCGATACTGTGCCAATTCCCTATACCTGAGAATTGATACTGGTACCGTGTAGTATCAATTTTGTAGAGTTTTGTTTGTATTAATAAATGTTAATAGTAGGGATGACCACTGTTCACATTTGATCCGATACAGTGCCAATTCCCAATACTTGAGGATCTATACTGGTACCCAACAGTATCAATTGTCTATACTTTTGTGCACATTAATAATTGTTAATTGTAGGGATAGCGACGTTCAAACCAATACGGGGCCAATTCCCGATCCCTGAGAATCGATACTGGTACTCTACAGTATCAGTTTTGTATTTTTTTGTGCGCATTAATAAATGATAATAGTAGGGATGGCGATTGTTCACATTGGAATCGATACAGTGCCAATTATCGATACTGGAACGTAACAGTATCAATTTGGTTTACTTTTGTGTGTATTAATAAATGTAAATTGTACAGGTGGCTACTGTTTACATTTGAACTGATACCGTGCCAGTTCCCGATACCGGAAAATCGATACTGGTACTCAACAGTATCAATGTTGTATACTTGTGTGCACTTTAATAAATTTAATTGTAGGCATGGCTACATTTGAACCAATACAGGGCCAATTCCCGATACCTGAGAATCGATACTAGTACTCTACAATATCAATTTTGTATACTTTTGTGCACATTATTACATTTAATTGTAGAGATGTTTACATTTGAACCGATACGTTGCCAATTCCTGATACCTTAGTATCAATTTTGGTATCCAACAGTATCAATTTTGTTTACTTTTGTGTGTATTAACAAATGTTAATTGTAGGGATGGCTACTGTTCACATTTGAACTGATACGGTGCCAATTTTCGATCCCTCAGAATCGATACTGGTACTCAACAGTATCAATTTTTTATACTTTTGTGGGTTTTAATACATGTTAGTAGGAGAGATGGCAACTGTTCACATTTGAAACGATACGGTGCCAACTTTCTAATACATTAGATATAGATACTGGTACCCAGAAGCATCAATTTGTGCCAATTCCCAATACTGGTATCAATTTTGTATACTTTTGTTTTACATTAATACATTTAATTGTAGGGATGGCGACTGGTCACATATGAACCGATACAGTGCCAGTTCCCGATACCTGAAAATTGATACTAGTACTCAACAGTATCATTTTTGAAAAGGTTTATGTGTATTATTGATGTCAATAGTAAGGATTACCACTGTTCACATTTGAACCGATACGGTGCCAATTTCCGATACCTTAGAATCAATTTTGGTACCCAACAGTATCAATTTTGTATACTTTTGTGCGTATTAATAAATGTTCATTAATTGTAGGGATGGCGACTGGTCACATTTGAACCGATATGGTGCCAATTCCTGATACCTGAGAAACGATACTAGTACTATACAATATCAATTTTGTATACATATGTGCACATTAATACATTTCATTGTAGAGATGGCTGCATTAGAACCAATACGGGACCAGTTCCCGATACCTGAAAATCGATACTGGTAGTCCACAGTATCATTTTTGTATACTTTTGTGCACATTAATAAATATTAATTGTAGGGATGGCGACCTTTGAACGAATACGGGACCAATTCCCCACACCTAAAATCGATACTGGTACCAAACAGTATCAATTTTGTATCTTTTTGTGCCCATTCATAAATGTTACTAGCTCCTGTTCACATTTGAACCGATACGGTGACAATTCCCGATACCTGAGAATCAATAATGGTACCGAACAGTATCAATTTTGTATACTTTTGTCCGCATAAATAAATGTTAATAGCAGCAATGGCGATGGTTAAAATTTGAACCGATACGGTGTCGAATTCCTGATACCTTACATGTAGATACAGGCACCCAGCAGTATCAATTTCTGTCAATTCCCAATACTGGTACTCAACAATATCAATTTAGTATACTTTTCTGCGCATTAATAGATGTTAATTGTACGGATGGCTACTGGTCACATTTGAACCGATACGGTGCAAGTTCCCGATACCTGAGCATCGACTCACTCGAGGGCGCCATCCACTGACCTCTTCTTCTCTGCAGGGGCGACCGTGTTGGGTCAGGAGGTGGTCCGAGGGGCGGAGGCCACCACCAGGGCCATCAACCAGGGGGCGCTGAAGATCCGGGCCCGCCTCTCGCCCCAAGAAACGCCCTCTGAGGTCAGCCCGCACCTCACCAGGAGCCTGAATGTGGCCAAACAGGCCACAGAGGGCGCCAAGCGCGTCAGTCAGTTCTTGGGTACGTGGTCAGTTCTTAGGTACATGGTCAGTTCTTAGGTACGTGGTCAGTTCTTAGGTACATGGTCAGTTCTTAGGTACGTGGTCAGTTCTTAGGTACGTAGTCAGTTTTTAGGTACGTAGTCAGTTCTTAAGTACGTAGTCAGTTCTTACTTAGGTACGTGGTCAGTTTTTAGGTACGTGGTCAGTTCTTAGGTACGTGGTCAGTTCCTAGGTACGTGGTCAGTTCCTAGGTACGTGGTCAGTTCTTAGGTAGGTGGTCAGTTCAAAGGCACGTGGTCAGTTCCTAGGTACGTAGTCAGTTCTTAAGTACGTGGTCAGTTCCTAGGTACGTAGTCAGTTCTTAGGTACGTGGTCAGTTCTTAGGTACGTGGTCAGTTCCTAGGTATGTGGTCAGTTTCGAGGTAGGTGGTTAGTTTCTAGGTATGTGGTCAGGTCCTAAGTACGTGGTCAGTTCCTAGGTAGGTGGTCATTTTCTAGATAGGTGGTTAGTTCCTAGGTATGTGGTCAGTTTCTAGGTAGGTGGTCAGTTCCTAGGTATGTGGTCAGTGCCTGGGTAGGTGGTGAGTTCCTAGATACTTGGTCAGTTCCCAGGTATTTGGTCAGTTCTTAGGAACGTGGTCAGTTCGTAGGTAGGTGGTCAGTTCCTAGGTAGGTGGTCAGTTCATAGGTACGTGGTCAGTTCCTAGGTACGTGGTCAGTTCTTAGGTACGTAGTCAGTTCTTAAGTACGTGGTCAGTTCCTAGGTACGTAGTCAGTTCTTGGGTACGTGGTCAGTTCTTAGGTACGTGGTCAGTTCTTAGGTACGTGGTCAGTTCCTAGGTACGTGGTCAGTTCTTAGGTACATGGTCAGTTCTTAGGTACGTGGTCAGTTCTTAGGTACGTAGTCAGTTTTTAGGTACGTAGTCAGTTCTTAAGTACGTAGTCAGTTCTTACTTAGGTACGTGGTCAGTTTTTAGGTACGTGGTCAGTTCTTAGGTACGTGGTCAGTTCCTAGGTACGTGGTCAGTTCCTAGGTACGTGGTCAGTTCTTAGGTAGGTGGTCAGTTCAAAGGCACGTGGTCAGTTCCTAGGTACGTAGTCAGTTCTTAAGTACGTGGTCAGTTCCTAGGTACGTAGTCAGTTCTTAGGTACGTGGTCAGTTCTTAGGTACGTGGTCAGTTCCTAGGTATGTGGTCAGTTTCGAGGTAGGTGGTTAGTTTCTAGGTATGTGGTCAGGTCCTAAGTACGTGGTCAGTTCCTAGGTAGGTGGTCATTTTCTAGATAGGTGGTTAGTTCCTAGGTATGTGGTCAGTTTCTAGGTAGGTGGTCAGTTCCTAGGTATGTGGTCAGTGCCTGGGTAGGTGGTGAGTTCCTAGATACTTGGTCAGTTCCCAGGTATTTGGTCAGTTCTTAGGAACGTGGTCAGTTCGTAGGTAGGTGGTCAGTTCCTAGGTAGGTGGTCAGTTCATAGGTACGTGGTCAGTTCCTAGGTACGTGGTCAGTTCTTAGGTACGTAGTCAGTTCTTAAGTACGTGGTCAGTTCCTAGGTACGTAGTCAGTTCTTAGGTACGTGGTCAGTTCTTAGGTACGTGGTCAGTTCTTAGGTACGTGGTCAGTTCCTAGGTACGTGGTCAGTTCTTAGGTAGGTGGTCAGTTCAAAGGTACGTGGTCAGTTCCTAGGTACGTAGTCAGTTCTTAAGTACGTGGTCAGTTCCTAGGTACGTAGTCAGTTCTTAGGTACGTGGTCAGTTCTTAGGTACGTGGTCAGTTCCTAGGTATGTGGTCAGTTTCGAGGTAGGTGGTTAGTTTCTAGGTATGTGGTCAGGTCCTAAGTACGTGGTCAGTTCCTAGGTAGGTGGTCATTTTCTAGATAGGTGGTTAGTTCCTAGGTATGTGGTCAGTTTCTAGGTAGGTGGTCAGTTCCTAGGTATGTGGTCAGTGCCTGGGTAGGTGGTCAGTTCATAGGTACGTGCTCAGTTCCTAGGTATGTGGTCAGTTTCTAGGTACATGGTCAAATCCTAGGTATTTTGTCAGTTCCTAGGTAGGTGGTGAAATCCTAGGTATTTGGTCAGTTCCTAGGTAGGTGGTCAGTTCTTAGGTATGTGATCAGTTCCTAGGTCGGTGGTCAGCTCCTAGGTAGGGGGTCAGTTTCTAGGTATTTGGTCAGTTCTTAGGCACGTGGTCAGTTCGTAGGTACATGCTCAGTTCCTAGGTAGGTGGTCAGTTCATAGGTACGTGCTCAGTTCCTAGGTAGGTGGTCAGTTCCTAGGTAGGTGGTCAGTTTCTAGGTACATGGTCAAATCCTAGGTATTTGGTCAGTTACTAGGTAGGTGGTCGAATCCTAGGTATGTGGTCAGTTCCTAGGTAGGTGGTCAGTTCTGAGGTAGATGGTCAGTTCCTATGTAGGTGGTCAGTTCGTAGGTACGTGGTCAGTTCCTAGAAAGGTGGTCAGTTCGTAGGTATGTGGTCAGTTCCTAGATGTTTGGTCATTTCCTAGGTAGGTTGTCAGTTCTTAGGTACGTGGTCAGTTCCTAGGTAGGTGGTCAGTTCTGAGGTAGATGGTCAGTTCGTAGGTACGTGGTCAGTTCCTAGGAAGGTGGTCAGTTCGTAGGTATGTGGTCAGTTCCTAGATGTTTGGTCAGTTCCTAGGTAGGTTGTCAGTTCGTAGGTACGTGCTCAGTTCCTAGGTAGGTGGTCAGTTCATAGGTACGTGCTCAGTTCCTAGGTAGGTGGTCAGTTCCTAGGTAGGTGGTCAGTCTCTAGGTACATGGTCAAATCCTAGGTATTTGGTCAGTTACTAGGTAGGTGGTCGAATCCTAGGTATGTGGTCAGTTCCTAGGTAGGTGGTCAGTTCTGAGGTAGATGGTCAGTTCCTATGTAGGTGGTCAGTTCATAGGTACGTGGTCAGTTCCTAGGAAGGTGGTCAGTTCGTAGGTATGTGGTCAGTTCCTAGATGTTTGGTCATTTCCTAGGTAGGTTGTCAGTTCTTAGGTACGTGGTCAGTTCCTAGGTAGGTGGTCAGTTCTGAGGTAGATGGTCAGTTCCTATGTAGGTGGTCAGTTCGTAGGTACGTGGTCAGTTCCTAGGAAGGTGGTCAGTTCGTAGGTATGTGGTCAGTTCCTAGATGTTTGGTCAGTTCCTAGGTAGGTTGTCAGTTCTTAGGTACGTGGTCAGCTCCCAGGTAGGTGGTCAGCACCCTGGCCAAGTTCTCACCGTGACCTTCACACACCTGTTGTGGATGGGCAGTGGACGGCGTGAGCACGGTGGCAGAACACCTGGCGGAGAAGGTGGCCCCTCACCTGAAGAAGCACGGCGCCAAGATGATCCCGGAGTCCATGAAGGGCAAAGAAGGGGAGCCGTCCAACATGGAGGGGGCCAAATTTGTGGCCGTCAGCGGCTTACAAGGTGACTTCTTTTGTTTCTATCTCACAAATCCACACAATCACTGAAAATATTCAGATAATAAGACATTCTGTGGGAATACGTTTGTGCGGCTAGGAGAGGCGTCCAAAACAAACGGATGTTCGAATGAATCGGGATTGTTATTTGTAACGATTCTTTATCAATTAAAAGAATCGAATCGAGAATCAACAGAATGCAATGACCTGCAAGTTAAAACTCTACTATGCAAAGCCTAAGTCATTTATCAACAACACCCAGAATACAGATGACCTCTTTCTTTCTTTCTTTCTTTTTTTTTTTTTTAACCAAACTTATTTCAATATTCGCTACGATAAGGGAGCGAACATCAAACTCAAACTCAAACATTTACACCATTAGAAACAGTTCAAAACCAGCACCAACACCACCAGGGGGTGCTGAAGGAACGCACTTTTGTGGATGTTTATGCAACTAAATAATGTATTTATTATTACAGAGGAGTCCAAACTTTTTTACTCGGGCATTGGGCCATATATATATATATATATGTATATATATATATATATATATATATATATATATATATATATATATATATATATATATATATATATATATATATATATATATATATATATATATAAATATATATATATATATATATATATATATATATATATATATATAACATACTAACGTAAGTATGTTGTTAACATGCTAATGTTAGTATGTTGTTAACATGCTAACGTGCTAATGTTAGTATGTTAACAACATGCCAACGTTAGTGGGATTTTAACATAACGTTGGTGTGTTGTTAACATGCTAACTTTAGTATGTTTAGTATGTAGTTAACATGCTAACGTTAGTATGTTGTTAACATGAAAACTTGAGTATGTTAACACGCTAATGTTAGTATGTAGTTAACATGCTAACGTTAGTATGTTAACATACTAACGTAAGTATGTTGTTAACATGCTAATGTTAGTATGTTGTTAACATGCTAACGTGCTAAAGTTAGTATGTTAACAACATGCCAACGTTAGTGGGATTTTAACATAACGTTGGTGTGTTGTTAACATGCTAACTTTAGTATGTTTAGTATGTAGTTAACATGCTAACGTTAGTATGTTGTTAACATGAAAACTTGAGTATGTTAACACACTAATGTTAGTATGTAGTTAACATGCTAACGTTAATATGTTGTTAACACGCAAACTTTTGTATGTTAACATGCTAACATTAGTATGTTAACATGCTAACATTAGTGTGTTGTTAACATGCTAACATTAGTATGTTGTTAACATGCTAACGTTAGTATGTTAACATACTAACGTAAGTATGTTGTTAACATGCTAATGTTAGTATGTTGTTAACATGCTAACGTGCTAATGTTAGTATGTTAACAACATGCCAACGTTAGTGGGATTTTAACATAACGTTGGTGTGTTGTTAACATGCTAACTTCAGTATGTTTAGTATGTAGTTAACATGCTAATGTTAGTATGTTGTTAACATGAAAACTTGAGTATGTTAACATGCTAATGTTAGTATGTAGTTAACATGCTGACGTTAATATGTTGTTAACACGCAAACTTTTGTATGTTAACATGCTAACATTAGTGTGTTGTTAACATGCTAACATTAGTATGTTGTTAACATGCTAACGTTAGTATGTTAACTTACTAACGTAAGTATGTTGTTAACATGCTAATGTTAGTATGTTGTTAACATGCTAACGTGCTAATGTTAGTATGTTAACAACATGCCAACGTTAGTGGGATTTTAACATAACGTTGGTGTGTTGTTAACATGCTAACTTTAGTATGTTTAGTATGTAGTTAACATGCTAACGTTAGTATGTTGTTAACATGAAAACTTGAGTATGTTAACACGCTAATGTTAGTATGTAGTTAACATGCTAACGTTAATATGTTGTTAACACGCAAACTTTTGTATGTTAACATGCAAACTTTTGTATGTTAACATGCTAACATTAGTGTGTTGTTAACATGCTAACATTAGTATGTTGTTAACATGCTAACGTTAGTATGTTGTTAACATGCTAACGTGCTAATGTTAGTATGTTAACAACATGCCAACGTTAGTGGGATTTTAACATAGCGTTGGTGTGTTGTTAACATGCTAACTTTAGTATGTTTAGTATGTAGTTAACATGCTAACGTTAGTATGTTGTTAACATGAAAACTTGAGTATGTTAACACGCTAATGTTAGTATGTAGTTAACATGCTAACGTTAATATGTTGTTAACATGCAAACTTTTGTATGTTAACATGCTAACATTAGTGTGTTGTTAACATGCTAACATTAGTATGTTGTTAACATGCTAACGTTAGTATGTTAACATACTAACGTAAGTATGTTGTTAACATGCTAATGTTAGTATTTTGTTAACATGCTAACGTGCTAATGTTAGTATGTTAACAACATGCCAACGTTAGTGGGATTTTAACATAACGTTGGTGTGTTGTTAACATGCTAACTTTAGTATGTTTAGTATGTAGTTAACATGCTAACGTTAGTATGTTGTTAACATGAAAACTTTAGCATGTTAACATGCTAATGTTAGTATGTAGTTAACATGCTAACGTTAATATGTTATTAACATGCAAACTTTTGTATGTTAACATGCTAACATTAGTGTGTTGTTAACATGCTAACATTAGTATGTTGTTAACATGCTAACGTTAGTATGTTACCATACTAACGTAAGTATGTTGTTAACATGCTAATGTTAGTATGTTGTTAACATGCTAACGTGCTAATGTTAGTATGTTAACAACATGCCAACGTTAGTGGGATTTTAACATAGCGTTGGTGTGTTGTTAACATGCTAACTTTAGTATGTCTAGTATGTAGTTAACATGCTAATGTTAGTATGTTGTTAACATGAAAACTTGAGTATGTTAACATGCTAATGTTAGTATATAGTTAACATGCTAACGTTAATATGTTGTTAACATGCAAACTTTTGTATGTTAACATGCAAACTTTTGTATGTTAACATGCTAACATTAGTGTGTTGTTAACATGCTAACATTAGTATGTTGTTAACATGCTAACGTTAGTATGTTAACATGCTAACGCTAGTATGTTAACATGCCAACGTTAGTGTTTTTAACATGCTAACGTTGGTGTGTTGTTAACATGCTAACATTAGTATGTTAACATGCTAATGTTTGTATGTAGTTAACATGCTAACGTTAGTATGGTGTTAACATGCTAACGTGCTAATGTTAGTATGTTAACAACATGCCAACGTTAGTGGGATTTTAACATAACGTTGGTGTGTTGTTAACATGCTAACTTTAGTATGTTTAGTATGTAGTCAACATGCTAACGTTAGTATGTTGTTAACATGCTAACTTTAGTATGTTTAGTATGTAGTTAACATGCTAACGTTAATATGTTGTTAACATGCAAACTATTGTATGTTAACATGCAAACTTTTGTATGTTAACATGCTAACATTAGTCTGTTGTTAACATGCTAACATTATGTATGTTGTTAACATGCTAACGTTAGTATGTTAACATACTAACGTAAGTATGTTGCTAACATGCTAATGTTAGTATATACATATATATATTTATATATATGTATATATATATAAATATATTAATATATAAATACATATATATTTATATATATACATATAAATATATATGTATATATATACACATATATATTTATATGTATATATATAGTTTAATATTTTGACCAGGTTCATGGTCACATCAGTTCCCAGTTCTGCCAACATTTCCTGGTGTCCAAATATGGACGTGACAGGAAGTACAAAAAAAGATTGACCGTGGTCTTTGACTTAAAAAAAAACCCCCCACCAGGTTTCACCGCCGTGTGGACCAGTCTGGAGACCAGCGCCAAGCTGATCGGCAGGAGCGTGTCGTCGGCGACGGTGCAAACGGTGACGTACAAGTGAGTAACATGGCGCCGCCCACCTCTCCTGCCTTGCCCATGGGTCACTTCCTCTTTGGGACACTTCCTGTCTTTTCAGGTTTCGGGGCTTGGAGAAGCTGTTAGGCAAAGCAAAAACTCGCTGACTCATCAAATTTTGCTCTTTTATTGCTCCAATAACGCTTGATTAGTCTGGAGGTGTTTCTGCTAAAGCTCATGTCGGGTGTTGGCGTCCAATTAAAACCCTATGAAAGAAGGCCATCTTGTCCCTGGCCAAAGGTACGGCGACGACGCGGGCCAGGCCACCGACACGGCGCTGCGGTCGGCCACCAACGTGGTGGTGACGGCGCACAACATCGACAATCTGGGCATCAAAGCCGTCCTGAAGACCACGGGCAAGGAGGCGGCCAAGGCCATGGTCAAGAAGAAGGAGGGGGCCCAGGAGGAGGTCAAGAAGAAGGAGGGGGCCCAGAAGAAAGAGGGGGCCCAGGAGGAGCCGGAAGTGCCGCGGGACCAAGACCCGAAGAAGAAGGTGGAAGAAGGCAAGAAATAGAACTACAGTCCTTTCTGTCATGGAAATACATCTTAAATAATATTTAATACACCCAGAATTAAGTGGAATAAAAGTGCAAAGAGGTGACATATAACAAGTAATAATAACACATCGCTCAAAACATAATAATGAATCAAAATCAATGTTGTTATGAATTATTGACATATTTAAGGCTCCGATTAGTTTGCATTAAATATTTCACTTTGACATTTTTTTGGGGCAGGAAAATGTTGCATATTTCGTGTGTTTGACGTAAAAAAAAACATGTTTTATTTGGCAGAAAGGTATAAAACAAAAACATTAAAAAAGTAATAAAAGCTTGAAATTGACGGATAGATCGGAAGGTGGTTAAAAAAAAAGAAAACACTATTTTAACATATTGAGTGGGTACTTTTTGGATTCCCAATAATTTACGTGGTTTTTTTTTCTTTAAAACTGTCATTGTTAATAAATAATAATGAATCAAAATCAATGTTGTTATGAATTATTGACTTATTTAAGGTTCCAATTAGTTCACATTAAATATTACACTTTGACATTTTTTGGGCAGGAAAACATTGCATATTTTTGATGGATCGGAAATTGACTTAATCTTATGGTAAATAAATTATGAATTATTTTAATATTTTTTCAAACATATAATATACATTTATATGTATATATATATATATATATATATATACATGTCTATATATATATATATTTATATATATATAGACATGTATATGTCTATATATATAAATATATATATATATATGTATGAATAAATATATATGTATATATATACATATATATGTATGTTAAAACTTTTTTAAAATAAGTCATAATTTATTTATTTATTTTTTTAATTCTTTCTTTTTATTTTTTTTAACATGTTTTAACATATATATTTATATATATACATATACATATATATACATATATATATATATACATATATATATATGTATATTATATGTTTGAAAACATGTTAAAATAAGTCATATATATATATATATATCACAACTTAGTGAATAATTTAAAGGTTTCGGATATTATTTTTTATACCTCGCGCTAGCTGACCTGACGTCACAAAGGAAAAATAGCCACGGCTGCGACGCCTCAAGACAGTTCCGCCCCGCACTTCCGGTTTCGCTAACGCTGCGACGCACTTCCGCCACGGAATGGCGACAAGGGCATGAGCGCCAAAAACGCTTATTCTTTA
>NC_084614.1:4844196-4891696 GCF_033978795.1 Nerophis ophidion
TAGATGTTATGTGATTGGACCGGCTCGCAAGGGCAGTGCCTTTAAGGTTTATTGGCGCTTCTGTACTCCTCCCTACGTCCGCGTTTTAAAAAGTCATACTGTGAACGACATTTCCATTGTCGCTCGGGTTCCATGGACCACTCAGGAAGGACATTGCTTTTGAGCAGTTTTGACTCGCTTTATTTTTCAATAAGCTGTTGCTGTGGTCGGGTCGCTCTTCTGCGGCGTCTCCCGTCTCCATCTTCTGCTCGCTCTCCGTCTCTCCCTCTCCAGTCTCTCGTGTCTTGCTTTCCGTTGCTTCCGCTCTTCAGGCACTGCTGCGGACTCTCCAACTCCTTCTGGCTTGTCCTCTCCTCCTTCTCCCCTTTTATACGCTGAGAGGAGATACGTTAATTGTCTCCCGGTGCGCGAGGGTTGCAGGTTTGATTCCCGCTTCCGCCATCCTAGTCACTGCCGTTGTGTCCTTGGGCAAGACACTTTACCCACCTGCTCCCAGTGCCACCCACACTGGTTTAAATGTAACTTAGATATTGGGTTTCACTATGTAAAGCGCTTTGAGTCTCTCGAGAAAAGCGCTATATAAATATAATTTAATTCAAAAATTCGATTCAATTTGTACCCTTTTGTTTGGTTTTGTCTTCGTGTTTTATTAAGTCATGTTTTCCTACTCGATGCCTGCCTCCTTCTCTGCATCTTGGGGTTCGTCACAAACTAACTCTGACAAATCCAATCCACTTTATTTATATAGCACATTTAAACAACAAAAATTTTCCAAAGTGCTGCACAACAATATTAAAAACAACATTCAAATACTATCCTGAGCTCCACCAATGACTGAAAATAAATAAATAAATACATATAAAACCAATGTAAAATAAATATGATAAAAAACGATTTTAAGGGTGAAACCAATTATAACAGTAAAAAGAAATCAAAATTTTAAAACATAGGGCAACAGAGGACCACACAACTCACGTAGTGTTAAAAGCCCGAGAATAAAAATGGGTCTTAAGACGAGACTTAAAACACTCCAATGAGGGAGCAGTTTGAATATGGAGAGGCAGAGGGTTCCAGAGCTTAGACCCAACCACAGAGAAGGCCCTGTCTCCCCTAGTTTTAAGTCTAGTCATAGCACACATAAACACGTTACATAGAACCAACAAGACTTGCAACAGCGGGGAGGGAGCGGGAGCTACAGGGGCCGACTGCTGCTGTATAAGCGCTACTCAGCCGTCCATCGCCCCTAAGGGTAATCAAGCTATGGTGTGGGCGTGGGGGGGCGGTGTAAAATAAATATGATTAAAAACTATTTTAAGGGTGAAACCAATTATAACAGTAAATAGAAATCAAAATTTTAAAACACAGAGGGCAACAGAGGACCACACAACTCACGTAGTGTTAAAAGCCCGAGAATAAAAATGGGTCTTAAGACGAGACTTAAAACACTCCAATGAGGGAGCAGTTTGAATATGGAGGGGCAGAGGGTTCCAGAGTTTAGAGCTACCCACAGAGAAGGCCCTGTCTCCCCTAGTTTTAAGTCTGGTGATAGTGACATAGCATTGATTGATTGATTGATTGATACTTTTATTAGTAGATTGCACAGTACAGTACATATTCCGTACAATTGACCACTAAATGGTAACACCCGAATAAGTTTTTCAACTTGTTTAAGTCGGGGTCCACGTTAATCAATTCATAAACACGTTACATAGAACCAACAAGACTTGCAACAGCGGGGAGGGAGCGGGAGCTACGGGGGCCGACTGCTGCTGTATAAGCGCTACTCAGCCGTCCATCGCCCCTAAGGGTAATCAAGCTATGGTGTGGGCGTGGGGAGGTGGTGCATATGCCCAATCTCCAGGGTGTAGTATTGTCACCTATTCCAAAAAGCTAACGTATGTTCTGCTAGCTTAGCGTATTTTGTTGACCTGCTTTGCTTTTGGCTTCTTTAATGTACAAAATGGATCCAGGTGGGTCCTTAAAATGTTCTGGATAAAAATCGGACCCCACACCCGATTTGCGTGGTTTCCTTACAGGTCTCATGATTGTGCCCGTATTTTAGCGGTATTATCCACGCGGGGCAGGTTTTTTTCAAGTGCAAGCTTAAACGGGAACATTATCACAATTTCAAAAGGGTTAAAAACAATAAAAATCAGTTCCCAGTGACTTGTTGTGTTTTTTGAAGTTTTTTTCAAAATTTTACCGGTCTCGGAATATCTCTAAATAAAGCTTTAAAGTGCCTTATTTTCGGCTCTCTGCGAAGACACTGGCCATTTCCCTGTAACGTCACACAGTGCTGCCAATGTAAACAAACAATGGGAATACCACAGCAAGATATAGCGACATTAGCTCGGATTCAAACTCGGATTTCAGCGACTTAAGCGATTCAACAGATTACGCGTGTATTGAAACAGATGGTTGGAGTAGGAAAGTATTGAAGAATAAACTGAAGCTATTGAGCAAATTCATAGCCATAGCATGGCCGAATAGCTGCGTTAGCATCGCCGGTAAAATGTGCGGACCAAACGATCATGATTTTCGCATCTTTTGACACGGGAGTGACTTAAATCCGTCGATTGGTAAGTGTTTGTTTCGCATTAAATGTGGGTGGAAGGAAACGTAATATAGTTGCAAATGTATCTACAGGTTATCCATACATCTCTGTGCCATGTCTGCTTTAGCACCGCCGGTAAATAGCATGTTAGCATCGATTAGCGTACCATGTTAGCATCGATTCGCTGGCAGTCAACATCAACAAAACTCACCTTTGTGATTTAGTTGACTTTATCGTTGCAAATGCATCTGCAGGTTATCCATACATCTCTGTACCATGTCTGCTTTAGCACCGCCAGTAAATAGCATGTTAGCATCGATTAGCGTAGCGTGTTAGCATCGATTAGCTGGCAGTCCACATCAACAAAACTCACCTTTGTGATTTCGTTGACTTTATCGTTGCAAATGCATCTGCAGGTTATCCATACAACTCTGTGCCATGTCTGCTTTAGCACCGCCGGTAGATAGCATGTTAGCATCGATTAGCGTAGCATGTTAGCATCAATTAGCTGGCAGTCAACATCAACAAAACTCACCTTTGTGATTTCGTTGACTATCGTTGCAAATGCATCTGCAGGTTATCCATACATCTCTGTACCATGTCTGCTTTAGCACCGCCAGTAAATAGCATGTTAGCATCGATTAGCGTAGCGTGTTAGCATCGATTAGCTGGCAGTCCACATCAACAAAACTCACCTTTGTGATTTCGTTGACTATCGTTGCAAATGCATCTGCAGGTTATCCATACAACTCTGTGCCATGTCTGCTTTAGCACCGCCGGTAGATAGCATGTTAGCATCGATTAGCGTAGCATGTTAGCATCAATTAGCTGGCAGTCAACATCAACAAAACTCACCTTTTCGATTTCGTTGACTATCGTTGCAAATGCATCTGCAGGTTATCCATACAACTCTGTGCCATGTCTGCTTTAGCACCGCCGGTAAATAGCATGTTAGCATCGATTAGCGTAGCATGTTAGCATCGATTAGCTGGCAGTCAACATCAACAAAACTCACCTTTGTGATTTCGTTGACTATCGTTGCAAATGCATCTGCAGGTTATCCATACATCTCTGTACCATGTCTGCTTTAGCACCGCCAGTAAATAGCATGTTAGCATCGATTAGCGTAGCGTGTTAGCATCGATTAGCTGGCAGTCCACATCAACAAAACTCACCTTTGTGATTTCGTTGACTTTATCGTTGCAAATGCATCTGCAGGTTATCCATACAACTCTGTGCCATGTCTGCTTTAGCACCGCCGGTAGATAGCATGTTAGCATCGATTAGCGTAGCATGTTAGCATCAATTAGCTGGCAGTCAACATCAACAAAACTCACCTTTGTGATTTCGTTGACTATCGTTGCAAATGCATCTGCAGGTTATCCATATATCTCTGTACCATGTCTGCTTTAGCACCGCCAGTAAATAGCATGTTAGCATCGTTTAGCGTAGCGTGTTAGCATCGATTAGCTGGCAGTCCACATCAACAAAACTCACCTTTGTGATTTCGTTGACTATCGTTGCAAATGCATCTGCAGGTTATCCATACAACTCTGTGCCATGTCTGCTTTAGCACCGCCGGTAAATAGCATGTTAGCATCGATTAGCGTAGCATGTTAGCATCGATTAGCTGGCAGTCAACATCAACAAAACTCACCTTTGTGATTTAGTTGACTTTATCGTTGCAAATGCATCTGCAGGTTATCCATACAACTCTGTGCCATGTCTGCTTTAGCACCGCCGGTAAATAGCATGTTAGCATCGATTAGCTGGCAGTCAACATCAACAAAACTCACCTTTGTGATTTCGTTGACTATATCGTTGCAAATGCATCTGCAGGTTATCCATACATCTCTGTGCCATGTCTGCTTTAGCATCGCCGGTAAAATGTGGAGACACTCTGGCACATTCAATGGGGGTCTGGCGGCAGACACTTTGGCATCTTCGGGCCGGTGGTGCAACTTGAATCCCTCCTTGATAGTGTTGTTACACCCTCCGAAATTCACCCATTTAGAGTTCGGAAATCGGTTAAAAAAAAAAAAAAGGTATTTTTTCTGCACCATCAAGGTATATATTGAGGCTTACATAGGTCTGCTGATGATGTTCCCCTTTAACGGCAAAGGAGAACCTTGTCACGCTCTTACATATGTTTTAAAATGTCCCGTTGCACGAGATACTTCCATGAGGAACTGAGAACGCGTGGCCAGTGTCAACGCACCGCAAAAACTAACCCCAAATGACACGCAAATTCCCAGTCCGTCTTTCTGGAAGCTTCTCGGAAAAGGAGCGTTTAGCGGTTTGAAGCCAGAACGTCTGAGACAGAAGAGCGCTTGTGCTCTCATGTCTCCATCGGACCTATGAACACTAAAAGCCTTTTAGAGCGTGTAAAAGTGATTATCGCTGGGTAGAAATTGTGTAACTTTGTACTTTTAATCAAGTCCTGTTGCACTTTTTGTTGTCCTTACATTACTGGAAAGAAGATCAACGTTACGCACCATAGGGCGCACCGGACTGGTATACCAATACTAGTACAGTATCGCGGTTTAATGAATCCAAAATGGTACTATACTCTGTTTGAAAGAGTTTTTTTTTTCCCCCACACGGAATTTCTACCGGAATTGCCTTTTTTTTTAGTTCTTTGAAACAAATCTGTATGTCTAAGTAACTTGAAACCAATTTATGATACCTGTTTGTATTGACAAATGTGCTGCGAAATTGTTGATTTCTGTTAGCATGCTGGCTTATTTTCAGCGCATGCTAGCTTATTTTCAGCGAGATTTGTCGGTATACACAAAGTCATATTTTGGTACTTGATGCATGCTATTGTTAGCATTTTAAACACAATTTTCAGGTACACACCTCAGCGTAATATATTTTTGGTACTTGACACGTTAGCATTTTAGCATGCTTTTTTTTTTTTTTTTTTTTTTAGCAAATTTTGCAGGTATACACCCTAAGTGATTATACTTTTGGATTTCACTAATGCTATCTGTTAGCATGCTAGCTTCTTCAGCCCTTTTTGCTCATATTTTTGGGCTATTCGACGCTATTCGGCCAGCATGCTAACTGTTAGCATTTTAGCTTCACACAGAATTTTTTTTGTTAGTTTTTTTTTTCTTCCCACATAATTTCTACCGGAATTGCATTTTTTTTTAGTTCTTTGAAACAAATCTGTATAATGTACTGGTTTTGAGGGTGAAATGGACCAAAAATGGCCCCCGCATCCTTTGTTTTGTCTGTTGCCCTCAGTGTTCACAACTGCTGTCCTTTGTGTCCCCTTCTTTCAGCCAGAAACTTCAGCGTGCAGAAGTCCGAGGCCATGCTGCGAAAGGTAACGCCACGTTGTCACTTGCAGTAACGCGTTATTGCGGGCGTGAAGGTGCACGGGTGATGTGGCGGCGAGAAGGTCTTGCCGTCACTGATAAGATACCGATGAAGGAATAAAGTCCACACTTTGTCAGCAGGTTGCAAGTGTCACTTTGAGGCAGTCGGATGAATTCATGCTCATCCTTTTGAAAACGAAAGTGTTTATTTTTTATTTTTTGCGCTCCAAAACGAGCCTCGGCTTGTTAGATTCCTGCGGAAGACATCAGGCAGACTAATGTGATGTCATCTTGCTGCCTTCGTTGTGTGTGTGTGTGTGCGTGTGTGTAGTGATAACACGAGTGATCTGAGAGCTGCTGACTCGGCAGTTGTTCTATCGCCAACCTCCGTATGGCAAAAGTGGTGCTGGGGCGGGTACACCCCGGCCACTTCATTAGGTACAAGACTAGATGAAAAATCCCATTTTTGCAGGACTAATAGTTGCTTAATGTGGTGGGGGGGGGGGGGGTGCACTTGTAGCCTGCAGCTCTGTATGTTGTATGAAATGACATTTATTAGTTATTGATGACTTACATAATAATCTGATCTGCAGCTATCATGTATTACTAAGATGTTGTTTTGTTCAGAAAGTTTAGCCCAGCGGCATCATACTTGTTTTATTGAGAGTACCTAGCTGTGTGTGTGTGTGTGTGTGTGTGTGTGTGTGTGTGTGTGTGTGTGTGTGTGTGTGTGTGTGTGTGTGTGTGTGTGTGTGTGTGTGTGTGTGTGTGTGTGTGTGTGTGTGTGTGTGTGTGTGTGTGTGTGTGAGTGAGTGAGTGAGTGAGTGTGTTTATATATATATATATATATATATATATATATATATATATATATATATATGTCTTGATTGGATTATCCAGAGAATAGTGCTCGATACCGTGGTAGAGCGCAATATGTAGGTGTGGGAAAAAAAATCACAAGACTACTTCATCTCTACAGATCTGTTTCATGAGGGGTTCCCTCAATCATCAGGAGATTTTTTTTTATATATATATATATATAGTGCCCTCCATAATTATTGGCACCCCTGGTTGAGATGTGTTAAAAGCCTTAAAATAAATTCAGTGTTTATTGCAGAAGAATACTGTCACACTGAAAATTGTAGGAAAATGTAGCCTTCAACTCAAATGAATTGTAAGAAAATAAAAAAATCCCTGACTAAAAAATAATTATTTTTCATTAAATCACCTGTTCCACAATTATTGGCACCCTTAACAATTCCCAGGAAATAAATATAATTGAAGCATTTCTGTCATTTCTACAGTAGTTTACAAAGTTTACCAGAGTACGTAGGAACATTTAATTAGTAATTCATCACTTCCTGTTTCCCTGGGGTATAAATATGACGTGACACCGAGGCCATTTCTCTTATCCACTCTTAAACATGGGAAAGACAAAGGAACACAGCATACAAGTGAGGCAGATGTGCGTCGACCTTCACAGGTCAGGCAGAGGCTACAAGAAGATTGCCACTCAACTGCAGCTGCCCATATCCACTGTGAGAGGAATAATTAAGAAGTTCAAAACAACTGGAACAGTGGTAAATAAGCCTGGACGAGGACCCAAGTTTATTTTGCCACCACGCACAGTGAGGAGGATGGTAAGAGAAATCAAAAGATCTCCAAAGCTCACTGTTACAGAATTACAACAAATGGTAGCATCCTGGGGTCACAAAGTCTCCAAATCAACCATCAGGCGCTGTCTACACGCCAACAAGCTGTTTGGGAGGCATGCACGGAGAAAACCTTTCCTCACTCACAATCATAAACGCAAGCGTCTGGAGTTCGCCAAACGGTATTGGGGCTTCAACTGGGACCGTGTGCTTTGGTCAGATGAGACCAAGATTGAGCTTTTTGGCAACAAACACTCTAAGTGGGTCTGGCGTACCACGAAAGATGCGCATGCTGAAAAGCACCTCATACCCACTGTGAAGTATGGGGGTGGGTCAGTGATGCTGTGGGGCTGTTTCACTTCCAAAGGCCCTGGGAACCTTGTTAGGGTGCATGGCATCATGAATGCTTTGAAATACCAGGACATTTTAAATCAAAATCTGTTGCCCTCTGCCCGAAAGCTGAAGCTGGGTCGTCACTGGGTCTTTCAGCAAGACAATGACCCTAAACATATGGCCAAATCTACACAGAAATGGTTCACCAGACACAAAATCAAGCTCCTCCCATGGCCATCTCAGTCCCCTGACCTCAACCCCATTGAGAACCTGTGGGGTGAGCTGAAAAGGAGAGTACAGAGGAGAGGACCCAGGTCTCTGGATGATTTAGAGAGATTCTGCAAAGAGGAATGGCTGAAAATCCCTCTTTCTGTCTTTGCCCATCTTGTGAAACATTATAGGAGAAGATTAGGTGCTGTTTTGTTGGCAAAAGGGGGTTGTACAAAATATTAACACCAGGGGTGCTAATAATTGTGACACACATTATTTGATGTCAAATAATTATTTCTTTATGTGGGATTTTTTCCCCACTGAATAAATGCACTTGTATTGAAGGTTGGATTTTTCTCTTTTTTTCCATTAAGGTCCCATATTATTTAGAAAAAAAATAAAATAATTGGAAGCTAAAAAACACATCTCAACCAGGGGTGCCAATAATTATGGAGGGCACTGTTATATAGCCTCCGCTCGGGATGGTTTCCTGCTGGCTCCGCTGTGAACGGGACTCTCGCTGCTGTGTTGGATCCGCTTTGGACTGGACTCTCGCGACTGTGTTGGATCCATTATGGATTGAACTTTCACAGTATCATGTTAGACCCGCTCGACATCCATTGCTTTCCTCCTCTCCAAGGTTCTCATAGTCATTATTGTCACCGACGTCCCACTGGGTGTGAGTTTTCCTTGCCCTTATGTAGGCCTACCGAGGATGTGATTTAGGGCTATATAAGTAAACATTGATTGATGATTGATTGATATATATATATATATATATATATATATATATATATATATATATATATATATATATATATATATATATATATATATATATATATATATATATATATATATATATATATATATATAAAACCATCCATTTTTCTACCGCTTATTCCCTTTGGGGTCGCGGGGGGCGCTGGTGCCTATCTCAGCTACAATCGAGCGGAAAGCGTGGTACATCCTGGACAAGTCGCCACCTCATCGCAGGGTCAACACAGATAGACAGACAGCATTCACACTCACATTTTTATATATATATATATATATATATATATATATATATATATATATATATATATATGTATGTGTGTATGTATATATACACACACATATATATGTGTATATATTAGGGCTGGGCAACGATTAAAGATTTTAATCACACTTTTTCTCCGATTAATCGCGATTAACTGCATTGTATACGCAAAGGCCAATAATGAATTCAAAAGTAGTGTGTAGTGCACCTTTATTGGAATATTCTCCCACATGAACAAAAGCGCCAAAACATTTGTTGTGCAAACACAATTTAAATCAGTCCTTGTTAAACAGTAGCAGTTAAATAGCATATTTTATGAAAATCAACTCAAAAAAATGTAAATACAAACATTTAAGCTTATTGCCACTGCCAGGGTATTTAAGTTATCCTGTTTGTTATGGAAAATAAATATAATCTACATACAAAACTCTGAGCCACAATCATAACATCTGAACAGGCAATTTCTGAGGTAACAGCAGAAATATTTTTTTTTTTATCAGGGATCTTATGTTTAAAAAACCTATATTATAGGTAGTGGGCTGTTTTAGGGAATTTTTTTATCAAATTATCCGTAGTAGCAATATTAATAATGTTGTGTTTATTCTGCGTAGTGCACTTAAAATAATTATGACCATATCTAGGAATTGATATGATGGGAATTTTCCGATGGTTTGCTTGGTGCTTTGATAAACTGAAGGCATCATATACATGGTACTATATTGTGATGTTATGAGCCAGGGAATAAAATAACTACCCTACCCAGCATGCAACAGGAGTGAGGATCATGCGCGGTAGCCCGGTATAGGTTGTGTCGCCATGACGGCATCTTGTATGTTGTGATATGCACGCTCTGAAAGCAAACGTTAAGAACTCAGCCAACACTCCTGGTCTGCATTATTCATAAATAGACAGACAACACATATACTCCGCTGCTTCACAGGCCGCTGGATGTAGCCGGCAAAGTATTCCCATGCTAGCTAGCCGGTCTAGCAAGCACGCCTCATTCAGTCCAAAACGGCCCGATCTATCCACATTCAGAATTGTCTGGCGGTCATAAGTGATCCCGGAGTGACCACGCTGTAAGCCAGCCATGAAATTTGCAGAATTGTCCGGTATTTTTGCCAAATGTTCCATCTTTAGCAAGAGCCCCTCCACGCCAGGCGACGCAATCTTGTTAAGAAAAGGCGTTAACAAAATAAAAGCATGTAAACAACATACGCAAATGTGCGATAAAATAATTGTCGGCGTTAATAAATTGATGAGTTAACTCATAATTAACGGATTAATTTGCCCACCCCTAATATATATATATATATATATATGTAGGTGTGGGAAAAAATCACAAGACTACTTCATCTCGAGATGAAGTAGTCTTGTGATTTTTTCCCACACCTACATATTGCGCTCTACCACGGTATCGAGCACTATTCTCCGGATAATCCAATCAAGACATATATATATATATATATATATATATACATATATATACAGTTTACATATGTATATATGTTTGAATGTATATATATGTATGTTTGTTTGTATGTTTTTGTATCTGCGATGAGGTGGCGACTTGTTCAGGGTGTACGCCGCCTTCCGCCCGATTGTAGCTGAGATAGGCACCAGCGCCCCCCGCGACCCCTAAGGGAATAAGCAGTAGAAAATGGATGGATGGATGTTTGTGTGTATATATATATATATATATATATATATATATATATTATATATATATATATATATATATATATATATACATATACATATATACATACCCAAACTCAGATAAGAGAACAAAGATGGATATATGGATGGTTTGTCCAGCTCTGTCTTCATGTGTTTATTCTCCTTCCAGCACTTGGAGTTCAGGAAACAAATGAAAGTGGACACCATCATCAGCGACTGGCGCCCCCCTGAGGTGACAAAAAAACCCCATAACCAATTTAAAAGCTGTCCCACTTTATTGGAGCTTTCTCCGTGTCGACGGCAGGTGATCGAGAAGTATCTCTCCGGAGGAATGTGCGGCTACGACCGCGAGGGCAGCCCCATCTGGTACGACGTCATCGGGCCCGTGGACCCCAAAGGCCTCTTCCTGTCCGCCTCCAAGCAGGACTTCATCAGGTCCAAGATCCGAGACTGCGAGATGCTGCACGGGGAGTGCGCGGTCCAGTCGGAGAAGGTCCGCACCGCCGATTGGCGTGGCACGCCGCAATGCATCATGGGAGGCGGCCCGACCTCACACCCCCGACTTGTCTGTGTTGTTGTGCTCTCCAGCTGGGGAAGAACGTGGAGTCCATCACCATGATCTACGACGTGGAGGGCCTGGGCTTGAAGCACTTGTGGAAACCTGCTATTGAAACATATGGAGAGGTACCTAATCAAGTGGCCATTTGGAACCAAGGGGGGAAAAAAACCTCAGCAAACATAAGCACATCAAAACACACGTTACGACGTACAAACCGGAGACTTGCAACCGGACCTCTGGCCAGGGGTCCGCATCTGTGAGTTTTAGGTGTCACATAAAACAGGAGCATGTTTACATAAAAATGCTAACACTTAGCATGTGTGCTAGCAGTAGCATGATCACAGTCAGCGTGTTTCATGTACAAAGTTATATGACTCAAAGGCAGGGGTCAGCAACCTTTTTGAAAGCAAGAGCTACTTCTTGGGTACTGATTAATGCCAAGGGCTACCAGTTTGATACACACTTAAATAAAGTGCCAGAAATAGCCAATTTGCTCAATTTACCTTTAATAAATAAATAAATATATATATATATATATATATATATATATATATATATATTTAAAAAATGGGTATTTTTGTCTGTCATTCCATCGTACATTTTTTTTCCTTTTACGGAAGGTTTTTTGTAGAGAATAAATGATGAAAAAAAGTTTAATTGAACGGTTTAAAAGAGGATAAAACAGGAAAAAAAATGAAAATTTAACTTTGAAACATAGTTTATCTTCAATTTCGACTCTTTAAAATTCAACCGAAAAATATGAAGAAATAAAGTACCAAAATATGACTCGAGGTGTATACCTACAAATCTAGCTGAAAATAAGCTAGCATGCTAACAGAAATCGACAATTTCGCAGCACATTTGTCAATATAAATAGGTATCAAACAATTCGAGTTTCACGGTACTTACACATACAGATTTGTTTCAAAGATCTACGAAATCATTTTTGTAGAATTTTTTGCGTGAATGATGACGAGCCAAAGCCAAACTAAAAATGCTAACAGTTAGCACACTGGTCAAGTAACACAAATATGGGCAAAAATGAGCTAAAGTGCTAACAATAGCACGCTAACTGTTAGCATTAGTGAAATATCAAAATATATGACACTAGATTAGCTCAGAAAGTCTAGCCTGCTAAAATTAGCATGCTAAAATACGAACTGTAACATGTTTCAAAATGTATTACTCGGAGGTATTTTTTCTAAATAAACTTTTAGAAAAAATTTATGGAACATCATTAGTAATTTTTCCTGATTAAAATAGATTTTTGAATTTTGATGACATGTTTTAAATGTGTTAAAATCCAATCTGCACTTTGTTAGAATATATAACAAATTGGACCAAGCTATATTTCTAACAAAGACAAATCATTATTTCTTCTAGATTTTCCAGAACAAAAATTTTGAAAGAAATTCAAAAGACTTTGAAATAAGATTTAAATTTGATTCTACAGATTTTTCTAGATTTGCCAGAATAATTTTTTTGAATTTTAATCATAAGTTTGAAGAAATATTTCACAAATATTCTTCGTCGTAAAAACAGAAGCTAAAATGAAGAATTAAATAAAAAAAATTTTATTATTCTTTAAAATAAAATAAAAAATACATGAACATTGATTTAAATTGTCAGGAAAGAAGAGGAAGGAATTTAAAAGGTAAAAAGGTATATGTGTTTAAAAATCCTAAAATCATTTTTAAGGTTGTATTTTTTCCTCTAAAATTGTGTTTCTGAAAGTTTTAAGAAACAAAGTAAAAAAATAAAATAAATTATTTTAACAAGTGAAGACCAAGTCTTTAAAATATTTCCTTGGATTTTCAAATTCTATTTGAGTTTTGTCTCTCTTAGAATTAAAAATGTTCAGCAAAGCGAGACCAGCTTGCTAATAAATAAATAAAATTAAAAAAATAGAGGCAGCTCACTGGTAAGTGCTATTTGAGCTATTTTTAGAACAGGCCAGCGGGCGACTCATCTGGTCCTTACGGGCGACCTGGTGCCCGCGGGCACCGCGTTGGTGACCCCTGCTCTAAGGTAAACGGTTGCAAAATTTGCCCAAAAAGCTAGCACTTTAATGTTAGCATGCATACAGTTGGCAAACTATAGATACGGATTGTTTTGGTCGGGGCGAGAACATTCAATAGATCGTCCACCTTGTCCACTGGTTCTTTAAAATCCTTTTCGCCTCGCACAGCGGAAAGCTTCTCCGAGATGTTGTCAGTTTCATGGTTTAATTTCCGCAGACTTGAAATGAGTTAAAGTTAAAGTAGCAATGATTGTCACACACACACACACACACACTAGGTGTGGCGAAATTATTTTCTGCATTTGACCCATCACCCTTGATCACCCCCTGGGGAGGTGAGGGGAGCAGTGAGGAACAAGGCGCTTCTCAAAGTGGCTCTTTTGAGTTGTCCTTGTGTCTTCAGATCCTGCAGATGTTTGAGGACAACTACCCAGAAGGCCTCAAGAAGTTGTTTGTCATCAAAGGTAAATATAGTTTTTTTTTAAAGCATATTCTACATATTTTTTCACCTAAACTGCAACATGTAAAAAAAGTGGCAAAAAAGACTGAGAAAGTTGAGGAATGTGACATCAGTGTGTAAAGGATATCACCGCGTGGGCTCAGGAACACCCCAGAAAACCGCTGTCAGTAACTACAGTTTGGTCGCTAAATCTGGAAGTGCAAGTTAAAACTCTGCTACGCAAAGCCACAGCCGTTTGTCAACAACACCCAACGTCCACAGTTTCCAAAAACAATATGAAATGTGGACTCGTCAGACCACAGAACACTTTTCCACTTTGCGTCAGTCCATCTTGGATGAGCTCGGGGCCCCAGCGGAGCCGGCGGCGTTTCTGGGTGTTGTTGATAAATAGTCGAGTTTTAACTTGCACTTACGTAGATATGTAGGCACCAACTGTTAGCATTAGCTTTTTTACTACAGTCGGTCGCTACATAGCTCGTTCACCTGTGGGATGTTCTAAATAAGCGTTTGACGAGCATTCCTCAACTTTCTCAGTCTATTTTGCCACTTGTGCCAGCTTTTATGTAAACAAGTCACATGGCATCAAATTATGTCAGGATTAGCGTTTAAACCTTCCTGTTGGTCCTCCAGCACCCAAACTCTTCCCAGTTGCCTTCAACCTGGTCAAACACTTCCTGAGTGAGAACACGCGACACAAGATCTACATCCTGGGTGGTGGGTCACCTGGTTCAACTCCGTCGTGATCCGGTTCCGATGTAGACCCGACCCCTGAAGTGTTTGGTTCCGGTTCCACAGGTGACTGGCAGGAGGTGCTGCTGAGGCACATCCACGAGGACCAGCTGCCCGCCATTTACGGCGGCAAAATGACGGATCCCGACGGAGACCCGCGCTGTCGGACCAGGGTGAGTTGCTGGACTCGTAGGCTGGCTTTGTTTAGTTCAGGGGTGGACAAAGTGCGGACCGGGGGCCATTTGGGGTGCCGGGCTAATTTTTCATAACAATTCCAGTCCATCTTGGATGAGCTCGGGGCCCCAGCGGAGCCGGCTGCGTTTCTGGGTGTTGTTGATAAATAGTCAAGTTTTAACTTGCACTTACGTACATACGTGACATGCTTTTTTGCTAATTTTGCAGATATACACCCCGGCGTAGAATATTTTATTTGACGAATGATACCTGTTAGCATTTTAAATTTAGAATGCTAGCTTTTTAAGCTAATTTTGCATGTATTTAAACGTGTATAAATAGTTTGTTACTTGATAAATGATACCTTTTAGCATGTTAAAGTTAGCGTTAGCTTGTTTGCTAATTTTGTATGTATACACCACCAAGAATATTTTATTTTACAAATAATACCTGTTAGCATTAGCTTTTTTGCTAATTTTGCAGATATACACCTCGGCGTAGAATATTTTATTTGACGAATGATACCTGTTAGCATTTTAAATTTAGAATGCAAGCTTTTTAAGCTAATTTTGCGTGTATTTAAACGTGTATAAATAGTTTGTTACTTGATAAATGATACCTTTTAGCATGTTAAAGTTAGCGTTAGCTTGTTTGCTAATTTTGTATGTATACACCACGAAGAATATTTTATTTTACAAATAATACCTGTTAGCATTAGCTTTTTTGCTAATTTTGCAGATATACACCTCGGCGTAGAATATTTTATTTGACGAATGATACCTGTTAGCATTTTAAATTTAGAATGCTAGCTTTTTAAGCTAATTTTGCGTGTATTTAAACATGTATAAATAGTTTACTTGATAAATGATACCTTTTAGCATGTTAAAGTTAGCGTTAGCTTGTTTGCTAATTTTGTATGTATACACCACCAAGAATATTTTATTTTACAAATAATACCTGTTAGCATTAGCTTTTTTGCTAATTTTGCAGATATACACCTCGGCGTAGAATATTTTATTTGACGAATGATACCTGTTAGCATTTTAAATTTAGAATGCTAGCTTTTTAAGCTAATTTTGCGTGTATTTAAACGTGTATAAATAGTTTGTTACTTGATAAATGATACCTTTTAGCATGTTAAAGTTAGCGTTAGCTTGTTTGCTAATTTTGTATGTATACACCACCAAGAATATTTTATTTTACAAATAATATCTGTTAGCATTAGCTTTTTTCCTAATTTTGCAGATATACACCTCGGAGTAGAATATTTTATTTGACGAATGATACCTGTTAGCATTTCAAATTTTGTATGCTAGTTTTTAAGCTAATTTTGCTTGGATATATACATGTATAAATATTTTGTTACTTGACGAATGATACCTGTTAGCGTTAGCTTGTTTGCTAATTTTGCATGTATACGCCACCAAGAATATTTTATTTGACAAATAATACCTGTTAGTATGCTAGCTTTTTTGCTAGTTTTGCCTCTATACACCTCGGCGTAGAATATTTAATTTGCAAAATGATACCTGTTAGCATGTCAACGTTACTTTGCTAGCTTTTTAAGCTAATTTTGCATGCATTTATACATATATAAATATTTTGTTACTTGACAAATAAAACCTGTTAGTATGCTAACTTTTTAAGCTAATTTTGCACAAAAGTATACATCTATAAATATTTTGTTACTTGGCGTATGATACCTTTTAGCATTTT
Organism: Nerophis ophidion; assembly: GCF_033978795.1. Classification (NCBI taxonomy): domain Eukaryota; kingdom Metazoa; phylum Chordata; class Actinopteri; order Syngnathiformes; family Syngnathidae; genus Nerophis; species Nerophis ophidion. The sequence goes on from NC_084614.1 coordinate 4,860,649, forward strand.
AACGTTAGTTTGCTAGGTTTTTAAGCTAATTTTGCTTGTTTATATATATGTATATTTTGTTACTTGTTGAATGATACTTGTTAGCTTTTTAAGCTAATTTTGCTTGTATATATACATGTATAAACATTTTGTTACTTGAAGAATGATACCTGTTAGCATGTTAACATTAATATGCTAGCTTTTTAAGCTAATTTTGCATGTATATATACTTATATAAACATGTTAGGACTTGACGAACGATATCTGTTAGCATGTTAAAGTTAATGTGCTAGCTTTTTTGCTAATTTTCTATGCATACACCTCGGCGTAGGATATTTTATTTGACGCATGATACCTGTTAGCATGTTAGTGTGCTAGCTTTTTAAGCTAATTTTGCTTGTATATATACATATATAAATATTGTGTTACTTGGCGAATGATACCTGTTAGCATGTTAATATTAGTTTGCTAGCTTTTTAAGCTAATTTTGCATGTATATATACTTCTATAAACATTTTGGGACTTGATGAATGATACCTGTTAGCATGTTAACGCTAGTATGCTAGCTTTTTAAGCTAATTTTGCATGTTTGTATACATATATAAATATTGTGTTACTTGAAGAATGGTACCTGTTAGCATGTTAACGTTAGTTTACTAGCTTTTTCAGCTAATTCTGCTTGTATATACACATGTATAAATATTGCTAGTTTATTTTAGCTCATATTTTTGGTTACTTTGTTCTGTCTGGCTCGTTGGGTAGCATTTTAACAGGCTAACATTAGCATGCTAGATTTTCCAAATCTAATTTAGCTGGTTTACTCCGCAGTGTCACATATTTTGGTATTTTACTAGCGTTAACGGTAAGCATGCTATTGTTAGCACGTTAGCATAGCACTGTTAGCATGCCAGCTTATTTTAGCTCATATTTTTGGTTACGTCGTCTTATCCGGCTCGTTGGGTAGCATTTTAGCAGGCTAACATTAGCATGTTAGATTTTTCAAATCTAATTTAGCAATTAAACACCGGAGTGTATAGATACTCACTAATGCCAACTGCAAGCATGTTATTGTTAGCATGCTAGTGTTTTTTTTAGCTAATTTTGCTCCTGTTTTTGTTATTTACTTGGTATTTGAATGACATATTTTATAGAGTACTGGTTTTCAAGGTAAAAACTAGAAAAATGGCCCCCGCATCCTTTGATTTGTCAGTGAAAAATGTTTGGGCACCCCTGATTTAGTGTGTAGGTCACATGCTCGTAGTTTGCCTCGTAGTTCCGCTTCATTGCTTGCCTTGTCCGTAAATATTTGAGTGTGCTGCAAAACGGACGTTTCCGGCGCACGAGCAGAAAGGGATCTTTGCTGGGTTTGCACACAGCTGAGAGGAAATTGCAGAAGGGTAAAAACCACAAAAGGAGAACTCTGCAGGATGGAAAAGGGGTAGAGTGGATATTTCTAACAGTTTGGCCTATTTTGGTGAGGCAACGGGTTCCAGCAGGTGTCCAGGGTGATTGGGAGGCCTTTTGGGGGCCCTATTTCCAGACAGTTTGGCGTATTTTTATGGGGAAGAGGGTTCCAGCAGGTGTTCCTGGGGAATTGGGAGGCCTTTCGGGGCCCTATTTTGCGATAGTTTGGCGTATTATGGTGAGGAAGAGTGTTCCCAGGGAATGGGAGTCCTTTTGGGGCCCTATTTTCAGACAGTTTGGTGAATTTAGGTGAGGTAGAGGGTTGCAGCAGGTGTTCCTGGTGAATTGGGAGGCCTTTCAGGGGCCCTATTTCCAGACAGTTTGGTGTATTTTGGTGGGTCAGAGGGTTCCAGCAGGTGTCCCCGGGGAATGGGAGGCCGTTTGGGGCCCTATTTTCAGACAGTTTGGCGAATTTTTGTGGGGCAGAGTTCCAGCAGGTGTTCTCAGGAAATGGGAGGCCTTTTGGGTCCCTATTTTCAGAAATTTTGGTGGGGCAGAGGGTTCCAGAAGGTGTTCCTGTGCTATGGAAGGCCTTTCGGGGCCCTATTTTCAGACAGTTTGGCATAATTAGGTGAGACGGAGGGTTGCAGCAGGTGTTCCCGGGGAATGGGTGGCCTTTCAGGGGCCCTATTATCAGACAGTTTTGGTGTACTATGGTGGGGCCGAAGGTTCCAGCAGGTCTTCCCAGGGAATGGGAGGCCTTTCGGGGCCCTACTTTCAGACAGTTTGGTGTATTTTGGTGGGGCAGAGGGTGCCAGCAGGTGTTCCCGTGGAACGGGAGGCCCATCAGGAGCCCTATTTTTACACAGTTTGGCGTGTTTTGGTAAGGCAGAGGGTTCCAGCAAGTGTTCCAGAGCAATGGGAGGCCTTTCGGGGCCCTATTTTCAAAAAGTTTGGTGTATTACGGTGGGGCAGAGGGTTCCCAGGGAATGGGAGGCCTTTTGGGGCCCTATCTTCAGACAGTTTTGCGTATTTTGGTGGGGCAGAGGGTTCCAGTAGGTGTTCCCGTGCAATGGGGGGCCTTTTGTGGCCCTATTTTCAGACATTTTGGTGGGTCAGAGGGTTCCAGCAGGTGTCCCCGGGGAATGGGAGGCCTTTTGGGGCCCTATTTTCAGACAGTTTGGCGTATTTTGGTGGGGAAGAGGGTTCCATTAGGTGTTCCTGGGGAATTGAGAGGCCTTTCGGGGGCCCTATTTTGCGATAGTTTGGCGTATTATGGTGAGGAAGAGTGTTCCCAGGGAATGGGAGACCTTTTGGGGCCCTATTTTCAGACAGTTTGGTGAATTTAGGTGAGGTAGAGGGTTGCAGCAGGTATTCCCGGGGAATTGGGAGGCCTTTCAGGGGCCCTATTTCCAGACAGTTTGGTGTATTTTGGTGGGTCAGAGGGTTCCAGCAGGTGTCCCCGGGGAATGGGAGGCCGTTTGGGGCCCTATTTTCAGACAGTTTGGCGAATTTTTGTGGGGCAGAGTTCCAGCAGGTGTTCTCAGGAAATGGGAGGCCTTTTGGGTCCCTATTTTCAGAAATTTTGGTGGGGCAGAGGGTTCCAGAAGGTGTCCCCGGGAATGGGAGTTCTTTTGTGGCCCTATTTTCAGACAGTTTGGCGTATTTTTATGGGGAAGAGGGTTCCAGCAGGTGTTCCTGTGCTATGGAAGGCCTTTCGGGGCCCTATTTTCAGACAGTTTGGCATAATTAGGTGAGACGGAGGGTTGCAGCAGGTGTTCCCGGGGAATGGGTGGCCTTTCAGGGGCCCTATTATCAGACAGTTTTGGTGTATTATGGTGGGGCAGAAGGTTCCAGCAGGTGTTCCCAGGGAATGGGAGGCCTTTCGGGGCCCTATTTTCAGACAGTTTGGTGTATTTTGGTGGGGCAGAGTGTCCCAGCAGGTGTTCCCGTGGAACGGGAGGCCCATCAGGGGCCCTATTTTTACACAGTTTGGCGTGTTTTGGTAAGGCAGAGGGTTCCAGCAGGTGTCCCAGAGCAATGGGAGGCCTTTCGGGGCCCTATTTTTACACAGTTTCGCATATTATGGTGGGGCAGAGTGTTCCCAGGGAATGGGAGGCCTTTTGGGGCCCTATTTTCAGACAGTTTTGCGTATTTTGGTGGGGTAGAGGGTTCCAGTAGGTGTTCCCGGGCAATGGGGGGCCTTTTGTGGCCCTATTTTCTGACATTTTGGTGGGGCAGAGGGTTCCAGCAAGTGTTCCCGCGGAATGGGATGCCTTTCGGGGGCCCTATTTTCAGACAGTTTTGCCTATTTTGGTGGGGCAGAGGGTTCCAGTAGGTGTTCCCGGGCAATGGGGGGCCTTTTGTGGCCCTATTTTCTGACATTTGGGTGGGGCAGAGGGTTCCAGCAAGTGTTCCCGCGGAATGGGATGCCTTTCAGGGGCCCTATTTTCTGACAGTTTGGCGTATTATGGTGGTGTAGAGTGTCCCCAGGGAATGGGGGGCCCCTTGGGGGCCCTATTTTCAGACATTTTGGTGGGGTAGCGGGTTCCAGCAGGTGTTCCCGGGGAATGGGAAGGCCTTTTGGGGGGCCCTATTTTCTGACAGTTTGGTGGGGCAGAGGGTTCCAGCAGGTGTTCCTGGGGAATGGTAGGCCTTTTGGGGGCCTTATTTTCAGACAGTTTGGTGTATTTTGGTAGTACCTGACCTGACCACTGCTCGCTACGCTAGCTCGCACGCTTTGCACTAGTAGATGTCTGTGACCCGACTGACGCTGGTCTGTCTCTGTAGATAAAAATAGGGCCCAGGACCAGTGAGGAACCGGAGCCCAGAAAGTCCCCCAGCGGTCCAGTTGGAAGGCTTTCTTTTTTTTAACTTTCTCTTATTTTGAAATATTACTTTGGACACTTTGCCAGCTTGCATGAGCTGTTATTAAAGTACCGTGTGGTTGCAAAGCAGGTTTGAACAATAAATCCTCTTTTGATGGACTGAAAGCCACTAATCCCTTTTGTGACGTCACCGGCTCAAACACTTGGCGGGGAAACAAGCACTCAGGGGAAGCTATTGGTGACGTTGCAATGCAAACAAGGCAAGCGTGCTTGATAGGACTACCTCAAAAGTACACGTGAGCTCCAGTTGTCAACATGCTAATTAACATTGGATATGCCATATACATGCTACTGATTAGCATTAGCAATTTTACATGGCGATTTCAACTCTTTTGCTAATCAAAACTACAATTAAGATGCACGTTTCAAACAGCCGGTTTAATTTAGCAGGTATAAACCTCAAAGTCAAATATTTATTACTACACCGGTACTTGTTAGCATGCTAACATTCGTATGCTAGTTTTTGTTTTAACTAATTGTGTAGGTGTACAGTACATCTCAGTCATATTTAAGTACTTTACGCATGCTAATGTTAGCATCCAAACATTTTTCAGCTACAGTACACACCCAGATTTATATATTTATTAGCATGCTAGATTATTTTAGCAAATTTTGCAGGTATACACCACAGCATTAAATATTTATTACTACACCGATACTTGTTAGCATGCTAATGTTCTTATGCTAGTTTTTTTTTTAGCTAATTGTGCAGTTGTACAGTACATCTCCGTCAAATTTAAGTACTTTACGCATGCTAATGTTAGCCTCCAAACATTTTTCAGCTACAGTACACACCCAGAGTAATATATCTTTTTAGCATGCTAGATTATTTTTGCTATTTTAGATGGTAAACACCGCAGAGTCAAATATTTATTACCACACCGATACCAGTTAGCATGCTAACATTCGTATGCTAGCTTTTTTGTCAGCTAATTGTGTAGGTGTACAGTACATCTCAGTCATATTTAAGTACTTTATGCATGCTAATGTTAGCCTACAAAAGAATTTCAGCTACAGTACACAACCAGAGTAATATATTTTTTAGCATGCTGGATTATTTTTGCTACATTAGCAGGTTTACACCTCAGTGTGAAATATTGTGTTACTTGTAAGCATTTTAACGATAGTATGCTAACTTTTTTTCAGCTAGGTGTGTAGGTGTACAGTACGTACTTGATGCATGCTAACGTTAGCCTCCAAACATTTTTCAGCTACAGTACATAACCAGAGTAATATATTTTTTAGCATGCTAGATTATTTTTGCTACATTAGCAGGTTTACATCTCAGTGTCGAATATTTTGTTACTTCTGATCATACTAACGATAGTATGCTAACTTTTTTCGGCTAATTGTGTAGGTGTACAGTACGTACATTATGCATGCTAACGTTAGCCTACAAAAAAATTTCAGCTACAGTACACAACCAGAGTAATATATTTATCAGCATGCTAGATTATTTTTGCCACATTAGCAGGTTTACACCTCAGTATCAATTATTTTGTTACTTGTTAGCATGCTAACGATAGTATGCTAACTTTTTTTCGGCTAATTGTGTAAGTGTACAGTATGTACTTTATGCATGCTAACGTTAGCCTACAAAAAAAATTTCAGATACAGTACACACCCAGAGTAATATATTTATTAGCGTGGTAGATTATTTTTACTACTTTAGCAGGTTTACCCCTTGAGTGTCAAATAATTTGTTACTTGTTAGCAATACTAACGATAGTATGCTAACTTTTTTTTGGCTAATTGTGTAAGTGTACAGTATGTACTTAATGCATGCTAACGTTAGCCTACAAAATTTTTTCAGCTACGGTACACAACCAGAGTAATATATTTTTTAGCATGCGAGATTATTTTTGCTACTTTAGCAGGTATACACCTCAGCGTCAAATATCGTGTTACATGTTAGCATGCTAACGATAGTATGCTAACTTTGTTTCGGCTAATTGTGAAAGTTTACAGTATGTACTTTATGCATGCTAACGTTAGCCTACAAAAAAAATGTCAACTACAGTACACACCCAGAGTAATATATTTATTAGCATGGTAGATTATTTTTACTACTTTAGCAGGTTTACACCTCAGCGTCAAATGTCGTGTTACATGTTAGCATGCTAATGATAGTATGCTAACTTTTTTTCGGCTAATTGTGTAAGTGTACAGTATGTACTTTATGCATGCTAACGTTAGCTTACAAACAATTTTCAGCTACAGTACACAACCAGAGTAAAATATTTTTTAGCATGGTAGATTATTTTTGCTACATTAGCAGGTTTACACCTCAGTGTCAAATATTGTGTTACTTGTTAGCATGCTAACGATAGTATGCTAACTTTTTTCGGCTAATTGTGTAAGTGTACAGTATGTACTTTATGCATGCTAACGTTAGCCTACAAAAAAAATGTCAGATACAGTACACACCCAGAGTAATATATTTATTAGCATGGTAGATTATTTTTACTACTTTAGCAGGTTTACACCTCAGCGTCAAATACCGTGTTACATGTTAGCATGCTAACGATAGTATGCTAACTTTTTTCGGCTAATTGTGCAGGTGTACAGTAAGTACTTCATGCATGCTAAAGTTAGCCTACAAAAAAATTTTCAGCTACAGTACACAACCAGAGTAATATATTTATCAGCATGCTAGATTATTTTTGCCACATTAGCAGGTTTACACCTCAGTATCATTTATTTTGTTACTTGTTAGCATGCTAACGATAGTATGCTAACTTTTTTTCAGCTAATTGTGTAGGTGTACAGTACGTACTTTATGCATGCTAACGTTAGCCTCCAAAAAATCTTCAGCTACAGTACACACCCAGAGTAATATATTTATTAGCATGCTAGATTATTTTTGCCACTTTAGCCAGTTTACACCTCAGCGTCAAATATCGTGTTACATGTTAGCATGCTAACGATAGTATGCTAACTTTTTTTCGGCTAATTGTGCAGGTGTACAGTAACTACTTTATCCATGCTAACGTTTGCCTACAAAAAAAATGTCAGCTACAGTACACAACCAGAGTAATATATTTATCAGCATGCTAAATTATTTTTGCCACATTAGCAGGTTTACACCTCAGTATCAATTATTTTGTTACTTGTTAGCATGCTAACGATTGTATGCTAACTTTTTTCGGCTAATTGTGTAAGTGTACAGTATGTACTTTATGCATGCTAACGTTAGCCTACAAAAAAAATTTCAGATACAGTACACACCCAGAGTAATATATTTATTAGCGTGGTAGATTATTTTTACTACTTTAGCAGGTTTACCCCTTGAGTGTCAAATAATTTGTTACTTGTTAGCAATACTAACGATAGTATGCTAACTTTTTTTTGGCTAATTGTGTAAGTGTACAGTATGTACTTAATGCATGCTAACGTTAGCCTACAGAATTTTTTCAGCTACGGTACACAACCAGAGTAATATATTTTTTAGCATGCGAGATTATTTTTGCTACTTTAGCAGGTATACACCTCAGCGTCAAATATCGTGTTACATGTTAGCATGCTAACGAGAGTATGCTAACTTTGTTTCGGCTGATTGTGAAAGTTTACAGTATGTACTTTATGCATGCTAACGTTAGCCTACAAAAAAAATGTCAGCTACAGTACACACCCAGAGTAATATATTTATTAGCATGGTAGATTATTTTTACTACTTTAGCAGGTTTACACCTCAGCGTCAAATGTCGTGTTACATGTTAGCATGCTAACGATAGTATGCTAACTTTTTTTCGGCTAATTGTGAAAGTGTACAGTATGTACTTTATGCATGCTAACGTTAGCCTACAAAAAATTTTCAGCTACAGTACACAACCAAAGTAATATACAGTATTTATCAGCATGCTAGATTATTTTTGCCACATTAGCAGGTTTACACCTCAGTATCAATTATTTTGTTACTTGTTAGCATGCTAACGATAGTATGCTAACTTTTTTTCGGCTAATTGTGTAAGTGTACAGTATGTACTTTATGCATGCTAACGTTAGCCTACAAAAAATTTTTCAGATACAGTACACAACCAGAGTAATATATTTATCAGCATGCTAGATTATTTTTGCTACATTAGCAGGTTTACACCTCAGCGTCAAATATGGTGTTACATGTTAGCATGCTAACGACAGTATGCTAGCTTTTTTCAACTAATTGTGTAGGTGTACAGTACGCACTTTATGCATGCTAACGTTAGCCTCCAAAAAATGTTCAGCTACAGTACACACCCAGAGTAATATATATATTAGCATGCTAGATTATTTTTGCTACTTTAGCCAGTTTACACCTCAGCGTCAAATATCGTGTTACATGTTAGCATGCTAACGACAGTATGCTAGCTTTTTTCAGCTAATTGTGTAGGTGTACAGTACGCACTTTATGCATGCTAACGTTAGCCTCCAAAAAATGTTCAGCTACAGTACACACCCAGAGTAATATATATATTAGCATGCTAGATTATTTTTGCTACTTTAGCCAGTTTACACCTCAGCGTCAAATATCGTGTTACATGTTAGCATGCTAACGATAGTATGCTAACTTTGTTTCGGCTAATCGTGAAAGTTTACAGTATGTACTTTATGCATGCTAACGTTAGCCTACAAAAAAAATGTCAGCTACAGTACACACCCAGAGTAATATATTTATTAGCATGGTAGATTATTTTTACTACTTTAGCAGGTTTACACCTCAGCGTCAAATGTCGTGTTACATGTTAGCATGCTAACGATAGTATGCTAACTTTTTTTCGGCTAATCGTGCAGGTGTACAGTAAGTACTTTATGCATGCTAACGTTAGCTCCCAAACATTTTAAACACATTTCCAGGTACAGTACACACCCGGAACAATATATTTATTAGCACGCTAGTTAGCTAATTTAGCTAATTTAGCGGATATAAACTTCAGCATCAAATTATTTACTACTATGCTGATGATAGTATGCTCGAACAAGGTTGGGCGCGAACACTTTGTAGGACTCAACAAAAGACAAGACTAACACATTCAACTTAATGGCAAAGACTACTTCCTAACTACGTTAACACACCTAGGAGAGACTGAAATGAGTTCATACTTGCAAATGAGACAAAAATAGCACATTAATCAGTGTCCGCTCATTATTAAATGTTCAACCTTTTAAAAATACAACTATTTTGTGCAAAAATTAAGAAACAAAAACCAAGGTTCTTGTGGTTCCGGCACATTTCCCCGTAAGTAAACCTTTGTCCTTTGGTCCCGTCCTTTTTCTTTGAGTCCTTTAATATTGTTCGTATCGTTCCCAGATACACCACGTGGGCCCGGTGCCCCCCTCCTACTACGTCCGCGATCACGTCTCCGTGGACTACGATCGCTGTTTGACCGTCAGCCGGGGGTCCACGCAACAGCTGGACTACGAGATCCTCTTCCCGGGATGTGTCCTCAGGTCAGACCTCATCGTTGAAGCCTGAGTCAGTTTATTTGCTTCATTTGGGGCGGTGTTTAAGAATTGTGAGTAAATCCGACCGATGTAACCTTGAAATGACAGCACAGCATATACTTGTACGACCTAATGTGGACAACCTTCCCTAGTCATGGCCGCGTGAAAGTCAACACACATGGTCACTGAACTTTGTGGCTATTATAAAAAATGTCTATCATAAAATGTCTAAATGACGACAGTGCGGAGAAATATGCATAAGTACTCAGTAGTGGGAATTGTTTTAGTTATATTGCAAAACTTACAAACATGGCTTAAAAGTGATGAATGGAGAATCCACACGTGTAGAAACGCTATGGATGATTAGAGGACAGAACAGCACTTCTACTTCCGGTTGAAAGCTGTACCCAGCAGCAAGCAGTTGTAGGCATTCACCCATGGAAAAGGAAAATGTATACATAAGCTGCGCCATTTTGTTCGCCGCAGGGTTCAAAGCGTAGGAAAAATTGTGTATTATGTTAATACATGAATTGTGCTGATATATCGTATCGGGTCATTATCGGTATCGGCTGATATGCCAGGCTCCAATGTTCGTATCGTACCAGAAGTGAAAACTTTTGTATGGGGACTCCTCTAACATTCATATTGTATCGGAAAAGTCCGAGTAACATAAAAAGCACTTTCAGGCATTTACTAATTTTGTTTATGGCCAGCGGCGAAGAAAAATGTATAAATAAGCCACACCATTTTTTCGCCGCAGGGTTCAAAGCGTATGAAAAATGTGTATTACAGTAATAAAATGATGTATCCTATCGGATTGTTATCGGTATCGGCTGATACGCCAGGCTCCAATATTGGTATCGTACCGGAAGTGAAAACTTTAGTATGGGGTCTCCCCTAACATTCATATTGTATCGGGAAAGACCGAGTAACATAAAAAGCACTTGTAGGCATTTACTAATTTTCTTTATGGCCGGCGGCGAAGGAAATTCTGTAAATAAGCTGCGCCATTTTGTTTTCCGCAGGGTTCAAAGCATAGGGAAAAAAAATGTGTATTACGGTAATACAATAAATCGTGCATATATATCGTATCGGGTTGTTATCTGTATCGGCTGATACGCCAGGCTTCAATATTGGTATCGTACCAGAGGTGAAAACTTTTGTATGGGGACTCCCCTAACATTCATATTGTTTCGGAAAAGACCGAGTAACATAAAAAGCACTTGTAGGCATTTACTAATTTATTTTATGGCCGGCGGCGAAGGACAATCTATAAATAAATAAGCTGCGCTTTTATTACAACCATTTCTTTGACACAGGTTTTTTTTGCGTTGAATTTTTTGTGCACTGAATTTTTTTTTGCACTGAATTTTTAATTTGGAATTTGTTTTAAACTGAAGTATTTTACACTAAATCTTTTTGCACTGAATTTGATCTAAACCTAATTTTCTTTTTTACACCGATTTATTTTACTCTTAAGTTTTTTTTCTTTTTACACCATTAATTTTTTTTTACACTGGAGTTTCTTTACACCATTTTTTTTTTTACACTGATTATTTTTTTAATAATATTTTTTTTACACTGAATAATAATTTTTACACTGAATTTTTTAAAACAACTTTTTTTTACTGAATTGTATTTACACTGAATTTTTAAAACTCTGAATAAGTTTTAAATGAAAGTGTCAGCATAAGTTGATGTTAGTAACAAAGACACAAAGTAAGCTCCACACTGTCATGTGACCAACATACATGATGATGATGTCATGTGACCAACATACATGATGATGATGTCATGTGACCAACATACATGATGATGTCATGTGACCAACATACATGATGATGTCATGTGACCAACATACATGATGATGATGTCATGTGACCAACATACATGATGATGATGTCATGTGACCAACATACATGATGATGTCATGTGACCAACATACATGATGATGATGTCATTTGACCAACATACATGATGATGATGTCATGTGACCAACATACATGATGATGATGTCATGTGACCAACATACATGATGATGTCATGTGACCAACATACATGATGATGTCATGTGACCAACATACATGATGATGATGTCATGTGACCAACATACATGATGATGATGTCATGTGACCAACATACATGATGATGTCATGTGACCAACATACATGATGATGATGTCATTTGACCAACATACATGATGATGATGTCATGTGACCAACATACATGATGATGATGTCATGTGACCAACATACATGATGATGTCATGTGACCAACATACATGATGATGATGTCATTTGACCAACATACATGATGATGATGTCATGTGACCAACATACATGATGATGATGTCATGTGACCAACATACATGATGATGATGATGTCATGTGACCAACATACATGATGATGTCATGTGACCAACATACATGATGATGATGTCATGTGACCAACATACATGATGATGATGATGTCATGTGACCAACATACATGATGATGTCATGTGACCAACATACATGATGATGATGATGTCATGTGACCAACATACATGATGATGTCATGTGACCAACATACATGATGATGATGTCATGTGACCAACATACATGATGATGATGTCATGTGACCAACATACATGATGATGTCATGTGACCAACATGCATGATGATGACATTTGACCAACATACATGATGATGATGTCATGTGACCAACATACATGATGATGTCATGTGACCAACATACATGATGATGATGTCATTTGACCAACATACATGATGATGATGTCATGTGACCAACATACATGATGATGATGTCATGTGACCAACATACATGATGATGTCATGTGACCAACATACATGATGATGATGTCATTTGACCAACATACATGATGATGATGTCATGTGACCAACATACATGATGATGATGTCATGTGACCAACATACATGATGATGATGATGTCATGTGACCAACATACATGATGATGTCATGTGACCAACATACATGATGATGATGTCATGTGACCAACATACATGATGATGATGATGTCATGTGACCAACATACATGATGATGTCATGTGACCAACATACATGATGATGATGTCATGTGACCAACATACATGATGATGTCATGTGACCAACATACATGATGATGATGTCATGTGACCAACATACATGATGATGATGTCATGTGACCAACATATATGATGATGATGTCATGTGACCAACATACATGATGATGTCAAATGGTGATGATGTCATGTGACCAACATACATGATGATGATGTCATGTGACCAACATACATGATGATGTCATGTGACCAACATACATGATGATGATGATGTCATGTGACCAACATATATGATGATGATGTCATGTGACCAACATACATGATGATGTCAAATGGTGATGATGTCATGTGACCAACATACATGATGATGATGTCATGTGACCAACATACATGATGATGTCATGTGACCAACATACACGGATGATGATGATGTCATGTGACCAACATATATGATGATGATGTCATGTGACCAACATACATGATGATGATGTCATGTGACCAACATACATGATGATGATGTCATGTGACCAACATACATGATGATGGTCAAATGACATCATCATCATGTATGTTGGTCACATGACATCATCACCATTTGACATCATCATCATGTATGTTGGTCACATGACATCATCATCATATATGTTGGTCACATGACATCACCATTTGACATCATCATGTATGTTGGTCACATGACATCATCATGTATGTTGGTCACATGACATCATGTATGTTGATCACATGACATCATGCATGTTGGTCACATGACATCATCATCATGTATGTTGGTCACATGACATCATCACCATTTGACATCATCATCATGCATGTTGGTCACATGACATCATCATCATGTATGTTGGTCAAATGACATCATCATCATGTATGTTGGTCAAATGACATCATCATCATGCATGTTGGTCACATGACATCATCATGTATGTTGGTCACATGACATCATCACCATGTACGTTGGTCACATGACATCATCATCATGTATGTTAGTCACATGACATCATCATGTATGTTAGTCACATGACATCATGATCATGCATGTTGGTCACATGACATCATCACCATGTATTTTGGTCAAATGACATCACCATGTATGTTAGTCACCTGTCATCATCATCATGTATGTTAGTCACATGACATCATCATCATGTATGTTAGTCACATGACATCATCATCATGTATGTTGGTCACATGACATCATCATCATGTATTTTGGTCAAATGACATCATCACCATGTATGTTAGTCACCTGTCATCATCATCATGTATGTTAGTCAAATGACATCATCATCATGTATGTTGGTCACCTGTCATCATCATCATGTATGTTGGTCACATGACATCATCATCATGTATGTTGGTCACATGACATCATCATCATGTATGTTGGTCACATGACATCATCATGTATGTTAGTCACCTGTCATCATCATCATGTATGTTAGTCAAATGACATCATCATCATGTATGTTGGTCACATGACATCATCATCATGTATGTTGGTCACATGACATCATCATCATGTATGTTGGTCACATGACATCATCATGTATGTTAGTCACATGACATCATCATCATGTATGTTGGTCACATGACATCATCATGTATGTTAGTCACATGACATCATCATGTATGTTAGTCACCTGTCATCATCATGTATGTTAGTCAAATGACATCATCATCATGTATGTTGGTCACATGACATCATCATGTATGTTAGTCACCTGTCATCATCATCATGTATGTTAGTCAAATGACATCATCATCATGTATGTTGGTCACATGACATCATCATCATGTATGTTGGTCACATGACATCATCATCATGTATGTTGGTCACATGACATCATCATGTATGTTAGTCACATGACATCATCATGTATGTTAGTCACCTGTCATCATCATGTATGTTAGTCAAATGACATCATCATCATGTATGTTGGTCACATGACATCATGCATGATGATGATGATGATGATGACGCAGGTGGCAGTTCTCCAGCGAGGGCGCAGACATCGGGTTCGGTGTGTTCCTGAAGGGGCAGAAGGGCGAGTGGAAGAAGGCGTCCCAGATGGAGGAAGTGTTGGCCAGCCAGCGCTACAACGCCCACCTGGTGCCAGAAGACGGCTCGCTGACCTGCGAGCGGGCGGGCGTGTGTGAGTGCTCCCTCCTCGCCGTCACATGACCTCCCTTCACCCCCCTCGCTAACACCTCCCCTTCTCAGATGTGCTGCGCTTCGACAACACCTACAGCATCTTCCAGGCCAAGAGGATCAGTTTCAGCGTGGAGGTCCTGCTGCCGGACCGCCTGAAGGCCCAACTGGACCACGGGGGGGCCCCGAGTCCCAAGTGAACTGCCAGCATTAAAAGTGCAAACATCTCAATGTGTTGTTGACAGGAGGACACGCCCACTCAGGTGACCAAGTGGAGGTAACTGTTGTGATGAGTGTGATGTCACAGCTGGCCAAGTGTGCTAGAAGAAGGAACCAATTAAAATGTCGTGTCAAACCATTGCTTTTTTTAACACTTTTACACCAATGATATCATTCTGGCCCGATACACTTACCGATACCCATATCGAGCCCACGCATTATCGTCATTATTATTTTGTAGCGTGGAATGTTAGAAAGGAAAAAAAGTTGTCTATTCTCTAACCTTTTTATTATTCACCGTCTGGCATGGACTTATGCAGTCTTTAAGTCTAAGTGGGGTGGTAAAAATTTTTTATGAAGTCAAGTAGCAGTAAGTTGACTGATGTGGACACGTTTGTTACTGGGTACTTTCTGATATGCCTCGGAGACTCTGATATTTGTTTATATTGACAAATTGTTGATTTCTGTTAGCATGCCAAAGTAACATGCGTCAAGTACCAAAATATGACTGAGGTGTATACATACAAAATTAGCTAAAAATAAATAAATAACGTTACATATCAATCGTCCGGTAATAAAACTTTAGACGCGGAGATGTACACCTGTAAAATTGGCAAAAGGGCTAGCATGCTAATGGTTGTGCCGTTAAAAATCGTAATATTGGTATGCTAAAATGCTCGCATTTTAAAATGCTAGCATTAGCATGCTAACAGTATGACGCTAACAATAGTATGAATACAAATGAATTACCAAAATATGACACTGACACTATATGCTTGTGAATTTGGTTAAAAAAAAATCTTAATAGCATGCTAAAATGCTAACCGTAACATGCGTCAAGTACCAAAATATGACTGAGGTGTAAACATACAAACTTAGCTAAAGAAATAAATAACGTTACTTATCAACCGTCCGGTAACAAAATATTAGACGCGGAGATGTATACCTGTAAAATTAGCAACAACAAAAAAAAGCTAGCATGCTAACAGTATGATGCTAACAATAGTATGATTACAGATAGCATTAGTATTACTACCAAAATATGACCCTGACAATATATGCCTGTGAATTTGGTTAAATAAAAGCTAATATTAGCATGCTAAAATGCTAACCGTAACATGCGTCTAATGCTAAAAAAAAAAAAAAAAAAAAAAGGCTTGTAAAATAACTTTAGGTATATATCGTCCGGTACTAAAATATTAGATGCGGAAATGTATACCTGTAAAATTGGCAAAAGGGATAGCATGCTAACGGTTGTGCCGTTAAAAATCTTAATATTGGCATGCTAAAATGCTAACTGCAACATGCGTCAAGTACCAAAAAAAAAAGCTAGCATGCTAACAGTATGACGCTAACAATAGTATGATTACAGATGAATTACCAAAATATGACACTGACACTATATGCTTGTGAATTTGGTAAAAAAAATAATTTAATAATAGCATGCTAAAATGCTAAATGTAACATGCGACAAGTACCAAAATATGACTGAGGTGTATACATACAAAATTAGCTAAGAAAAATAAATAAATAACGTTACGTATCAATCGTCCAGGAACCAAATATTAGACGCGGAGATGTATACCTGTAAAATTAGCAACAACAACAAAAACAAGCTAGCATGCTAACAGTATGATGCTAACAATAGTATGATTACAGATAGCATTAGTATTATTATCAAAATATGACACTGACAATATATGCCTGTAAACTTGGTTAAAAAAAAACAACTAATATTAGCATGCTAAAATGCTAACTGTAACATGCGCCAAAAGCTAAAAAAAAACAAAAAACAAAGCTTGTAAAATAGCGTTAGGTATATATCGTCCGGTACTAAAATATTAGATGCGGAGATGTATACCTGTAAAATTGGCAAAAGGGCTAGCATGCTAACGGTTGTGCCATTAAAAATCGTAGTATTGGCATGCTAAAATGCCAACTGCAACATGCGTCAAGTACATTAAAAAACTAGCATGCTAACAGTATGACGCTAACAATAGTATGATTACAGATGAATTACCAAAATATGACACTGACACTATATGCTTGTGAATTTGGTTAAAAAAAATCTTAATAATAGCATGCTAAAATGCTAACTGTAACATGCGTCAAGTACCAAAATATGACTGAGGTGTAAACATACAAAATTAGCTAAAAAAATAAATAAACAAATAACGTTACGTATCTATCATACGGTAAAAAAATATTAGACGCGGTGATGTATACCTGTAAAATTAGCAACAAAAAAAGCTAGCATGCTAACAGTACGATACTAGCCGGCTAAAGTCCTAATATTAGCATGCTAAAATGCTACCTGCAACATGCGTCAAGTACCAAAATATGACTGAGGTGTAAACATACAAAATTAGCTAAAGAAATAAATAACGTTACTTATCAACCGTCCGGTAACAAAATATTAGACGTGGAGATGTATACCTGTAAAATTAGCAACAACAAAAAAAAGCTAGCATGCTAACAGTATGATGCTAACAATAGTATGATTACAGATAGCATTAGTATTACTACCAAAATATTACCCTGACAATATATGCCTGTGAATTTGGTTAAATAAAAGCTAATATTAGCATGCTAAAATGCTAACCGTAACATGCGTCTAATGCTAAAAAAAAAAAAAAAAGGCTTGTAAAATAACATTAGGTATATATCGTCCGGTACTAAAATATTAGATGCGGAGATGTATACCTGTAAAATTGGCAAAAGGGCTAGCATGCTAACGGTTGTGCCGTTAAAAATCTTAATATTGGCATGCTAAAATGCTAACTGCAACATGCGTCAAGTACCACAAAAAAAAGCTAGCATGCTAACAGTATGACGCTAACAATAGTATGATTACAGATGAATTACCAAAATATGACACTGACACTATATGCTTTTGAATTTGGTTAAAAAAAAATCTTAATAATAGCATGCTAAAATGCTAACTGTAACATGCATCAAGTACCAAAATATGACTGAGGTGTATGCATTCAAAATTAGCTAAAAAATATAAATAAACAAATAACGTTACGTATCAATCGTCCGGTAACAAAATATTAGACGCGGAGATGTATACCTATAAAATTGGCAAAAGGGCTAGCATGCTTACGGTTGTGCTGTTAAAAATCGTAATATTGGCATGCTAAAATGCTAACTGCAACATGCGTCAAGTACCCAAAAAAAAGCTAGCATGCTAACAGTATGACGCTAACAATAGTATGATTACAGATCCATCCATCCTACCGCTTATTCCCTTTCGGGGTCGCAGGGATTACCAAAATATGACACTGACACTATATGCTTGTGAATTTGGTTAAAAAAAATCTTAATAATAGCATGCTAAAATGCTAACTGTAACATGCGTCAAGTACCAAAATATGACTGAGGTGTAAACATACAAAATTAGCTAAAAAAATAAATAAACAAATAACGTTACGTATCAATCGTCCGGTAACAAAATATTAGACGCGGAGATGTATACCTGTAAAATTAGCAACAAAAAAAAGCTAGCATGCTAACAGTACGATACAAGCCGGCTAAAATCCTAATATTAGCATGCTAAAATGCTACCTGTAACATGCGTCAAGTACCAAAATATGACTGAGGTGTATACATACAAAATTAGCTAAAAAAATAAATAACGTTACTTATCAACCGTCCAGTATCCAAATATTAGGCGCGGAGATGTATACCTGTAAAATTAGCAACAACAACAAAAAAGGCTGGCATGCTAACAGTATGATGCTAACAATAGTATGATTACAGATAGCATTAGTATTATTACCAAAATATGACAATATATGCCTGTGAATTTGGTTTGAAAAAAAAGCTAATATTAGCATGCTAAAATGCTAACTGTAACATGCGTCTAATGCTGAAAAAAAAAAAAAAAAAAAGCTTGTAAAATACCGCTGGGTAAATATCGTCTGGTACCAAAATATTAGATGCGGAGATGTATACCTGTAAAATTGGCAAAAGTGTTAGCATGCTAATGGTTGTGTCATTAAAAATCTTAATATTAGCATGCTAAAATGCTAACTGTAACTAGGTCAAGTACCAAAATATGACTGAGGTGTATACATAAAAAATTTGCAACAAAAGAAAAGTAACGTTACGTATCAATCGTCTGGTAACAAAATATTAGACGCGGAGATGTATACCTGTAAAATTAGCAGCAACAAAAAAAGCTAGCATGCTAACAGTATGATGCTAACAATAGTATGATTACAGATAGCATTAGTATCATTACCAAAATATGACACTGACAATATATGCCTGTGAATATGGTTAAAAAAAACAATTAATATTAGCATGCTAAAATGCTAACTGTAACATGCGCCAAAAGCTAAAAAAAACAAAAAAAACAAAGCTTGTAAAATAACGTTAGGTATATATCGTCCGGTACTAAAATATTAGACGCGGAGATGTATACCTGTAAAATTGGTAAAAGGGCTAGCATGCTAATGGTTGTGCCGTTAAAAATCCTAATATTAGTATGCTAAAATGCTAACTGTAACTAGGTCAAGTACCAAAATATGACTGAGGTGTATACATAAAAAATTTGCTAAAAAAAAATTACGTTACGTATCAATCCTCTGGTAACAAAATATTAAACGCGGAGATGTATACTTGTAAAATTAGCAACAACAAAAAAAAGCTAGCATGCAAACAGTACGATGCTAACAATAGTTTGATTACAGATAGCTTTCGTGAATTACCAAAATAAAACACTGACACTAAATGCTTTGGTTGAACTTTTTTTCAAATATTAGCATGCTAAAACGCTAACTGTAACATGCGTCTAATGCTAAAAAAAAATAAAGCTTGCAAAATTACGTTACAGTATCTATAGTCTGGTACCAAAATATCATACGCGGCGGTGTATACCTGTAAAATTGGCAAAAAGGCTAGCCGGCTAAAATCTTAACAT
The DNA here is from genome assembly GCF_033978795.1 of Nerophis ophidion. NCBI lineage: Eukaryota > Metazoa > Chordata > Actinopteri > Syngnathiformes > Syngnathidae > Nerophis > Nerophis ophidion. The sequence goes on from NC_084614.1 coordinate 4,880,716, forward strand.
TAGCATGCTAAAATGCTACCTGTAACATGTGTCAAGTACCAAAATATGACTGAGGTGTATACATGAGAAATTAGCTAAAAAAATAAACAACGTTACTTATCAATCGTCCAGTAACCAAATATTAGACGCGGAGATGTATACCTGTAAAATTAGCAACAACAACAAAAAAAAAGCTAGCATGCTAACAGTATGATGCTAACAATAGTATGATTACAGATAGCATTCGTATTATTACCGAAATATGACACTGACACTAAATGCCTGTGAATTTGGTAGAATTTTTTTTTTAATATTAGCATGCTAAAACGCTAACAGTAACATGCGTCTAATGCTAAAAAAAAAATAAAGCTTGCAAAATTACGTTACAGTATCAATCGTCTAGTACCAAAATATTATACGCGGCGGTGTATACCTGTAAAATTGGCAAAAAGGCTAGCCGGCTAAAATCTTAATATTAGCATGCTAAAATGCTACCTGTAACATGTCAAGTACCAAAATATGACTGAGGTGTATACATGAGAAATTAGCTAAAAAAAAAAAATAACGTTACTTATCAATCGTCCAGTAACCAAATATTAGACGCGGAGATGTATACCTGTAAAATTAGCAACAATAACAACAACAAAAAAGCTAACATGCTAACAGCACGACGCTAACAATAGTATGATTACAGATAGCATTCGTATTATTACCGAAATATGACACTGACACTATATGCCTGTGAAATTGGTAGAATTTTTTTTTTAAATATTAGCATGCTAAAACGCTAACTGTAACATGCGTCTAATGCTAAAAAAAAATAAAGCTTGCAAAATTTCGTTATAGTATCAATCGTCTGGTACCAAAATATTATACGCGGCGGTGTATACCTGAAAAATTGGCAAAAAGGCTACCATGCTAACGGTTATGCTGTTAAAAATCTTAATATTAGCATGCTAAAATGCTAACTAACTAGGTCAAGTACTAAAATATGACTGAGGTGTATACATACAAAAGTTGCTAAAAAAAATTAAATAAATAACTTTACATATAAATTGTCCGGTAACAAAATATTAGAAAATATTTAAAGTTTTTTTTCGTTAAAAATGAACTTCCGGTTGTATTTTGGACACCTCTGAGCCGAAGTAAAACCTCATAAACAACGATACTTTATTAGATATTTGCGACGGATTACCTTTGTGTTCGCTTAAAGGTAAATGTACTTTTAATACTCAAATATTGATGTCATTATTCACAACGTGAACGCCCGCGGACGTCACGCCTGGACTCTCCAGTTTAAAAGTCCACAGCGGCCTCTGCTGGCGAAGTGGCGTTTTTCACCGGAAGTGGCTGTATCCATGGGAACCAGCTGCCACAAACTTGTATTCTCGGCGTGCAAACATGAGCAAAGACTCGGGTCGGCACGACTTGGCGCGTCTCCGCGTCGAACTGGAGCAAGAACGAGAAATAAAGTAAGTTTTATTATTTATTTTTTTCCCCCCAGAACCGGAACTATAGTTTGTGTTTTGAAAAACTTTTCTTCTATGTAAGAGACATGCTGGAGGAGTCCGTGCGGGACTTGGGCTGCACCATGAAGGAGCTGCAAGACCGGCTGCACGGTGTGGACCGGGAAGGTGAGCTGGTCCTGGTCCTGGTTCTGGGGTCCAGGTTCCCCTTTGATGTGTTTGGTTTCGCGCAGACAACGAGTGGAAGACCAGATACGAAACCCAGACCGAAGTCAACGCGCAGCTGCAGAGGCAGACCTCGCTGGTCCACGAACGACTGGAAGACCTGCGCGGCAAGCCCATGGGTAGAGAATGACGTCATGGTGTACCTAATGCATTGTCCCGCAACAAAGTGACGTCATTACTTCTGCAATATGTCGCACAGACCGCCTGGCGTCCATCCGATCCTATGACGACATGCCGACGGTGAGTGTTTACATACATGTCTTATTAGGTGTGTTGCACTGAAAGGCCAGCAGAGGCCGCCAGAGTAAAACAAAAATAACAGGCAGGAAGACTCCAGGCAGAATTCAATCTTGATAGACTGGAATAGAAAGTATTTTACTTGTGAATAATGTAAATACAGTCTATTATACTGCAATATTCACACATGAATAATATAAATAGTTTATTATACAACATTATTTACATGTGAATAATTTAACTACATTATACATTTACGAATGTTTTATACTAATGTGAAATCGCGTTTAAACACATTTTAAATATATTTTTTAAGTGCTAAATAACAAATTTAAGTTATTTAAAACAAAGCTGAATATTGTCTCGACACAAATATGAATAAGAACATTAAATACATTATTAATAACAATAATACTATAAAATATATTAATTCATCGTTATAATTATTTCATACATGCAGTATGCATTTTCAGTTGTTTATTTTTAAGTACTGAATAACCAATTTTAACAGAATTAAAAGATAAATCTGCATATTGTCTTGACGTATTTACAGTAAATCCGATTACCTTTATAGAAGTCATAATGATTAATGATACATATATTATTATTAACAATAATTTATGATTATTTGTTGTTACCTATAGCAGTGGTCCCCAACCTTTTTGTATCCGCGGACCGGTCAACGCTTAATAATTTGTCCCGCGGCCCGGGGGGGGGGGGGGGGTGTCCTTTTTTTTTCTTCTTCTTCTTTGTCATGAAAAAGGGAGATTTTTGTGGTTGGTGCACTATTTGTAAGTGTATATTGTGTTTTTTTATGTTGATTTAATAAAAAAAACACAAAAAAAACAATTTATTTATTTATTTTTTTTTATAAAAATTCTTCTGCGGCCCGGTGGTTGGGGACCACTGACCTATAGTGTAGTGAAATCACGGGAAATACATTTTCAATCATTTATTTTTCAAAATGCATTTATAGTAATAATCTATAGGTATAGTATTAACTACATTAATATTGATAATAATTAATCATTATTTTTTGTTGCCTAAACCGAATTCACAGGAAATTATTTTCATTCATTTAATAATTCTACTAATAATACTAGTATTAAATAAATACATTAGTGGTAATAATAATTCATAATTAATTTATACATACAATATACATGATCAGTCGTTTATTTTATAAGTGCTAAATTACACATTTATTATAATTAAAACATAAAGTGCACATTGCTTGACATATTTCCAAATATGTCAAATTACCAGTAGAGCACAAATTATAATTATAATAATTCTTAATAAAAAATATTAAATACATATTTTATACATATGGTATACATTTTCAGTCATGTATTTTTTAAGTGATAAAAACATTTATTATAACTGAATAATAAAGCTGCTTATTGTCTTGACATTTTTCTGGCCAATATGTCAAATTATGATTATAGCACTAATATTAAGTATTCTTAATAATAACAGTATTAAATAAACAATTGGTAAGAATAATAATTTGTTATTATTTTATACAAATAGTATTTGTATAAGTGCTAAATAACAAATTTAACATAATTAAAACAGAAATCTGCATATTGTGTTGACATATTTCCAGCCAATGTGTCAAATTACCATCAAAGCCTTAATGATAATTATTAATCTTAACATTATTAAATACATTTATAGTATATCTATAGTTATCGTATTTATCTGAATAATAATTAATAATTATTTTTGGTTGCCTAAAACGAATTCACGGGAAATGATTTTCAATCATTTAATAATACTAATACTGATAGTATTAAATAAATACATTAATAGTAATAATAATTCATAATTAATTTATACATAATAATTAATTAATGATTATAATAACAGTAATAAAATATTTCAAAATATTTCAAATTACCAATATATCCCAAAATTATGCTAATAATAATTCTTAATAAAAATATTTCCAAATATGTCAAATTACCAATACAGCACAAATAATAATTATGATTAATAATGATAATAAATATAATATTATTATTAATATTATTAATATTAAAAGTGGTCCTTCTGCATAATTTTGTCTCCTTACTAACATTAAAGAAAAGAAAACAAGGAGTTGGAAAAAAATGGATAAATGTACAACAAAGACTATTATTAATTATTGTTATTAAGTGGTGTATGTTCATTGTTGATAACAATTTTTTTCTAGTCTGTAACAGAAAAGACTTAAAATGTATCAATTTACCTGGAATTAAGAAAAAATATATATCTATATACATTTTTATTTAAAATAAAAAAAAAAATGTATGGACTTCAACCATTTAATGAACTCAATAAATGATAAATTCATAGTAATCAGCAACATTAATTCAGCAGCACAATATATAAAGACTTGAAACTACAAAATGTATTTATTTTCATCAAAATGAGAACGTCAGGATCAATGGGCGAGGTTTGAAGTATGATACTGATAAAGCACTGCACATTGATTTCTCTAAGCGTCCCCCAAAAATGTTAGCTGCTCTTGTAAAATGAAATAATTATGTATATTGTTAGTTGGTGTTTTAATTTTGCATTTTTTCCAGCTTTTATATACCGCCTACAATAAATTGAGTGCCAGGACTCCATCTTTTATTCCACGGCAAAGACGGAAATCTCTTTATTGTAACGAAGAAGCCGGGTTCAAACACCGATGGCATCTATTAAACGAGGCAAGAAGAAAGGAATCAAACAGAGACAGGATTCAATTTAGCTCAATTGAGGAGAAACGTGTGGACACTGTACCCCCGTGCAGTGTCGTACCACGCTCTGACGAAGGATTGTACGCCTCCTCTTTTATTTGGACGTTCCCTGATGACATGGCAATGGCAGTTTCTAATGGGACGGGGGTCGTAAACAGCCGTTGCCCTCAGTCACAAAACAGTTCAAAGAAAACGTCGGTTGAAGGAAAAGGTTGTAATGCTATGTAGATCTCAGGTCAAGATAAAATCTTCCTGTGGATTACAATACGTCAAAGAAACCGACACACTCATGTCGCTCCCCATCCTACACAGTGGAGTTTTTGCAAGATCAAAGACAGCTTTTGTCCTCTCGCCAGGAACTCGTGGCAACACAAAGTTTTGCGATAACTCGGATACAATTATTCTGACGTACGTCTCCACTGTCCCAGGAGGCTCTGAGACAACGCCTCAAGCTGCTGACGGACGAGAAGTCACAGCTCCGTTGTCAGCTGATGGACTATCGGGTCAGGATCGAGCAGGAGGGGAAGGTTGGTGTCCTCTTTTGTTTTCATCTGAGTCTCCTCTGCCAGGCAGTTGCATTTCCCAGACACTAGGTGGCGGTACTGTGTAGTATGTTGTCTAACTAGGAAGTAGTGTTTCCCTGGAAGCTGAATGTGGTATGTTGTGCCCTACAAAGTGTTTATACCAGGGGGTCGACAACCAAAAATGTCGACCATTCGACCAAAAATACAAAAAAACAAGCTGCAAAAAAATAGAAGTCTTATATAAGTGTGATAATGAAGGCATCACATGATGCAAGTGTCTATATTATTTATATTAGCCTACTATCAACATTACTTTATAAGTCTTATATAAGCGTTATAATGACGACAACACATGATGTAAGTGTTGATATTAGCTATATTAGCCTACTATCAAAATGACTTTAAAAGTCTTATATAAGTGTTATAATGAAAGCAACACATAATGTAAGTGTCTATATTAGCCTACTATCAAAATGACTTTAAAAGTCTTATATAAGTGTTATAATGACAACAACACATGATGTAAGTGTTTGTATTAGCCTACTATCAAAATGACTTTAAAAGTCTTATATAAGTGTTATAATGAAGACAACACATGTTGTAAGTGTCTATATTAGCCTACTATCAAAATGACTTTAAAAGTCTTATATAAGTGTTATAGTAAAGACAACACATGATGTAAGTGTCTATATTAGCCTACTATCAAAATGACTTTAAAAGCCTTATATAAGTGTTATAATGAAGACAACACATGATGTGTCTATATTAGCCTACTATCAAAATGACTTTAAAAGTCTTATATAAGTGTTATAATGAAGACAACACATGTTGTAAGTGTCTATATTAGCCTACTATCAAAATGACTTTAAAAGTCTTATATAAGTGTTATAGTAAAGACAACACATGATGTAAGTGTCTATATTAGCCTACTATCAAAATGACTTTAAAAGTCTTATATAAGTGTTATAGTAAAGACAACACATGATGTAAGTGTCTATATTAGCCTACTATCAAAATGACTTTAAAAGTCTTATATAAGTCTTATAGTGAAGACAACACGTGATGTAAGTGTCTATATTAGCCTACTATCAAAATGACTTTAAAAGTCTTATATAAGTGTTATAATGAAGACAACACATGATGTAAGTGTCTATATTGGCCTACTATTAAAATGACTTTAAAAGTCTTATATAAAGGTTATGACGACAACACAAGTGTTATAATGAAGACAACGCATAATGTAAGTGTCTATATTAGCCTACTATCAAAATGACTTTAAAAGCCTTATATAAGTCTTATAGTGAAGACAACACGTGATGTAAGTGTCTATATTAGCCTACTATCAAAATGACTTTAAAAGTCTTATATAAGTGTTATAATGAAGACAACACATGATGTAAGTGTCTATATTAGCCTACTATCAAAATGACTTTAAAAGTCTTATATAAGTCTTATAGTGAAGACAACACGTGATGTAAGTGTCTATATTAGCCTACTATCAAAATGACTTTAAAAGTCTTATATAAGTGTTATAATGAAGACAACACATGATGTAAGTGTCTATATTGGCCTACTATTAAAATGACTTTAAAAGTCTTATATAAAGGTTATGACGACAACACAAGTGTTATAATGAAGACAACGCATAATGTAAGTGTCTATATTAGCCTACTATCAAAATGACTTTAAAAGCCTTATATAAGTCTTATAGTGAAGACAACACGTGATGTAAGTGTCTATATTAGCCTACTATCAAAATGACTTTAAAAGTCTTATATAAGTGTTATAATGAAGACAACACATGATGTAAGTGTCTATATTAGCCTACTATCAAAATGACTTTAAAAGCCTTATATAAGTCTTATAGTGAAGACAACACGTGATGTAAGTGTCTATATTAGCCTACTATCAAAATGTCTTTAAAAGTCTTATATAAGTGTTATAATGAAGACAACACATGATGTAAGTGTCTATATTAGCCTACTATCAAAATGACTTTAAAAGTCTTATATAAGTCTTATAGTGAAGACAACACGTGATGTAAGTGTCTATATTAGCCTACTATCAAAATGACTTTAAAAGTCTTATATAAGTGTTATAATGAAGACAACACATGATGTAAGTGTCTATATTGGCCTACTATTAAAATGACTTTAAAAGTCTTATATAAAGGTTATGACGACAACACAAGTGTTATAATGAAGACAACGCATAATGTAAGTGTCTATATTAGCCTACTATCAAAATGACTTTAAAAGCCTTATATAAGTCTTATAGTGAAGACAACACGTGATGTAAGTGTCTATATTAGCCTACTATCAAAATGACTTTAAAAGTCTTATATAAGTGTTATAATGAAGACAACACATGATGTAAGTGTCTATATTAGCCTACTATCAAAATGACTTTAAAAGTCTTATATAAGTCTTATAGTGAAGACAACACGTGATGTAAGTGTCTATATTAGCCTACTATCAAAATGACTTTAAAAGTCTTATATAAGTGTTATAATGAAGACAACACATGATGTAAGTGTCTATATTGGCCTACTATTAAAATGACTTTAAAAGTCTTATATAAAGGTTATGACGACAACACAAGTGTTATAATGAAGACAACACATGATGTAAGTGTCTATAATAGCCTACTATCAAAATCACTTTTAAAAGTCTTATATAAGTGTTATAATGAAGACAACCCATTATGTAAGTGTCTATATTCGCTACGTATATCGGCCTACTATCAAAACGATTTTAAAAGTCTTATACAAGTGTTATAATGACGACAACACATAATGTAAGTGTCTATATTAGCCTACTATCAACATTACTTTATAAGTCTTATATAAGCGTTATAATGACGACAACACATGATTTAAGTGTCTATATTAGCTATATTAGCCTACCATCAAAATGACTTTAAACGTCTTATATAAGTGTGATAATGAAGACAACACATGATGTAAGTGTCTATATTAGCCTACTATCAAAATGACTTTAAAAGTCTTATATAAGTGTTATAATGAAGACAACACATGATGTAAGTGTCTATATTAGCTATATTGGCCTACTATCAAAATGATTTTAAAAGTCTTTTATAAGTGTTATAATGACGACAACACATAATGTAAGTGTCTATATTAGCCTACTATCAAAATGACTTTAATAGTCTTTTATAAGTGTTATGACGATAACACATGATGTAAGTGTTTATATTAGCCTACTATCAAAATGACTTTAAAAGTCTTATATAAGTGTTATAATGAAGACAACCCATTATGTAAGTGTCTATTTTAGCTACGTATATCGGCCTACTATCAAAATAATTTTAAAAGTCTTATATAAGACAACACATGATGTAAGTGTCTATATTAGCCTACTATCAAAATGTGTGACCAAGTTAAAGGAAGCCTCTTTTTTTTTTATAATGGATTTATTACAATCTTTGCACGCTAAGTAACGTTTGCTGTGGTCTGGAACAACAAAATGCAGCCAATATTACATGCAGATAATGTGTCATGAGATTTATAAATTAAATACACAGAGGACATGAGTAAAGGAAATTAAATACAGTTAGCCTCAGTAGCTTGTTAGCATGGATTAGCTCGCGGTCATGCAGTGACCAAATATTTCTGATTAGCACTCCACACAAGTCAATACAGTGCATTCACACACAGTATAAAATGTTTGGTGGACAAAGGAGTGGCAGCGTGGGAGAAAGTTCCACATGTAAACAAACTGTCGCGTCACAGTGCGCACCACTATGGTGAGTTCAAGGACCGTGGAAATTAGTAGCGGCGCTAAGTACCGCACCAGCTGTTTAATCGTAACATTGTTGTAGTTTTCATCAACACATTTAAAGGCGTCGAAATCGCCATGTAAAATTGCTAATGCTAATCAGCAGCATGTCTATGGCAAAACCAGTGTAAGTTAGCATCAAGCTCACTTTGCGTTGGAGCGTCTTCTGCCAAGCATTCTAACGGCAGAGTTACTAAGAGGGAGTTTGGCTGAGTCGGCTCTCAGTGCTGCTTGACTGACTGCCTTGCTTACGTGAGCCTTTAGCGACAAAGGTGTGGAACTATGGCGTCTTTATTCCCATCTGTCCTGTCCCCCCCCCTCAATCAGGCCTTCCACAGGACCAACGACGAGAGGCGGGCCTACCTGTCCGAAATTGCCAAGGTGAGTTTTAGCTGTTGGCCGTTGCCATGACAACAGCCGCTGACCCCTCCCCTGTCCTCTGCAGCTGTCCTCCACTGTGGAGGCCCAGAGGAGGCAGTACTCCAAGCCGCCACAGAGGGCGCCAGAGAGCCAACCCAGGTGAGTGAGGTGCGTTCAATGTTCCAACACAAAGACGTTGGGCAGCACGCTATTGGATTCTTCAGGGTAACGATTCCACTCAGAATCGATTCTCCATTTAATAAAACGATTCTTGATTCAAAATCAATACTTTTTTTTTTTTTTTAATAACATTGGGTGTCAGTTCTAGGATGAACTACATTCTTTCATAAATTAGATCAACAACTCTGATAGATTGTTGAATGCAATTATACCCAAACATTTAATAAAGGGACTGGACAGCACAGATAAAACAACATATATGTATATGTAAATATATGTGTGTTTGTGTGTGTGTGTATATAGTGTGTGAATGTGAGTGTGAGTGTTGTCTGTCTATCTGTGTTGGCCCTGCGATGAGGTGGCGACTTGTCCAGGGTGTACCCCGCCTTCCGCCCGATTGTAGCTGAGATAGGCGCCAGCGCCCCCCGCGACCCCGAAAGGGAATAAGCGGTAGAAAATGGATGGATGGATGGATATACACACACATATATATATATCCATATATATACATATATATATGGATATATATATATATATATACATATATACATATATATGTGTGTGTGTATGTATATATACATATATATACGTATATATGTGTGTGTGTATATATACATATATATATATATATGAGTATAAATGTGTATGTGTGTAAATGTATATGTGTGTATATTTTTGTGTATGTGTATTATAGATATATATGTGTGTATATATATGTGTATATATATGTGTGTAAATGTGTATATATGTGTATATATGTATATATCTATATATATGTGTATATGTATATTTATTTCTATATGTATATTTGTATATTGTTGTGTCTATATATAATTATGTGTATTATGTATATTTATGTGTATATTTATGTGTATGTATATCTATATGTATGTACATATATACACATATATATCTATTCATATGTATGTGTATCTATATGTATGTATGTATGTATATATATATATATGTACATATATACACATATATATATCCATTCATATGTATGTGTATGTATATGTATGTATGTATATATGTATATATATATATATATATATACATACATAAATATACATACACATACATATGAATAGATATATATGTGTATATATGTACATATATATGTGTGTGTGAGTGTGTGTGTATAGCGGTGTGTATATATATATATATATATATATATATATATATATATATATATATATATAATTGATATATGTATATATATATATATATATATATATACACATGTATATACACATATGTGTGTATATTTGTGTATTTATATGTATGTATGTATATATATATATATATATATATATATATATATATATATATATAAAAAATATATATATATATTATTGTTTTTTTTAATCAATTGAGAATTGTTACACACAAGAATCATGATTTATTGGAAAATAAATACATTTTGACACCCCTACTTCTCAGTCATAAAAAATTCAAAAAATAATTCATATATTAATTTTTCT